>NC_036465.1:30599702-30949702 GCF_002775205.1 Xiphophorus maculatus | reverse complement strand
TGAGTCTTTTATCTGGCGGGGAGAGAGAGGCTGTGATTGTTTCTCTGCTGAATTTTGTGACAAATTGATGCTTTTTTGTACTCTGAAGAACAGTCTTGAAGTGGCAGACAGCTCGCTGACGGGTGGAGCTCCCTAAAAATAAAACGATTAGTGGCAGCAGCAAGTGAAAAGAAGTCTATTGTTAAAGGGAGACCTGTCTTTTTATATTTATCTTTTCTTTGCTTTGTCTACAACATCCTTCATGGCTTTCAAGCAAACTGAAAAAGATTTGATCGTGGATTTTGTTTTCACAATCCCCTGCAATCATCACAATCCCTGAACATATTTATGTAGCACGTTCCTTTTTCCATATGTATGTTTCCATCTCAGAGATCTGGAAGCAAACGTGTGCTGGGGGCAGATGTTTCAGGATAATGGATGTTCTGCTGATGTTCTGAGATCTCTGGAACCAGGTTAGTAGCTGCACTAAGAGTCTTTGGGCCCAGTCGGTTGTGGACTTGACTTCCTGTGGAGCGGACCAGCTTCCATACAGATCATTACATCTCATCAGATTAGAGTTGGGTAACTCTGCTCTGATGCTGAAATGAGGCAGAACAGCCCAAATATATTGTCAAGAAAATCCGAGCTCATCCCACTTCCCCATGCTGGAGATTTTAGTTTAACAGTAATAATAAATAAAGTTATCTTTAAAATGAATCACTCAAGTGACATCTAGGCCCAACAGTAGACTTAAGTGTCAATAAAATAAATCTGGTTGTGTGTGTTGTTTTTGTCTCATGCAAACTTTGCTTTAATTCTACTTTTTTCTATCTAATCATAAGAAATCATAGTCAGTCAGAAAGAGTCATTAAACAGGAAAAGCAGGTTTCCTGGAAAAAGAGGAAGTAAGTTCCAGCCTGCAGATTTATAAAAATAGTTGAGACTATTCCTTATTTTAAATCATGAAAGTTTAAAGAATGAAATCTAAACATTTTGGTAATTTGATAAGATTCAAAGTAAAATACTTATATTAATATTGGTTTACTTGTAATAATATTTACACGAACATTTGTGGGAACACTTACAAGAAAAACAAGTAACTGTAACTTTAGTATTAAATAATTAGAATCATGGATTATTCTTGGTTTCTTTTCAGAAAAACATCTGTAATAACTCACATTAAGATTATAATAAGTATAATTAATAAGTTATGGTTATAAAATCATAAATGAATGATAAATCAGAGAAGCTGAAGAAAATAAATGTGATATAAGTTATGGTTATAAAATTATAAATGAATGCTAAATCAAAGAAGCTAAAGAAAATAAATGTGATAAATGTGATTTTGACATTGAACTTGAAATGGTGTAAAAAGGTGTAACTGCAATTAAACATCACTGATATGTTGGAGGTAGAGAGTAGGTGAAAGGTGAAAGGCAAGGAACTAACAGGAGAGCAGAGATGATCAACGCCTTATTTAGAGAGTAGGTGAAAGGTTGTGCAGGCAATGGACAGGAGGTTGAGCAACTCTGAGACATTAGCACAGACATCAGGACATAATGTCTGTAAGACAGTGATGGATATGAGATCAGCAGTCAGCCAATGAAACAAGCCCAGCAACAGTGCTAGCCAAAGAAACCCTATAAAAGGTGAGTGCAAAAGAGGAACCGTTCGTTGGATCCTCCGGGCAGCTTCGAGCCAAGATCGAGATGGACAAAGAACTCTGCAGCTGAAGAAGAGCCGGGGCCACGGAGCCGACGACTGTCCGGCCATGGGGACCAACCCGTCAGCCCCACAACCTGTGGCTTCGAATCGCACTTCTCTCATCGGCTGGGTTCAGACCCCAAAGACAAAGATGAAGACAAAGGCAAAGGCAAAGACAAAGAAGAAGAACTGGTGCCTTTTTTCTTGCCAGCACCAAGTCCTGTGTGACCTCACCATCCATGCGGAGAGGAGGCTCATCAGACCTACAGAGATTCCTGCCTTCATCGATCAACATCTTCCTCCTGCTGCAACACCTTCTTCATCATCAGACCTGCGGAGATCCTGGCCTTCATCGATCGGCGTCTTCCTCCTGCTGCAGCACCTTCTTCATCATCGTGCCAGGTCTGGGGTTCGAAACACCAAACTCCGTCCGTCTCTCTCAAAGGTTTCCTTTTTTAGTTTTCAGTGTCAGCAGTAGGGAAAGATAGACTAGATGATTGATTTTACTTATTTGATTATTTCTGCTACTGAATTAAGCTGTACTGACCCTTGCAAAAATGCCTTACTAATAAAATATTTAGCATAAAGAAAATCTAAAAGATGTTGTGGACATTCAGTTAATGAGTCACCTTAAAGTTCTTTGATGGTTGTAAAATAGCTGTGATGTTTGATTCTGGAGAGGAAGAGGTGGAAAATGTTTTATAGGTTGCTGGTAGCCCAAATTTAAAACAACATCCTTGGGACTCGCCCGAGTCACTAAAACCTACCTGGTTCAATAACAAATGCAAGTTGTAAAATAGAGAACGAGCGACCGTTAACAGGTGTGCTCTGTGAAACTAGTTGGCTGTAGGCTGCTCAGTCTGGCTAATTCACAGAGGGAAGAAGGGTGAGACACCTGGATGTAGGCCGTTAAAAATCAGGTGAATCGTTTCTCGAAACCAGCTTAAACAGAGTTTACTTCAGTTCTGGACAGGGTAAATCCCGGCAGATTTAGGAAACTCAATTAACCCGTTAGATGGAGAGCTGGTAGCACATCTCCCCTCTCAGAAGAGGAAGTACGAGAGTGAGAGAGTAGAGACAGAAAGGAGGGGGGGGGTGTTGCGCAACAACAATATTCATACCCAGACTGTGGGAAACTCAGTGATTCTCAGTGACTTGAATGCTTACCTTACTGAGGCAGGATGTGACAAATCTGATTCAGTCCCAACTTACTCTGTTTTGTGACATGCCCTGTAGGACAAATGCTGCTTGATATTGATGTTGATAATGCCTCTCATATTGTTGCCCTCCACTAAAAAGAGAACTAATGAAAAAAAAAAAAGATAGAATGCCTTCTTGAACATAATCTGGTCAGACCAAGTAAAAGTTTCTGGAGTTCCTCTTGTGTCTAAACTCCAAAGTCTGATGGTTCCCCTTGGTTTTGCACTGATTTTTGCAAGATAAGTACAATCGCAATACCAGACCTATTTCCATTACCATGTATGGAAGTCTGCATTGACAACATTGGACAAGCTTTATATTAAACAAATTTAGACCTACTGTAAGGCCACCAGCAGGTCCCCCTCATCTCCAGAGCCTTAGAGGTTTCAGCTTTTGTGACCCCAGGTCATTCCTTGCTGAACACTGAAACGCTCTTTGGAACGTGGAATTCGCCAGCCTCCTTATAGCATGGCGAGCTATTGGGTGACATTCTAAACTGTAATGTGTACTTGGATGTTGTTGTTATAGTTGATCTGTAGGTTTGACCATCTTAACACACTAACCAGAGTTACAAGACTAACAAAAAAATTTTAATAACTTGGGCTACATTTAAAAAAAATGTTTTTAAATAATATAACAAATGCTATTTTCAGCAGTTTTTCAGTCTTCTACACAGCAAAATGTCACCAAAAGTACCACAAATGTTTTTTTAGAAACATTTTATTGTCATTAGATTGCAAACTTTGTGCTCGTTTTCCATTTCAACAATTTACATTTATCAGGATTGAGGGTAAGAATGGCTCTTGAGACTGCAGATGTTGCAGACTGAATCAGGGAAGCGATGCCACTAACAACACATCACATCTACCTGACTGCATGTGGAACGACGCAGGTGGTGTGGGAGCCTGAATCAGACCTGATGCTCCTCCATTTCTAAACCACTAAAGACTCATGGTGATTATGGATTTTAATGTTTTGGGGTCTGAACTCAAATCAGAAACCAACTTTTCAATCAGCAGACTGTTAAGTTCTGGGCAGAACTTTGCTCTGTTAAAATAACACAAGTTTGAGTGAAATATAAAACATGAATAATTTCTACAAAAACTTTGGGGAAGAGAAAAATAAGAGTTATGTTTTAAATATATGAATAAAAAAACCTACTGCAGCAGTCCTTCCATTTTTCCTTTCTTTTGTTCATTTCTCCTGCTTTCTTTTTCCTGCTTCTCCTTCCCATCAATTCTTCTTATTCTAAGTCATGTTGAAGAGATTCTGTCTGTTCAAAGACATCATCAGCTCTCTGTTGTAATTCCTCTTCATTTCTCTATATTCCTCCTCTTGTTACTCAGATCACTTGCTGGTGTTTTTGTTCATCTCTTCCTCTTCTCTCTTTCCATTTCCCCTCATCCCCTTTTCTTTCTTCTTGTCACCTCCCTGCCCAGTCACAAAGATGTTTTTTGATCTCCTCTGTTTTGTCATTTGGGTTGACTATCTTTCTTCTCCTCTCTCTGAGGCCTTTGCTGCTCTTCCTTTCATTCATCGCAGAGTGCAGGCCTTGTGAGAGACAATCAGGGGGCCATTTTGCTTTCTTTCTTTTTTTTAAAACCATTTTTCAGTCAGACAGCTTCTGATTCATGTGCCCATCATCCCGTCTGCCCGAGGGCTACGGGGCTAGGCACAAAGACGCAAGCAGTCAAGCATCTCTTTCTCTTCTCTCTGTAGTCATTTTCATTGCTGTTCTCCAACTTCTGCCTCTTTTTTCTCTCATTTTCCTGTCAAGGCAACAGTCAACTTTTTCTCAGTATCTACACACCAACAGTTCACACCTCACTAGACTTTTTCTTCTTAATCTCTCCTTTCATGGCCTCTGTTTCTCATATGGGGCTGGCTCTCAGACATCACAGACTCTGTTCATGTTTGTTTGTGTAAAATGTATTTAACTGGGTTGCAGTGGAGAAAAACAAGGAGATTTTCACTCAGAAGTCAACCCAAGAAAACTGGGTTGCCCACCCTCTGCATCATATTAGGAGGTTAACCTCAACTCTGTCATCATGGAACACATGTCACATGGCATACCAAGTACCACACAGTGACTGGAGATCAGCAATTAGGATGCAGCACAAACTCATCAGCTGCAATCGTTGATGAAGACCGGTTGGGACAGTCTGCTCGACGCTCTGTCCCTGGTTCAATTACAAAGCCTGTGGGACGTCTTGCAATTGTGTACCTGCCCACCAGGGTCTCCTGGTCCTCCTGCAGACTGCAGTACGGTGTTTGGTGGCAGCTCTAGCTGTTGCCGTCAACTGTGATGATAAAACTCTCATTCAGAAGGTTGTGTCACACATATTAAAGAGCAGAAACAGCAAGTAGCAGGAACTATTCTGGTGAAAAACCACTCAGTGTTTCTTTAAGCTTTGTGAGGATTGGCCTGTTGATAGAGCAGCACCAAACTGTCAGGGGGAATAAATGAAACATGCTGGAGTCATGTTCAATTCATGCAAAAAGCATAAAGTTATCTTTTTCAATCACTATATAAATTCAAAACTCAATAAATCAATACATATGTTCTTTATCTGTCTCTCTATCTATAAATGTGTTTATATATGTGGTTTGACAGTAACTTGAAATATAAACCTACAAATGCACTCAGTGAGTGTAGACTTCATTGCATCCATGCCATTCTGAACTGCTTCATTTATTTATTTTTTTGCTTTTTCCTTCTTCTTGCTTTCAGTGAAGGCAAATGCTTTTTTCCTTCTCTCTTGCCCTCTTTTCTGCCCCTGCTTTTTTGCTCTTGTGTCTAATCTGGCTATTCTTTTTTTAGCCACTCTTTCAATATTTTGCAAATTGCAAATTACTGATCTGGTCATTGGTCTCTCAATGCAATGGATTAAATTTTCTCGATGAGAAGACGAGGCAAAGAGGAGCCCTGTTGCCCTGACGGGACATACAACTCTGGAAAAAATGAAGAGACCACTGCACTAAACCCCCTTGAAAACCTCATGGTTATTCCACCAAATATTGATTTCTGAACTCCAAAGCTGTATGCATCTGGATACACTCTGGATTCCTGGGTGGAGTGGAAGACAGTGTGTCTGTCCATAAGGTCAGTGTTGGATTTTTGATCATTTCTGGTTTTTGGAGTTGGTGGTTACTTGGCATATGGTGAAATTCGGAAAAGGTTGGCAGCTGTTCAGGCTGATGAGAGACTGCCTGGCTTGTAGGAGGGAATGTGCCGAGTGGTGAGCGCTCAAGTTAATATGCTAACCAGAACCACTAGAACCACAAACCGGACACAATTCTTCCTGACAGCAGCCGGCCAGCAGCGGCTCCTGGAACTCACTGGGAATGACCTTGGAGAAGTTACTTGCTCGGCTCGGCTGAACTGACCACATGTTTGGCTATTTGAAATTCACCATTGAGACCTACCAGTGAGATGCTGATGCTGGGAGATCTGGAAAGTGTTCACAGACTCATTTACAAATGCATAGATACACACTGCATAGATATAAACAGACCGTCTCACTGCCCCCTCCACCCCATCCTTACATTGTCTATAAGTTGCTTTATGTGTGGAGGTTTTTTGTAACCCACACTGTATCTAACAGGACACAATGTAAGTTATATCTTTTTCCCTCATCTAACTTCATGTTGTCATTGTCATCTAACAAAGGGGCGACGCCCCCCAAGGCTGCAGCGTCAGTTACTGTCTATCTATGTCATGTCATGTCCAAAGAGTTTTTGGATAGATTGTACTGAAATGTAAATTTCCCTCAGGGATTAATAACGTATATTCATTCATTCACCCATTCATTCACTAATCCATTCTCTCCTGTTAGGTTGTCATCAGTAAGCCCTGGATTATCCAGTACATCATTCTGCAGCGCTGTGTGACCAATGCCTCCACCTGTCTTGATGTCTTAACATGAAGTAGCATCACTAGTCTGATGAATGTCCAGAACAGCAGTTTTATTGACCAGATTCACCTTCACCATGTCTGACTCTCTGGTTCTTTTTTCTTCTCCTTGCCTCTTAATCTAACATTCATCAAAGACTGAAAGTGGCACATTAAGTAGGTTCACATGAGAAGTAAACAGTTACTTCAGCAGTTTCACTGGTGAGAGCGAGTAGTGTTTTTCTCCTCTCTGTCAATTGTGCGCATGTGTGTGGTTTTAAGAGGGAGAGTGTGTGTCACATCATGTTATGCATTACAAGATACTGAGCAGTCACAGTGAAGGACAGGCGTTTCTCATCCATTTATGAGGCAGTCAGCATCAAAGCCAGCCAAGCATCTTAATGACCTATGACTCAACACAGACCGTGCTCTGACAGGAGACCAAACACACGAAGCTAAGACACACACAGGTTCAAACGATGCACACACAATCACATGACACTAGCATTCAAGGACCATACAGTGCCCTCATGAGGTACAGAGCAACATGCAGATTGTCAAGAATCCCAGATATCAGTTCACCCATGTTTCCAGTTGTGAAATGTTCATGTTGCAGGTTGGAGTTTCATGGTTTTTTTTTACTGTGCCTCAAAAATATAAGCGCCAGTTTTAGAAGATCTTTTAGAATTCACTAATATAATTATGCACAGAACACTTAACCCTCCTGTTATGTTCATTTCTAGGGTACAGCAAAAGTGTTCATGGGTCAATTTGACCCGGGGAGTATGTAATCATGCAATAGTGTCAGAAAGAAAAAGAATCCCCCAAAACATTTTTGTATCTGATTATTAACTCCAATACTAACCATTTCAATCAATATTTGTGCAATGATGTTTTTTTATTTCTCAGAAATGAAGGATCAATGATGACAACCTGCTCATTTACTCATTTGGACATAAAAAATGGAACTTACATTTTTTATGTCCACTGAAAAAAACCTAGACACAAAAAAACAATAATTTCCTTGAAATTGATCTTTAGTACATTTTTTTATATTACACTTTTTTCTTTTTTTTTCAATGGGTGATCTTTATAATTGAATTTGAGGCACACCTACTGTTCAGGGTCAAATTGACCTGCTGATTAATATCAAGATGAATGAGTCATGCAGAGAGTATTTATGTTTTCCTCCACTTCTGCTGAGTGTCACTCAGTGTGGGTGGAGTTTGTTTACGGGAACAGAAAAGTTTCACATCAAAAGTTGTGTGAACACCTGCTTTCTCGCAGTTTCCTAGTGAAGTAAAGAGAGTAGTGAGAAAGTGGGCTTGTGTGTGCATGTATGTGTGTGGTGTGTTGTGTTTGTGTGTGGTGAAATATGGTTCATAGCTGCAAGGAAACATATAGAAATGGACATTTTTTAATCTTTTTTTGCACTTTAACTTGACTGCCGGGTCAAATTGACCTGAACAATATCTATGTAAAAAGTAGACCTAGGGGGTTGGTACAAATGTGTAAAATGAATAAATTTTCAATTTATATGTAGAGTGCACCTATTAAGACAAATAGAAAAAGTTTCATGCAAAAAAATACTTCCAACGATTTAAAAAAAAAAAAAATTAACTTAAAAACAGGTCAATTTGACCCGGAACATAACAGGAGGGTTAATGAGCATAAGCAATCAGAGTGTTTTGTCAGTCCTTGTTAGCTCCCTTCTCTTTGTCACTGGGGATTTTATTGATCAGGGCTGAGGAGGAGTTTGTTTACTCCTCAGGGTTTAGGATTAGTGCTTGGAGGACTTGAGAGATTAATTTTCTAATCTTTTAATCAGTGGTGAATATTTATGATTGCACATGTGATCTTGCTGTTACACTGAATGTCTTCTGTGCTTTAGAGAAGCAAGGGCCAGATTTACCTGTATTTAATTATGCATGAACTTTGTCTGCTGACCTACTGTTACAGCCAAAGGTAAAAATACAGCAGCCAATAGATTCTTACTACAGGCTGCTGTCTTGATGTGTTAACATGAAGTAGCATCAAATAATGCATCAAGCAAGAATGGCAATGATTTATTTGTTATCTAGGATTGGGCATTAAATCCTGAACAGTTATCTGTAGGCGAGACGTCAGGCAGCCTAAAGACAACTTCAAAACTTTTGGGTCATTTTTGCCTGTATGTTGTTCCTGATCACTGGGTCTTTGTCAGAAAACACAGTGAAGTCACCTTCAGAAAAAAAGAGTGTTTTTTTTTTTAATCGAGACAAATTCCTTTGCTAATTGGAGTCTGTAAACCACCCATATGTGAATGTGCTTTAGTGACGTATAAAAGCGCAAATAGTTGTGGCCGAGTGGTTGTGTGGTTTCCCTAAACACTGACACTGTTGATTGTCCGTGCAGCTGTCTGGAGTTCAATTCCTGTCCTGAGAACCTTTGAGCAGGTCTTCCCTCTCCTCTCTCTCTGCTCATTGCCTAATTAATTTAAACCACAAAAATCCCCACAAAATCTAAATACTGGCCTGCTTTAAAATGACTGAAATGTGAGGTAGGTTTGCATGACTGTGGTTGTTGATCTTACTAGAAAACCAGAGAAGAAGAAAAAAGACCCTGTCCAAAAGCTGTCCAAATGTTTGTCTACATATTTTTTATTCCCTAAGACTCCTTGAAAGATCTAATTAATAGAAGAGATTATCCTGAGAGATTATCTGACTGACTCTGTTCTTCAGGCACTGTTGTTATCATAGTAGGGAAAATGAACTGACACTTCCTTCAGAACTTGTTTTGTTTATAAGATGATGAGTATAAAAGGACAGGAAATCTTAAGATCTTGAATTTTCTACCTGCTCCTTTTCAAACAGATAATATAAAATTGTATTTAAATTGGGCATGATAGTTTGGTTTAATTTAATTTACTTTTTTTCCTTCTTTCTTGCTTTCATTTTTGTCTGTTCAAAATAAATAAATACATAAATCCTGACACTGATCTGGTCTAAATAAGTTCTAAGATTCAGTTCATGAATCCCAAAAGTTATAAAATTCTGGGGAGAAGTACTGATTTTAAAATAGGTCAGCCATTATCAGGGTATAGTGACCTCTTTAAAAAATGAAGTTTATATAGAAACTTAGTGACCACTAAGTAGCACATTTAGTCCTTTTCTAGCTCACAAACCAGTTTAAACCAGTTTACAACCTCAGGTTAAATCATTTATGTTTCTATACAACCGTGCAACTCAGACACGGCATCTTGGTTACAAGATTCAATTCCTGTAACCTCCTGCTGAAATTAAAATTTATAATCTAAAATGAAAATTGAGAGATCTAAATGCTGCTGGATAAAAAGCAGTTTTAGAATAAGATGTTGGTAAATGCTTTTCACAATAGAACAAACTGCTGCAAATGCATCTGGTGCATTAGATGTCATCTACTGAGTTTTCTAGAAAGACTGTAGCAGGTTTGGAGACACCTGGGTTTTCCTCAGTGTTCTGTCCACAGTGTTCACAAAGAAATGAAGATCATGGCTGATGTTCACTAAAAATGTAAAACTGGACACCCTCTCTACCTGCTCATCCCCATCTCCACAGATTTGAGTTCACTTCTTTGCCTCTTGGAATACGTTCTTTAATCTTTTCCATTTTCAAGAAAAAGCTAAGAGATCATTGTTCAGTTTAACAGACTGTTTATCATCTTTATACAACAAGCTTGCAGGGTGGTTTGGTAAGTAGCCATGAATCATGGGACCAAGCCTCAGTCTGTGAGAGTTCACTGCCTCACACTGAATGGACACAGACCACCAGATGAAGCTTACACTAGAGTTTCTCACAATTCCTCCCCAACAGATTTAGTCAAACACCATGACTAGTTGCATAGGATGAACTTGGATCACCATCAAGTTCATGATGGGGGATCACCATTGCTCTCATAAACAAGCAAATCTGTTGATACCCTAAAATAAAAGATTTCCTGTACATGAAAGTACTTATATTTATCCGACAGCTTTTAGAGTCTTCTGTCTACAGAGTCCCAGGTAAATATGAGTTCCACTTATTGACTGAATATCCCCAGCTGTTATTTGGGTTAAACATAAATGTGGCAACCTTGAATGGGTGATGTATCAGTTTCAAATTTGATTTTTCGTTTTTAGTGAATTAGTACTGATATTGACAACATATAGTGGATATTAAGATTGAAAACAAACACTTCCAATTGGTCATTCATTAATCCATTCAATCTCTTTTTTATTTTTTTCCCTAATAAAAATTAGGAATCTTCCTGGCGTTACTGGAGAACCCATTATATGCTTCCAGCAGTTATTTGGTGAAAATCTGGGTTTACTCACTGGAGAATGCTTCATAGAGAAACCAAGAGATAAACCGTGCAGACACTGATAGGTATTTTTCCTTTCGAACCTATATAAAACAAAGAACCACAGACAACGTATTATGAATTTTATAGCCAAGCTTTTGCAAAAGGAGAAAACACAGAGAACTGCTCCTCTGACCAGTTCACCATGTGTTCTGAAACTCTGCAGTAGAGCTTGTCTTTTTATTAACACAAAACAAAAGCAAAGGGGGCTGGTGCTGATAAGATTAGGAGCCCCCGAAACGAACACAATCAAACACAGTTTTACGACTAAGGAATTTCTACCTAGGGGACAGTCAGGAAAAACAACAAAGGTCGTAAAACTTCTGATACAATCAACTAGCAACCCAGTTCCTAGGTGTGATAACTAATCAAAGGTCTGAGAAACACATTGTTAACTGTTTCACATGAAGATAAACAGACAGTAGTGACTTCCAGGTCATTTAAAGAAGAGAACTTTTTAAACAGAAAATCACTTTAAACAGAAGATCACTTTAAACAGAAAATCACTAAGATCTATAGACTTAAGGTGAACCAGAGTAAGAATGAAATGATAATACCAAAAAATCTCTAACAGACACCTTACACACATACACATTCTCATGCATAGAGGGTGATGTAGATTCTTCATTTGACCTAACACGGAAGTGATTGGACCCTGGGAATAGATGAGAGTACAGCAACTCTTTGAACTCAGAGCTTCTGGCTCTGCATCCATCCTGCCTTATTTTATGGAACTAAACTTGGCTTTGCAGGCAATGAACAGCCAGCTCCTCAAAAGAATGATTACAGAAGTGAAGCGTAGCCAACTTAAGCTAATTTTGCACAAGACTGCTGTCTGAAAAGTGACAGTATTTTCAGATGATTGGGGAAAAATTTCATATTTGATTGCACCGCCAAGACACATTGAATCTGCTGTAGTTGTCATGCCAGACCATTAGATGGCACTGTCATTGTAGCTTGTTGTCAAAACCTGCATGTGCTTTTGATCTTTAGCTTCCACCTCACTTAGAAAACAGTAGTCAGTCTCAGATGAACTAAGTGCTCATGTAACACATATATTCCATATCAGAGGTTGTTAAACTGAACAGGTTAAATAATTGAATGGTAGTAGCACACACAAAGCAATGCTGTGCTGCTGTTATTTATTTATTTATTTTTGCTATGTTTGCTTCCTGCATGGAGGTATGTAGTTCCTCCATGTTCCAGAATCAGTCCATCCAGACCTGGTTTCAAAAAGTGACGATATCAGAGGCTGCAACCAGCAGCGTTGTAAACAAGTGACTAGATGGCAACAAAAATGGTCCAGTTTTACTGAAAACCGGCTTAGTTTTGAGGATAATGCCACTTTTTCAAATAAACAGGCATCAAATTCCAAACTTTATATAGAGTCTTATTATAGCAAACATTTGTGTTGCCTTTTCTGAGTCAGGCAGAAGCAGAAGCAGAGAGAATTGCAGAGCAGTTGGGTCTGACTATCAGCTGCCTTCCAGTGGACCAAACCAAGCAGATAATAAAGCAGAACAAGCTCTGTGACCAACAGCTCAGAAAGCCATCATCAGTCAGGGATCAGTTTGTGTTCTGCTAAACAGCCCGGGATATTAGTATTGGAGTTATCCCGGGGTTGAGAGGAGACACTCAAATGGAAAGAAACAATATTGATTTTCCTTTGCAAAAACTAACATGGAAAAACTCTGACTGATATCTGCATGATGGAAGCTGCAGAAACAAATACAATATTAGGATACTCTTCAGCTCTTAACCATTTTTTTGGATTCCAGCCAACAGAAGGACTGTTAGTACTGTTTCATAGTGTAAAACAGTTTCCAATAAAGTTGACATTTTAAAATTGTGACAACTTAGCCAAGCAGATAGCCTGCACAAAAAAAGAAAAAGTAGAATGAAGCCTACATGACTGTTGGGTATACTGTGAATGAAAATGTTTTGCACTTTTCTTCTCTGAGAAAATAAAATAAAAGCAAAATTGTTGCAAATTTTGCACAAATTTTTTAAAAAAGTTATACATTTTTCTGTAAAGAAACAAGTTGATGAAGCTGACAAGTAACCAACGTTTACAGATTTAAAAGGTTTCATCTTGTTTAGTCTAAAAGTTGAAATGAATCATTTACATATTTTCTCCTTTGACGATTACACAAACTGTGCTGCCTGAATCAAATGTTACAAACTGAGTTAATAAACTCAATGTTTTCTAAAAGATATTAAGGCATAAAACCATAAAATGAGCTGCAGCAACTTCAGATTTAAGTTGTTGCAGCTCATTTACTCAAAATTCATTCAGTCACACGCTGATATTGTCAAATTATTGGATAGCAGTCAGAGCTGCCCTGGGCAGAGGCCAGGCTGCCAGGCTTCCATGCACTGGACCCTCTGACCACACTGGTGGCAAGGCGGAGGAAATATCTTCCTCAAGGACACAACACCTGAGAATCAAACCGACAACTCCTCTATTAAAGGGTGAATGTCTACCTCCCGAGGTAATCAGTGGAACCTTTAACAGTAGACTGGTAGGCAGGAACATCCTGACTGGCCTGTGATGTGTTGTGTCTTCTGACAACCAATCTGACCTACAGAACACATTTATTGGATGGCACCATATGGGCCACCCTAACCCCAGCAACCCTAACCCTAACACCCTAATGCCCTAACACCTTAACTGTCACACTCCTACTTCCTGGAAGATAGATGTTGGTCACTGCAGGCCACAAACTCCTCATCGTATTTGATAATTCTTTCACCTCTCAGTGGTCATAATGTTATGCCTGATTGGTGTATGTCACCCACACTACTGATTGTGAACATCCATCAGATGAGGATGCAGTCTCACTCAGCTCTGACAGACAGGACATAGTTTCAGAACTTTGGGGTTTTTGATGAAAACTCATCCATATCAGTCTTTCCAGGATTCTGCTCACAGTCTGCCAGTAGTTGCTCTACATCAGGAGCAACCAGCAGTGCAACAGAGCCCACACAATCACTGAAGCTATTTCTTAGTGCTTGTGGGTTATTACTGCTCCACTGCTATCATCAGCCAGTTCCCAAACGGCCCCCTTCAAGCCCCCAGCCCCCTCAAGTGCTTACACAGACTTCCTAGCCTTGGCAGGATATGACACACCATTAGCCGACACTCCTTGCTATAACACTTATTTAGAGACATCTGGAGCTGAAAATATTTCATGACTTCTCCCAGGACCTGCGCGGATTAAAAAAAATAGGGACCTGGTAAGTTTTAAATACAGAACCGGAGAGAGTGAGGTAGAGGAGAACCGAGGAGAGCAAGAATCCTGTTGAGGAGTCCAACGGTGACAGTACAGCCGTGGCTAATGTGATTCCCCTGCTGTGACTCATAGAGTAGATATATAAATATCCACACAGCCCCCTGTCACCGACATGCAAACCCTCCCTGACTTTCTATAAATCTATGACACACTGGGAGACAGAATTTAAAACGCAGAAAATTCCTCTTCTCCCTGCTGAACTGTGAAGCTGTGTTTACCTTTCGCTACGGAAAGTATGCATATGTCAAGCAGACAGCTGTGGCATTAAAGAAACAAGATGGAGAAAAACACTGAGGCGGAGTCTAGCCCCAAATTCCAGCTAAGCCTCAGGGGAAATTTGTTTCTCGGGAGCCTCCACCTGCAGCTGTTAACACAGTGAGCTTCCTACTGATTAGAGAGGATCAAAGAAACGTTAAGATGGAGATGCTTGGATCTGCAGCTGCTAGGAAAAGCAGATCTTGGATACAAGATATGCTTGGCCTTTAAGCTTTAGGATGGAGAGTTTCACCTGTTGCAAATGACTTTAGATTCTGTCTGAAGGTCTTAGCAACAGGTCACAACTTTGTGGAAAAGACTCAAGAAGTCCTTTGAGGATTTCCATTTCCATGCTGCATCCTGAAATGTTTACTAAAAATACCCTTCTGACTGAGGACAGATTTACAGTATGGTGCATTGGTGAAGGGAGATGGGCTCACCCTGAACATAATGTGGAGAGAATAGAGAGAGACTGTACAGATGGAAACTTCATTAAACGTCATGCAGTGTTTACACAGACTGACAGGGGATTCTATTAAAATACTGAGTTTTACTTGGTAGAAAAAGACTGGAACTGCATAGAGTATAAGTAATAGATTTCCACATGAGCATTACAGAGTGTTCTGAATGTTCAGTCGATTTAAGAGACATTGGTATATGAATATGATTGTAAAGGCAAATATCTAATACAATAATTGGCCTGTTAAATGTGTGATCCAAGAACCTGGGAAAGATAAGTTCCTTCCAAAATAAATGTTTATAAAACTTAGAACATAGAAGAGAACACAATAGAATAGAATAGAATAGAATAGAATAGAATAGAATAGAATAGAATAGAATAGAAATGTCCTTTATTATCCCACAGTGGGAAAATTCACATGTTATAGCTGAAAAGTGACAGGTCATTGAGGCATGTAGGTTTACACAATGTTAAAAATATGTAAATGTCTATAAAACTAACAATAACATATTATACTGTAAGGACAATATTATTACATAGTATATTATGCATTTATTAAAAATAGCACACTCTCACCCAAAGGAATGTGCAACTGACTGGAATAATTTAGCAAAACGTTACAAAATGTTTATATGTCATCTTCTATAGAAGTCCAGACTTTAGGCTCACAGAATCTCTACATTCAATTTATATGAGGTTGAATTATGTTGAAAATAAATACGGGCAAAATCTGAATATAAAACATTTAGTTAAATTAGAAAACCAGGTGTCATTTTCCTTTAACTTTACTGTTTAGCACAGCATTATGTTGGGCTGTCAGTTATAATCCCAGCAAAACACAATGAAGTTTGTAGCTTTTATTTTGAAAACCTGTAAATTCCAAACATTTTTGTACTTTTTGAGACTGCAAAGAACCCTGGTAAAATCACATTTCATAATTTGGTCAAATAAAAATATCTAGTCAATACACTGATTAATCATCGTCTTACAGGACGTGGCTCCTGGCACTGCCAGTTATATACTGACAGTTAGCAGTAATGATGATTTTAAAAGCAAATTCTGACATCTGACAGAGGTGAGCAGAATGAATATTAATAAATGCACATTTAGCAAACTGTATGAGAAATTCACATTAGACCTTGTGAGTGCCTATATTATATTTCTAGTGGGCTGAGCTGGTGTTATTTCAGTCTGAAGCACCGGGGCATGTTCAGTCTGTGAAAGGAAACACCAGCTATATGTTCTCTGAAGCAAAGCTTTCTCTAAATAGCACATATAGACCAACAATACACCCACTGGATATGATCTAATTTTAAATGTCCAACAAGCCCACCACACCCATATTAATGTAGCGTACAGACTACAGATTCAGCAGGCAAGTCTGCATCTGACCATAAAGTCCTTTATAGGTGAGGATCAATATTGCTATTGGGTCTTACTTCATCATTTTAGTACTTTGTCTCATATTTTGCAGTAATGATGCAGTAATGGCAATTGTTTTTTTTTTTCTTTTGAATGTTTCTCATTAACGTTTCTTACAGAAGAAAATGAAACTACATTTGCATGAATCTTTCTTCAAAAACAGTTTGTGACAAAATTGCGCTGAAGTTACAGTTTGACAAGATTAGCAACAATCTTAGCTTTAACAGCCATGTAATATACAATATGCAGCATGTTGTCTAATGTCTTCAGACATTAAGTAGTAACAGGGAACATTACGCAAAGCTATCAGGATGTTTTCAGTCACCATGTGTGCACAGTACTTTCCCCTGAGTTTAACTTCTGCATGTTGTTTGTTACTCAGCTTGTCTGTAGATTTTTGCCCGTCAGTCTCTCTCACTTTCCCTCAGGTCTCATGCCTTATGAATATTCATACTTATGATTATACCAGCTTTAATCCAGGAAGTGAGTGGGATGATAAAGAGCCCCTGGAGCACCACTGCCGCTCCTTGCACACTAAAATAGGCAAATAATCACTGCATCTTAAAATGGCCTGCACAAACACAAGCACTCTACTCTAGGAGAACTTGGTACTCTTTCCTGACTGCTGGACGAAAAGCAGTCGAGGTTATGGAAGACAACAAGCAACACATGGAGAGGCGCTGCATAGACAACATTCTGTATGTACAGTTGAAAACAGTTGAGCAGAAGTGAATGAGAATTTTATGACCTGGACCAGACTGAAACTAACGTGACTCTCACGAGGGGTAGGATAAAGAAGGTCTCTTTCTTGTAATTGCATCAGCACTTCGTTAACATTAATTCAATTAAACAAGAGCGCTCTGGAAGGATTGCAGCTCAGAAGAGTTTCCCCCTCTTCTTACCATGCTTCTATTTTCCCACATGAGGCTTTGGTATGTTAATGCCAATTTGATTCTTCTTGTTATCTTCCAGCCACTCTAATCTGATTCTTGGGAAAGTCAAGAACAAGAGTTTAGTTGATGTAAAGATGACTGCCTGGTGAAAGACAACATCTGCAATAACACTGTAATAGACTGAGCAATACTGGGAAATGTCACAGCAGCAAAATGGCAGAAGAAGAGAGTGGTTTTAGAAGAAGTGGTTTTATGTATCTGTCCCATTCCCAGGTAACAATTTATAAGCTTCAGCATGCATTCTAAAATCAAATCACTGACAACCTGCAGGACCTCCTGCATTCAAAGGACAGTGGATTGTTCACCAAAATCAACAAAGTAAGCAACTTTTTAATTTAAAAACAATTTTTGCTGCTAATCTATTGACAAAATAGACATATGAGCTCAACAACAAACATATTTATTGTTTTTATTCTATCCATTCATCTTTCCAGTGTTTCAGGAACTCCTGATCATTCATGGAACTTCTTTGCAAATATGGATTATAGACGCTGACATTAGCATTGGGCTTCTGTGTTGCTGCTGCATGTTTAGCACTGATCTGCTATATTAGGCTTAAATAGATTCACTCCTTTTAACACAACTTGAACACAACAGTAGTATTTTCCAGCGTCCAATCACATGTTTTTTTTTATTATCAAAAATTATCCCTGCAGTGGGTAGCTAATATTTGATTGATTCAATTTTTGTTTAAATAAAGACAACAAAGTAGTGTCTTTGTTGTCTATTGTTGATGTGTGCTTGTGTATCAGTTTTATTGGCTTACCAGAAACAGAAAGGCAACAGAACATGAAAAAAAATAATAATTTGTGTTAAAAATTTGAAAGCAACCTGAAAGCTGCTAAGACTAACCCTCAGCTTCAGCCACCATCAACAGCTCCTCTTTATTTACACAAAATGAGAAAAAATAGGCTTAATTTTGATAAGTCATTAATTACTAACAAACTAAACACAGAAACAGTATGTTTTTATTCAAATGACACTGGACATAAAACATATTCTGGTAACAGACCTTCCAGAAGCAGATATTGTAAAGGTCATAAAGACTTTTGAACTCAGTGGAATTTCTGTGTTACCTGAAAATGATAAAAGGAGTCCCTCAAGACTTCCCTCAGTACTTTTTACAATTTTTATCAATGGGTTAGTTCATATATGAAGTCAGGTTCTAGAAATATGTCAAATCACTCTGAGTTTGTTGGGAATTAAACAAACTAATTAAACAATCAGAATGGTGGAAGCAAAGAGTCAATCAGATGCACTGCATCTATTTTAGCTAACTTAGATATAACTTAGATATAACTATAAGTTAGCAGATATTTACAGCCTGAAGTTTTAGAACGGACCATTATATTTGGTTCTGTTTATTTAACAACATGTGGGGTTGAGTGTGAAGTCACCTTGGCTAAATGTTTCTCATTAACAGAAAAGGGGCTTTTTGGACCTCAGTTTCTCATTAAAGATCCTCTTTAAACAATTTAAATACAAGCTGCTAACTGAAAACATATTGAATTTGTTATATTCTTATACAAAAAAATCGTTAGGTCCAGATTTTGGATGTTTATGGTATCTATTTATTTTAAGTCAGAGTTAACAACTTTCACATGACTACAATGGGATTCAGTCAAGCCTTTATTGGAAATTTTGGTTTCAGTTCAGCATTTAAATTTTTACATTGCTGTTGAAGATTAATTAATTCGTTGAAATCAGTTTTTTTTATTAGGTATTCTCATTTAAAGTTTTCTTTTTATTTCCTTCCAGGTGAGTTGCTCTTTTAAATTTGCCACACACCTTGTTCTCAATCCCTGTTGTTTTTCTCTGATTACTTCCCTCAGTATGCATTCTGTCTGGTGTTCTTTGTTCTCTGCTGATTCATTTTTCACACATACACACACTTCACACATTTTCCTCCCACTGGTACGTTGCAGCACCTGTGAATTCTTCACACTGTAATTAGCACATCAACGGTCGACTCGAGGGTTTAACATGTGTCTTCTGGCGGCTAAAAAAATAGTTCAGTTGGCAGTAAGTTGCCCAGTCTGAACCTTATCAGTTTATTTAGGTATAGTCTCTCACCCTAAATTGTATCCTAAAAGAGAGACATGAATGCATCCATCAGGATCACAGGCCACAGTATTAAAGTGTAACTAAAACCCCTTGGAAAAACTAAACCCAACTCCTGACACATTTTGATAAATTCCGTCAAAGTGGGCGGAGCCAAGTCACCCCAAGGGATAAGGCTGAGTGGAGATGAGAGGAAGGGGCAAACAAGGCTGTGTTTAGGAAGGAAGAAGAGATGTTGCTTTCTTACTAACGCTGTTGCTATATTTAGTGATTTCCCAGAAACCTCTAGCAACTTTTTAATTAACAAAACAACAAGTGACAAATCTACAACCTTTTTCTGTGTTGCTGGAGACTTTTATGCAGTGAGCCTCTTTCGAGTCCTGCAGTCCCATCAGCACACAGCCAGCCATAGTCAGAGCAGAGCAGACCCAGTCCACTGCGTGTCCATAACTCTAACCTTCGTAATTCTAACAATCAATACTCACCACGGCACCACTTTGTTTGTCATTCCAACTCCTTATTGGGCATCGAGGGGCCGTCCCGTGTGACTGAGTGAGAGAAATGTTTTTATTCTGCAGTGCTGAGTGACAAAAACCTGTACCAGAGCCAAAGCATTTTAAACAAATAAAGAGAATCCAACTGCTTAACTCAACTTAAGGAGGCCAGCACTAAGAATGTTTTAGGCAAAAAACACAATGAACTAAACAAATTTACACAAAAATGTCAAAACTGGCATAAAAACATCAAGAGAGAACCGTCTGAAAAAAGCATTGTTCTCCCTTATGTGTATCAGTAATGCCTGTTGATTTATTTTCAACAAGTGAAATTCTTCTTGCTTTAACATTTCTATATTTTGCATGTATGATTTATAATATCTACTTGAATTAAATTCTGTCTGACAGAAAAAAAAATCATAAATAATTATATTTTTCTGTAATAAACCCAGACAGAGGTTAGACCGTACATTCTAACATTTTGTCTTTCACTCAATCATGATGGAAACCTGTGTGGTGACACATACACTGTAGCTCCTAATGCTTTATAATTTCCTAAAGATCAACTTTCACCAAATGATCTGCTTCTGAACCAAAGATGAACTATTTCTGCTCTTAGATCTTGTGGAAACTAAAACCTCCCAGTTTTAATAATTATCCATCCTTTCCTTCAAAAATATATAAAAATGATTATGGGATAATATCTTGTACATCCCTCCAAAGCTCTTCACACACAGTCTTTCACACACATGCTGATGACAAACTACTGGGTAGTAGCCTGACGACCTGCAGGTGAAGTGTCTTGCCCAAAGACACAGAGGCAGATGGAGTGGAGATCGAACCAGCAAACTGCCAATTGCAGGGCAATTTGTTGTTGAGCTCTTATGATTAGTTATTTAATAATTCAGCAGCAAAAAGAGTTTCTGAATCGAAAATGTTGCTTATTTTGTTAATATATTATATTTTGTTTAAAATTAATTGCAATTAATTAATTGGTAATTGATATCAAGATGGAGAACAGCAAAACCAACAACAGGGTCATTGTCCCACATTTTTATTTTTTCTTGAATAAAGAACTTTCCCCTCCAAATAACTTTCTTTCACCCGTTAACGTTTTAGAGGGATACAAAATAAAGAGAGGAGAAACAAAGGACAGACAGTCGCCCTCTCCGTCCTCCAAGGAGGCAGACGTTTGACCTAATTAGTATGCTAATGGTGGGCGGATAGGAGACGGCGTACGGGTGGTGGGTTTTGGTGATTTAAGGCGAGAGAGGAGAAAACTCTTCCTGTCTTTTAATCGTTCATCCTCCTCTTTTGAGCTTAATAGCTCTGCATGTCGATGGCCTACATTCATCCTGAGACAAGCTTGTGTGTGAGGCGGCTGGAGGACAATGCCGTGCAGATAAGTCCATCCATTCATTAATCAAGACACAGGAAAGTAAAGAAAGCAGGGCACAAAGCTTTACTGTATTGTTTTCGCTTTCTTCTTGATGTAATATGGGAACAAAAGTTAGCAAAAACGCTTTGTTTGTTAGCTGTGTTTTCAGCTTTTCTTCAGACAAAGAAGCATTTAGTTGAGCTTTTAGATTCAGCTGGTCTTCAGGCTCACAAAGACAATAGACTAAATACCTCCCGACAGCTGAATACATCATTCCCCCTGTATGAGCCAGACAGAGCTGCAGTGAAGATGACGCAAATCTAAAAACAAAGGCAGAGAGGAGAAACTGAATGAGCGTGTTGGCATTTAGTTAGAAGAGCACTGCAGGACCCCTGCTGTTTCATCGCATCTCACATCCCCGACACGCTTCTCCTCATCTCCTATGGCCTTTGGTGGAAAAGACATCTTCTCTAATTGTCTGTGATGATCTCAGTCCCGGAAATAGGACAATGAGACAGAGAGGACATGGAGGACGAAGACCAGACATCAGGGTGAATGGGTTGAAGTGGAAGGGAGGGGAAAGCGGAGGGTTATCAGAGGAGAAAGAACTAGGAAAGGGCAAAAACAATAGTAATGATATTTTTCATGACTAAAACATGAAACAGTATTGGCTTTAAAAATATGAATCACATGCACAAATTTGATTTTGCAATGTTTCTTTTGTAAGACTCAGGTCAGGTCAGGACTTTGGGAAGTCTTTCTCAGATCTGTTCTGTTAGCATCTTTTCTCCTTTCCAAAATCAGCTTTGATAATTGTTTGAGGTTTTCTTTCCCATTGGAAAATCCAACTGTTTGCATTTTTCAGCCATCTGTTCATCTGTGGCGATGTTAAAGGATCTCCAGGTAGACCATCTGCTTTGCCCAATGGACCAGTACCGCTGGCAGTGATGGTACATGCCTAGTTGGTAAAGTTTTACTAACTGGTACAACCTCACCATGATTCCCCCAATACACATTTATTATTGTTGCCGACTAACTCAGTGTTTGTCCGGTGTGACCATCAAATCTTCCCCAGAAAACATAGGACTTCTGTTCATAAGGAAGAATTTCAGTTCAGCTTCAATATGTCCACTGGAGCCATTTCCATTTTACCAGATTCAGTGTATTTATATTATACCAATTCACAACAAATGTCGTCTCAAGGCACCTTAAGAAAAAAAAGGCATTTTAAATCAGTTACATTTAATTTCCAATTAGTCCTATCTAACCGTGCATTAAAATCAGTTAGTAGTAATACAAGTAGTTTCTATCTGATGAACCCCAGCAGGAGGGCTGCACAGTGGCGCAGTTGGTAGAACTGTTGCCTTGCAGTAAGAAGGTCCTGGGTTCAATTCCCAACCTGGGTTCTTTCTGCATGGAGTTTGCATGTTCTCCCTGTAACATGTGTGGGTTCTCTCCAAATACTCTGGCTTCCTCCCTCAGTCCAAAAACATGACTGTCAGACAGGTCTGTCTAAATCTTTCTTATATGTGGATGAACCGGTGACCTGTCCAGCAGAACCAGAACCTGTCTCATTTGCCAAGTGGGGGTTCTAGAAGACAGATTGGAAGAGGACTTCCTACTTATGATGTATGACAAATAATTCCACTGATCAGTGATTTATTACGGAATAGATATCAACAGCCAGCCAATCATAGATATGTTTTGCTATTCCACCACTGCAACAGCAAAATTGCAGTGATGGGATAGTGCAGAGTTACATGCATCCAGTGTAATGTTTACTCAGGATAGAGCTACCCATTTGGGTCATGAGAGTTCACCAGGAAGTGGAGCATAGTGGACAGACTTTCTGCTGTGCATTGCAGCACTCTACAGCAACACCCTTTGAAAAGACAAGAGAACGGAGAAAGAGGAGAGTGGACATGATGAGAGTGAAAATGACATGTGGTGCTTTTATTTCTCAAAAGCTATGTTACAATCATCCAACAAAGGACGTCCCCCAGTCTTTTCTTGTCACGGTCCTGAGGCCATCCAGCTCTGTAAAATACATCCTCAGCACGCTGCCATCTGAACAAGCTCACAATGCCACAAAAAAAAAAGAGGCAGAAACAGAACAGAAACACAGCAACTGAGTCTGATAACTTCACTGTGTAAGTGTGAGCTAAAGCTAACCATCACTGAAGCTAAAGTTCAGCTTCAGTTCTCACACAGACAAGGATTGGCATAATGTGACGGCATCTGAAATATACGTCTTATAAAACCTGTGAATGTCTTATCAGCATTAGCATCAACAAAGAACCCCCACTCCACCAAGAGAAAAGGATAACACATTATTGAGACAGAATTGTCAACCTAATGTTGTAATTGGGTTTCCCTCTGGGTTTATTTGTGATATTAGCACAATCTTTCTTTCAAAATATTCCTGACAATGAGCAATTGCAAGTATTTTTTTTTTTTGCACCAAAACTGTTATTACATTTTGGAGAGAAGGGATCAAATATGATCCAAAGCCATCACTCTGCATCTCTGTCAACAGTGATTCTCTCTGCACTTAGGAATCTTATCACAGAAGGAGGCATCACAAATGTTTTCTCGCCGGAGCTTTTATCCAAGCATCAAAGTTATGCGGCCAAATTCCACATCAAATACAACTGAATGTATGTTGTTGCTGCTAACACTGCTACTGCATCAGGCTGTGAACGCAACATTCCCACCTGCTGCAAACCTGTGGGGTTAAGGTGATAATCCTGTGATGTGTCACAGGACACAGGATGTGTCTGGAAGGATGTTTAAAATATGTATTTTAAATATGTCAATTTTTGTGCTGGCATGTTGGTGAGAATGGGTACAGTGGTGAGAGGTCACCAGCCCACCACAGGATAACACAAACACACACAGGACAAATTATCATGCACACATTACTATGAATAAGTTTTAGAGACCAATGAATTTGAAATTTTATTTATTTCTTTACAGACACTTCACATTTATCTACAAGAGTGCATTAAAACAGCCTTAAAAATAGGCCAGCCAAATACAATAAAAAAACAACAAACCTCTCAGTCATGTTTCTGGACTGTGGGAGGAAGCTAGAATACCTGGAGAGATGGAATTCAAACCCAGAGCTACCAGCTGCACCACTGCGCAACCCTGATTTGTAACATATCATTTCAAATAATTACTCATCATCATGGAAAAACAGGAGTTCAAATAAATCAATATTTGTTGACAGGCTGCTTATCTATTGTACTCAACACATACCTTTATGACCACCTGACCCTCAGGACCCGACGACATTACCCCTCTCCTTTCCCGTTTCCTGTCAGCCTACTATCATATAAGGGACACTGGAGTCCACAAAAAGACCCCCTGGAGGGGTAAAAAAAAAAAAAAAGAAATGAGGCCCAGACTTCTCTCACTTCCCCAGACACACACAGATACACTCACAGACATGCACACACAAATAATAAACAGTAAAGTATAGGCAGTAATGTTAGCTAGCTTGGTCAGATAACTACAGTAGTGTTAGCTAACTTCAAAGAAGGCTAATAGGTTGATTTGTGACAATAACACTGTCAGTATTTATGATTGACACACACACATTTCTGAGGTAAAAAAATAAAGATAATAATGATATGTAAAAGTTCTTGTGTAAAATATTATTACTCAGCTGTGAGACTTAGGACTCAGTGTGTATGGTTCACAGAACAATGTGTTCCTGACAATCACAGCTGGTAAGAAACAAAGATTCCCATTAAATTCCAAAGGAAATGAAAGAGGGTCTTTTTTGACCCACTTATGGAAGAAAGGGCTAGTAATATAAAACATGCGATTTCTTAAAATGTATAAAAGGTCAATTGAAAATTTGAATTGCATGATATCAGTAACATGTTTCTTGAGGCATATCTGGAATATGAAGTGAGGAAAACGTTTTATTACAAAGATATTGCAAAAAGATGACCTCACCGGGTCAAAAAGGACCCACTTACGCATCAGAGGGTTAACTGCACTTTTTTACAACAACATGTAATGTATTCAACATATTCACATAAAAAACTCTTATGACTCCTTGTTCTTCTGCAGGAATCAAAGCAGTCTACCCCTCTCCTTCTGTGGCTGTTTATTTCCTCTCTTAAGTCTGAAGTTGCTCACTCTTCCTTGGTCACGGTATCCTGAGGGAAGGTTCCACCATTAGAAATATGCTAATAGGAATATATTTGTGCTGCAATTGTAGTTTTCCATATTCATCTGTTTTACATTTCTTTAATGTGCAAATTAATGCAACTAGCTGTCTCACCTACAACACATCCTGCACATGAGCGATGCTTGATTCATTGAATATTTCTGCCAGTGGCTCCAGAAACTCACACTGACAACCAAGTTTTATCTTTAATTTTGAGGGAGTATTGAAGCAGTTACTGAAGGTTGATTTAAAAATGTAGTTTGGATGATTAAGCCTTAGTTATACAGTAAGCTGCTCTAACCAGAATGCATTCAGGTTTGTGATGAGAAGGTTAAGTGAGGTGTTCAATGTTACAAAAAGGGGCAAGACATTCTTAGCTAATAGATGTCTCCAGTTCACCCATAATACAATTCTGGTAGCCACTTTGTGTTAAAGAACCAGCTGGGTTTTCATTACCAACTCACCCATCTGCACCAACTTGCCCACCATTCAGAAGTATTATGTTTACCAACTTGTCATTAATTTCCACACTGAGCCACACCACACAGCCTCCATCAGATCTGTACATCAACCTTGTGTCATTATAGGCCTTTTGTCTCATGTGGACATGAAACAAAGGACTTGTTCATAATGCAGGATGTCACCACCAGATATTACACCATGGAGGACTGGATGTGAACGAGGTTCAGTGATGTACTCCTTATCTTCGTTAGCCAGTTTCTTTAGGGTCATCCCATTGATACATAAAAATATGAATGAAAAATGATCTGTCAGCTGCAATCCTGGGATGTTGATGAAGTGTAAAGACAAAGTACAAGGTTTATTGTTTATTTTTTTTCACTCTATACTGAGATTTCAATTTTTCCTCTAAATGTTGCCTGTTAAATGATATGCCATTTATTGGAACATTGGATTTTTTTTCAGGTATTTCATATAAGCACAATGTGTGAACTTGCTAAAGGAACTAGTTCTTTGTCATATCACTTACTTTGTTTTTTTTCCCTCCCTGATCAAATTTGATCCAAACCCAGAGAAGACAAAAAAAAAAAAATCATGCTGGGACTTTTCAAACTTTATGTTTTCATGCCATGTTGTTCATGTCCATGCATATACTTTTCCGCTTCCCAGGTCTCAGTGCACAGATTGAATTTTAAAGTTCATGACATATAATACAACAAAGTTTAATGATGTTACAAAAGCTCACCAGTCTAAGGTTTTTCATCACTAAACTAACATGACAGCTTGGCTTAGGCTTTCAGTGCTCTATTGCATGGCATCAAAATATAAATAAACCACAGAGTATGACTAAGTACATGGTTCCCATGGTAATGCCATATAATGTGTCCTAGGGCTGGGAAAAAGTTATTACATATTTTTTAGGTGTTTTTTTATTATTATTTTTGTCACACTAACATGATTCAGATTACTATTAACTAATTTAACTTTGTGTAAAACCATCTTGAACAAATAAAGTAGCAGTTTTCAAATAATTGAATTTATTTATAAAGGCTTTCTAAACCCACCTGATCCTATTTAAAAATACGTATCAATGAAGACTTGAATTAAATTTTTCCCTAACCCAAAAACTGGTAGAAAATACAGAAGCATTACGGTCACTGAAGAAAATACGTATTTGAACTCTGTTATGTGATAATATAATCTTACTGTTCTAAAATGATAATATATTGTACAAATATGATAATTTATAGTACTAATGTGATAATTATGTTACATAAACATTATAATGTCATCCAGATGGTGGCGGTATGGTTTTAGGCTGCAATCACAATGAAACTCAACAGAAGGAAGAAGTTAGCAGACCAGGTTCGTTTGGATGCAAGTGCTAAGAAAAAAAACTGGACAGTGCTCTGTTGCAATTCATACAAAAACCATGTCCAAGGAGTCAACATGCCACATGAAATTAAGTCCAGGATTTGCATAAACATTAGCTGATTCTTTGCCTTCATTACACACCACAAGGGTCAAGAAATGTTATTACACATCTTATTGAGTCACAGCATATCCATGGTGGTGAAACTGATGACTCCCATGACTCGTCAGCTGGTCAATGAGGAAGGTCACCACATCTAGAGGATCGGACTGATTTCTCCCTCTGTAGGGAGAAATCTGTTTAGGATCCTGCTCAGAGTTTGCATACTACTGATGATTTCATCCACAAAGCGCAGCATATCAGTATCGCTCCATGTTGTAGACCAAGATGGAACACTTTAATAAGCCCTGTTAGCCACTGTACAAGTCTTCATTATGTATGTACAAAAGGGATACTATTGCCACCTTCTGGATGAAATGATCACATTTATACTATATAATTATCATGCTACGTAACAGGACAGTTATCAAAATTGTATTTCCTTCCTGACAGCAATAAGTTTCTGTAAGACAGAATCCGTCTGACAACATGAAGTCGGCTAAAAAATCTCGACACATTATCCATTCATTGTTGAAACCCTCTTGTTCTTGAAGGGACACAGGCTGGTGCATATATGGTAGGCGAGAAGGCAGGTTACACCCTGGAGAGACACACAGAACAACCAATCATTCACACAGACACAGATTATTGGATACAGTTAAACCTCTAATCAGATAATGGTACTCCAAACATTTATTTTCACATGCCTTTGCTGCTTCATATTTTTTGATAGATGAGACAAATAAGAAAATATTTTTTTGTCATTTCTTACTCTTTTTTATTTTTTTTCTTAATGAAACAATTGACCTATTGATTCATGAATATTTTTGTTGTATTTTGAGTTGCTACAATTAATGGTCAACCATTTATGTTACTACATTTGAGTTTACACTTTGGTGAAACATTATCCATCTCTACAATAAAGGTAGAACAGTGTAAGGTTTAATGTCATTAATCTAAAGTTGTGTATGTCTGATTTAAAGGTGCGGCCAGAATTTGAGAGTCAGTGCTGTGATGAGACTCTGCACTCCTTTAGCAAAATTCCTGTTCCCTCTGTTTTTTGAACTGGAATGTTTCAATGGCCTTCATGTTTTTCTGTGACCAACGGTGAACAAACAAAAAAAAGCCATCTTCCTGCATGGCTTGTTTTATTTAGGAAGCTAAAACTACAGGGAAAAGGCAGAGCAAGTGCTAGAGAAATGGCTTTTGAAAAAAGGAGGCGAGCGAATGCAGGATAACAATGAGAAGGAGAGCGACAGCTAGACGCTTCTGGGAGAGAAAAACGAGGAAAACAAGAGGAGGAGGAGGGAGAGGAGGCAAAAGAATAGACGAAAGAGAAAGAGAATTAAGCCAGATTGAGAGTGTCTGCCTCGGGTGGTACTAGTCACCCTGAATTATAAATGGTCTCTCACTTTCCAAGCCAAAGCACACAACCACAATAAAATACCCATGATGCATTTCCACTGGCAAACCACTCCGCTCTCCCCTGGGTTAGCCCTCACGCCTAATCTCTGTCCTCTGCTTTCCTTCTCTTCCATCACTCTTCCCGTCTTTCCAATCCCTGGAGTGAAGGATTTCACAAACTTTGCCCTCTTTCTCTCCACCCATCTTCCACACTCTGGTCAGTGGATGCTTCCTCTGTGTCACTGCATGCTGCAGACACATCCCTTATGCCCCCCCTTCCCTTTATCGCTTTCCCCCATTTTCTGTAAGAAAGGAATGTATTGCATCGACAATCCTTCCACACTCAGCTGGCCCAGTTTCCTCTTCCAGCCAGCTTCACATTTTATTCCTTCTCATTTTGATTGCTGAAACTTTCATCCTTCTAATCATCTTTTCCCTGTGTGTTTGTGCAGTCCTCACCATGAGATCTACTGACGTTGGCAAAAGGCTTGCTTGATGAGCAGCTTTCTTCTCTATATGTGATGTGACAAACCAGGATTAAGTCATGCAAACAGAAAACATGTGCAACAATGTAAACCAGACAGCCACACAGGGATGGTTGTTGGAGGATCAACTTTAGTATTGACTCCCCAGTAGTACTGGAAGAATAGGAGAGTCTTTTGACAATGTCCAAAACGTCTGTAGTAAGGTTGCTGGGATTGTTATAATGGTGGAATCCAGCAGAATACATAGCAGACCTCCAGGAAGGCCTTCCATGACAACAGGCATTGCAGCAAACCCCTACTTATTCAGAACAAAGACAGCAGCAGCGTAATTAATGTGCTCACATTTAAGAAGATTTTCCAAATGAGCAATGATTTTATGAGTCCTAGAGGTGGTATTTGTTCCATAATGAAGTACTTTCTAAAATTTCATGTGCACCCTTTATCGAATGGACTTCAGGTTCATCAGAAGTCCAACTGCATTAAAGGAAAAATCAGTTTCAAGATCAGCTACAGTGGAGCCACAGTGTTTGTGGGGATTAGGTAGCCATGTTGCCTGTGACTAGCTGAAATTGGCAAATACTTAAGAGTCCCTCTGACATCGCTAATAACTGCCTAATATAACCGCTCACACACCAATATACCTTAAAATGCATGAATACACCCAGCCTTAGCACTAACACAGAAGCTAACATCTGCAGTCTTCCTTAATTCTGCTCTTTGGGGTTCAACCAGTCACAACCAAGGAAAATAAATGGTGACCGTGGCAACCAATAGCGTGCCAACTAGCAATCTGCCCAGATATTTCAGCTTTCCAAGCTACATTTTCTTTTGACTGTTTTGGATATACTCAACAGAAAACTCTCCAAACAGAGAGGTTTTCTATGAGTAATTTGGATTTACTTTCCACAAGAAAATCCACAAATAGGTGAAGTTGCAAAGCTGATCAACAAATATGAGAAGGTCTTCTCTGAAGGGCAGAAAGCAGTCCTGGAAGGTCCTGGAAGGTCCTGGAAGATTAAAGAAGATCTTGGAAGTTCCTGGAAGACGCACAGGCCACGGGAACCAGAATGCAATTCCTGTTTGATGTCTGTGACTCTCTTGACTTCTTGCAAGAAAACGTAGTCCAGAACAAACATGGACAGAAGATTTCTGTTAAAAAGTATATTTTGCTAACAGAGTTTTGTTTTTAAAGCGCATGACAACTGATAGTTGTGAATAAAAATGAAGCAGAGGTAATTCTCTACAATTATATGCATGAAGTGCAGGGAATGTTTTTGTAATTGACGCTCACTGTCAAGGCATAGTCATCACAAAATTACGAAAAAACAAGTACAACCAATAAAATTATATTTTTTATGGTGAAATGCTTACATATTAATCTTTAATCTTATTTTCTATGTTTGGAATAGAAACTGATGTAATTCCACCTAAAAAAAAATTATGATCATTAAATGAAATATGTCAGCCAAAATTCATTTTTAGCTCAGAAAAAGTTCTGTTTGTTGAGTTTCCTGATTACAGCAGGTTTCAAACCATCCACAACATCTGGGAGCTGATGCCACGATGTGAGGAGTTTGACTGACAAGCAGCTCATGATGGATGCATGTTATTGTTCTGGTGTTGCTAATCATAGCATATGCATCGTACTATGAACTGAGGGGTCCTGTGCAGTGATTGAGAATCCTCCACCTGTGTCCAGAGAGAAGCTAGCAGAAGGAGACGGAGATTCCAAGCACATCTGTCCCTCCGTTATTACAATCTGTTAATTAGATGGATTTCAGATGAGAGGACAGTAACACATGATGCCAGCAGACCAGTGGAAAGAGTCAAATGTTTCCTTTAAACAACAATACAGCCATTGAAGTTATTTTAAATGAATTTATATCAAATTGATTATGTGAATAGAATAGAATAGAATAAATAGAATAGAATAAATAGAATAGAATAGAATAGAATAGAATAGAATAGAATATCCTTTATAATCTCAGATAGGTGAAGTTTAGGTGTCAGAGCAGCAAAGTGGCAAGACATTGAAACACATACAATCACACAAAGACAAAAGTATTAAAATATTTTAAAATATACAAATAACTATAAGTAAAAAGTGATATATGACACAATAGCCTGAAAAAACTGAAGCCGCAAAACTTGTTGAACTCATTTCTGTCACTGATAAAGATTTTTGACCACAGCAAATTACAACAACTAGCAATAATTTACTGTTTAAATTTAATGTATTATAAGTCCATCCATCCATCCATCCATCTTCTTCCGCTTATCCGAGGTCGGGTCGCGGGGGTAGCAGCTTCAGAAGGGAGGCCCAGACTTCCCTCTCCCCAGCCACTTCTTCTAGCTCCTCCGGGGGAATCCCGAGGCGTTCCCAGGCCAGCCGAGAGACATAGTCTCTCCAGCGTGTCCTGGGTCTTCCCCGGGGCCTCCTCCCGGTGGGACGTGCCCGGAACACCTCACCAGGGAGGCGTCCAGGAGGCATCCTGACCAGATGCCCGAGCCACCTCAACTGGCTCCTCTCGATGCGAAGGAGCAGCGGCTCTACTCTGAGTCCCTCCTGGATGACTGAGCTTCTCACCCTATCTCTAAGGGAGAGCCCAGCCACCCTACGGAGGAAACCCATTTCGGCCGCTTGTATCCGCGATCTCGTTCTTTCGGTCATGACCCAAAGCTCATGACCATAGATGAGGGTGGGAACGTAGATCGACCGGTAAATCGAGAGCTTCGCTTTTTGGCTCAGCTCTCTCTTCACCACGACGGACCGGTACAGCGCCCGCTTGACAGCAGACGCTGCGCCAATCCGCCTGTCGATCTCCCGCTCCCTTCTTCCCCCATTCGTGAACAAGATCCCGAGATACTTAAACTCCTCCGCTTGGGGCAGGACACCCCCCCTGACCCGGAGAAGGCACTCTACCCTTTTCCGGCTCAAGACCATGGCCTCGGATTTGGAGGCACTGATCCCCATCCCGGCCGCTTCACACTCGGCTGCGAACCGCTCCAGCGAGAGCTGCAGATCACGATCTGATGAAGCCAAAAGGACCACATCGTCTGCGAAAAGCAGAGACGAGATCCTAAGGCCACCAAATCGGATCCCCTCAACACCTTGGCTGCGCCTAGAAATTCTGTCCATGAAAGTGATGAACAGAATCGGTGACAAAGGGCAGCCCTGGCGGAGTCCAACTCTCACCGGAAACGAGCCCGACTTACTGCCGGCAATGCGGACCAGACTCTGACACCGGTCATACAGGGACCTGACAGCCCGTATCAAAGGGCCCGGTACCCCATACTCCCGGAGAACCCCCCACAGGGCTCCCCGAGGGACACGGTCGAACGCCTTCTCCAAGTCCACAAAACACATGTAGACTGGTTGGGCGAACTCCCATGCACCCTCCAGGACCCTGCCGAGGGTGTAGAGCTGGTCCAGTGTTCCACGACCAGGACGAAAACCACACTGCTCTTCCTGAATCCGAGGTTCGACTATCCAACGGACCCTCCTCTCCAGGACCCCTGAATAGACCTTGCCAGGGAGGCTTCAGAGTGTGACCCCTCTATAATTGGAGCACACCCTCCGGTCCCCCTTTTTGAACAGGGGGACCACCACCCCAGTCTGCCAATCCAGGGGAACTGCCCCCGATGTCCATGCGACATTGCAGAGTCGCGTCAACCAACACAACCCTACAACATCCAGAGCCTTAAGGAACTCCGGGCGGATCTCATCCACCCCCGGGGCCTTGCCACCGAGGAGCTTTTTAACCACCTCGGCGACCTCGCCCCCAGAGATTGGAGAGCCCAACCCAGAGTCCCCAGGCTCCGCTTCCTCAGTGGAAGGCATGTTGGTGGGATTGAGGAGGTCTTCGAAGTACTCTGCCCACCGGCCCACAACGTCCCGAGTAGAGGTCAGCAGCACACCATCCCCACTATAAACAGTGTTGGTGCTGCACCGCTTCCCCCCCCTGAGACGCCGGATGGTGGACCAGAATCGCCTCGAAGCCGTACGGAAGTCTTTCTCCATGGCCTCTCCAAACTCCTCCCACGCCCGAGTTTTTGCCTCAGCAACCGCCCGAGCCGCATGCCGCTTCGCCCGCCGGTACCCATCAGCTGCTTCCGGAGTACCACAGGCCAAAAAGGCCCGATAGGACTCCTTCTTCAGCCTGACGGCATCCCTCACCGAAGGTGTCCACCAGCGGGTTCGAGGGTTGCTGCCGCGACAGGCACCGACAACCTTGTGGCCACAGCTCCGATCGGCCGCCTCGACAATGGAGGCACGGAACACGGTCCACTCAGACTCCATGTCCCCCACCTCCCCCGGGACGTGTTCGAAGTTTTGCCGGAGATGGGAGTTAAAGCTCCGTCTCACAGGGGATTCCGCCAGACGTTCCCAGCAGACCCTCACAACACGTTTGGGCCTGCCAGGTCTGACCGGCTTTCGCCCCCACCACCGGAGCCAACTCACCACCAGGTAGTGGTCAGTGGACAGCTCCGCACCTCTCTTCACCCGAGTGTCCAAGACATACGGCCGCAGATCCGATGAAACGATGACAAAGTCGATCATCGAACTGCGGCCTAGGGTGTCCTGGTGCCAAGTGCACATATGGACACCCTTATGCTTGAACATGGTGTTCGTTATGGACAATCCATGGCGAGCACAGAAGTCCAGTAACAGAACACCGCTCGAGTTCAGGTCGGGCGGGCCGTTCCTCCCAACCACGCCCCTCCAGGTCTCACTGTCATTGCCCACGTGAGCGTTGAAGTCCCCCAGCAGAACAAGGGAGTCCCCAGGAGGAGCACTCTCCAGTACCCCCTCTAAGGACTCCAAAAAGGGTGGGTAATCTGAACTGTCGTTCGGCCCGTAAGCACAAACGACAGTCAGAACCCGTCCCCCCACCCGTAGGCGGAGGGATGCTACCCTCTCGTCCACCGGGGTAAACCCCAACGTACAGGCGCCGAGATGGGGAGCAACAAGTATGCCCACTCCTGCCCGACGCCTCTCACCCTGGGCAACTCCAGAGTGGAAGTATGTCCAGCCCCTCTCAAGGAGACTGGTTCCAGAACCAGAGCCGTGCGTCGAGGTGAGACCGACTATTTCTAGCCGGAACCTCTCGACCTCACGCACTAGCTCCGGCTCCTTCCCCACCAGAGAGGTGACATTCCACGTCCCAAGAGCCAGTTTCTGCAACCGAGGATCGGACCGCCAGGGTCCCCTCCCTCTGCTGCCACCCATCCCACACTGCACCCGACCCCTTTGGCCCCTCCCACGGGTGGTGGGCCCATGGGAGGGGGGGCCCATGTTTCCTCTTCGGGCTGAGCCCGGCCGGGCTCCATGGGTAAAAGCCCGGCCACCAGACGCTCGCCATCGTGCCCCCCCTCCAGGCCTGGCTCCAGAGTGGGGCCCCGGTGACCCGCGTCCGGGCGAGGGAACACCAAGTCCAAGGTTTTCCTTCATCATTGGGGTCTTCGGGCTGCTCTTTGTCTGGTCCCTCACCTAGGACCTGTCTGCCTTGGGTGACCCTACCAGGGGCATGAAGCCCCAGACAGCATAGCTCCTAGGATCATTGGGACACTCAAACCCCTCCACCACGATAAGGTGGCAGCCCATGGAGGAGGTATTATAAGTCTTAAAGATTATTTTATTATTATTCACTCAGTTATGTTATGTCTCTTTCCATAACTGAGGTGTCTGAAATGAGTGTAATAAAACAACCTTTAAGACTAATGAGTGTCATTAATGCATCATAAAGCAGTTTATTGTGTATAATTAATTATCTAAAGTTGATAATAGAATAAAAGAAAGAATTGTATCTTTTGATATAAATATGAAAATTTCAAACAAAGTTCTGTATCGATGCAAAGCCTTAATGATCCTTAAAATGATGCCATGCTGACGACATCATGATGTTCATAATGGCACAGAATGTCGGGGTGCAGAGGCAGCAGTCGGACCTCCAGCCTGGGCTCGCAGAGAAGGCTGTATGTGTGTGTGTGTTTGGAGTGAGGGGGGTATGAAATGTGTGTGTGCTGCATGGATCTGCCTCGGTGGAGCCTACGCTCTCTCCAAATGTCAGAAGAATATTGGACCCCAGGGGTGTGTTGGAGAACAAACAGTGTGAAACACACAGAGTTCACCTAGCCTTTAAATGTGTAGCTTTCACAGCGCAGAGCTTGCTAGGAGCCGTGGCTCATTAGCATCCTTTGCCCGTTGACAACAGCCTAAAGGTGGCAGAGCGTGCCGCACATCTTCTGTGTTTTTGTTCAATCTGAGGGAGCATGCTTGTGTGTTCTTTGGCTGTTTGTTATTTTGGAAGTGAGTCCTATTTTCTTCTTGGTCTGGGGGACATGCTCTGTTATTCCACAGCAATAAAATAAACATTTCTCCTCCTGTGGTGTGTTTGTCAGTAGGCTGCTCTATTACTGTTTTCATTAGGAAACATCTTCCACATGTGTGCTGTGTATTATCAACTCATTTCATCATCTAACAGTTATAAGCCTTTATTTGTGATTTTGAAATATTGAGCTCTAGCATTTTCCTGTATTTACTAGGAGAATATTATGAAAGTTAGATTTTATTGGTCCAAATAACTGAGACTCTACATGTTTTGCATAAATTACAGTGCTATAGTGTGTGCAAACTAATTGCATTCCATTTTAAATTCAGTTATTGTTTTATAACAGAGGTTTGGATGAAACTTTGAGCTTTCAGAAAAATAGCTAACTTTCACTGAAACCAAGAGCTGCAGAGAAACTTTACTAGATTCTACTGGATCAAGTCATAATAAGATCAGGGACAACTTCTACAGGTTCATGTACTGTACAATATCATCCACACCAATTTTATTATTTAATATGGTTAGGCTCAAAAACATTCTGAAACCTGGCTTAATTTAATTTAAAATACTTTACTAATCTTACAGAAAAATTAAGAGAAGTTGCAATTCATTCAGTGTTGCTCAAAGAGTTGTGTTTGCTGATGGCTGTAGGCACAAATGATTTCCTGTAGTGGTCTGTATTACAGCAAATCATCAGAAGCCTCTGACTGAAGACACTGTTGTAGTGATTCAGTTTCATAAAGAGGATGTTCAGGGTTGTCCTTAATGGGGTTTTTTATGAAGAATCCTTCTTTGCACAATAATCTTATAAATCATTGAAAGGTTTAGCACCAAAATACTCAAGATCATTATTACAGATACTTAATGATCTTTAATTTATTAAAGATCTGCTGTTGTTTCAACCTTCCAGCCCTCTCAGGTCTTCTGGGTCTGGTTCTGCTCTGCATCTCCAGCAGCGTTTCAGCTTCTATGCTCCTCTGATTGGGAACAAACTTACAGAAAACTGAAGAGATGCTGAAACACTGAGTTCCTATAAATCAAGACAAAAAACTTACCTGATTAGCGCTGGCATTTATTAACAGCAACTGGAACATTGATTGTTAAAATCCCATTCATTTATCTCCAAGTAAAAAACAGATGTATGTTTTATTTGTGTTAACTCTGATGATAACATGACATTTTAAACGAGAACATTACTTCAAGCCAATAACATTTTTTTTTTCTTAAACCAAAAATGTGATTTTAAGTAAAAATATTTTTAGTACCTGCAAATGGTTTTAATCTGACAAACATTGTAATGTATATTTTTATGTGCTGAATAAGACTGTAGTTCCAACATTTTAAAAATTTCTAACTGATGCACCAATGCTACGATTCTTAAATTATGTAACTAAAAGAGGGTGAAAGTGAAATGTGCTAACTTTGAGGGAAACGTTAATCATGTTTGAATTTTTGGATTGGATTGAATTGGACATAAATGAACAGTATGAAATCTAATATTAGATGTTTAATTTTGGGGCAAGGCAACCGCTGACAACTTTTGCTTCAAACAGAATCAAAGACTGTAGATCTAAATTATTTAAAAAATAAAATTAAATAAAAATCTACATTTTATATATTGTATTTACAATTTTTAAAACTCCAAAAATGGAGCATGTTCACCTCAAACAATCATGGTTTACAGAACTTAGAATGTCACACACATGACAGAAACCTGCAATATTTGCCAAAGGATCTTCAGTGTTGTTTTGGACAGAAATTGAACTTTTCTCCAACTCTTCTACTCTTTTTTGCTTTGCAGATGTTGACCATGTTCTACCACATTAAACACATGGTGCAATGTGTTTAGTGGGAGGTAATAACCGTAGTTAACTCTAAAACAGGAATACGCTGAATTGTGTCCTAATTGGGAAATTTGGAAAATTTGAGCATTTTGGTGTTTCATCATGTTATGTCAGCATGTGTGTTGTAACAGGGAGCTGATGAAACACCATAAAACAAGGGAAAGTTAGGATTAAGGAGCTGCAGAACTCTGAGGCTCATTTTCCTCTGTACGCCAAAGCAGAGCGAGCGAACACACACATACACAGCCAGACTCTATGTTTAATTATCTTGGAATGAAATGAACTGTGAGAGATGACTGTGAGGAGTGTGTGTGCGTGTGGGGGGTGGGCGTGTGTGTCGGCGTGTATGGATATGGGTGCATCTGTGTGCAGTGAACCTTTTCCCTGCATCTGGCCCTGCGTATGTGTTTGTGTGTAGTTGTTGTTAGAGAACATGAGAGAGCAGTTGGTTATGGGAACACAGAAGGAGAACTGAGCGGTAATTCCTCTCGTCATGAATCATTTATGAGCATTTGTATTTGTGTGAACTTGCGTGCGGGCGTGAGCACATGAGTGTGTGTGTGTGTTTTATAGTCGCCCAGCAAAGGATCTGCTCCTGTTCCTAGCAGATTACAAGATGTCCCTTTTTCTAGTCACCAACCCTGCTATCTCCTTCTGCCAAATCAAATAGTTATTATAGAAGCCATTTTTAATGTAACCTAACAGTTCTCTGCCATAATGCGATGCCACAGATCTCTCTAACCTTCCAAACCATCTTTAGAGTGTATTATAAAACTGAAATTACACAGTTAGGTCAGGGACTAGAGTCCATTAGTATAAAACTCACAGAAATGCAGAGTAATTTAAATTGACCCCACCATAATTTAGTCATGTGAACATCATCTCAGTTTTACTTAAAATGGGTGACTGAAAGTGTATGCCAAACTTTCTGAGTTTTATTTTCTCATATAAAAATTACCATACTATAATTGATCTCTCAGATAAAGTCCCAATAAAGTGCTTATGTGTTTTTGTTTGTAATTTGACAAAATGGGATTCAGTTAAATGTATAGGCATACTTTAACAGGATATTTTTTTAAATAAAATTGCAATAACACAAACATGTGAGTCATGAACTGGTCATGTTAATGACTCACATGTTTGTCATAAACATAATATCTATAGAAAATCACTTTCATCCATTTTCTATATCTACTTTACCCTTTCAGGGTTGCTGGGAAGAGGAGCTGGTTTCCTTCTCCAGCCCCAGTCGTCATTCCGAGTGCATTCACACCAGCTTTATTTAGTTTACTTTAATCAAACTTTAGTTTGTTTGTTGGAGATGTCCGGTTGGTTTCTGGAGGTGTGAATGTGTAATCAAACTCTGATGAAGACAAAAACAGTGAACCCTCAGTCTGGATTTGGTTGAGGTGAATTCTGGAGCGGTTCGAATGCATATGTGAATGCCGAGCAGATCAGAGACTCCAAAAGCAGGAAGCAGACTACAGCTCAGGGCATTCTGGGTAAATGCAGACAAAACAAATATGTGTGTCTGGTGCTAGCAGGAGAAATGACTCATGCTCTTTTACCAAGGAGAAAAGAGAAATCTTCCAACTAAAATCTGACGCCACTCTATTGTCGTTTACATTTTGAGAAGAATTAAGTTGTGCTCTGTGTTTTCTTCAGAGGTTTTAGTGTTGTTTCCTTCAGTAAACAGGTCTTGGTGTGTTTGACACAGTGTAGTATGAAAATAAACTGCACCAACTCAAAATAGAACAAATGTTGTGATTTTAGTCCCTAATAGATCTGAATCCTCCCTAAAATCACCTTTAGCGTCACCAATGACCAATTCTGTGGGAGAAAGCCACTCAGCCTGGTGTCCCATGCAGTACTGAAATCTAGAACCTTCTTGTAAGGCAGTAGTGCTAGTATCTGTTCCACTTTGCAGCTCATGAAAAATCCCTCTGCCGACTCGGCATTCTCATTTTCTGTTGCTGCCTGTGTTATTTCCAGGCTTGATGCAGGCAGGTTATTTTTACACCATCATATTACTTCCTTTTGAACCAGTAAAGGCATGATAAGAACTTCTCAGAGGAACTTTAACTGACAGATCTCTAGTCCCAATGGTTTGTATGATATTATTCAGTAAAGTTCTACTTTTGAAATCATAGTTTGAACAGACACTACTAGTCTGTGTGTGACTTGTGCCACTGTGAAACCTCACATCAGAGGGAACAGCTGGGGGTATTAAACAGACGTAGAATAGTTTCAGTGTGTTCAAACACTCAGATAGTCACGCTAACAACATGATTTGAAGATTATTTTTTTGCAGCATGTTTAGATGATAATTTGCTGCCAACAGGCTGTTTGTCTCCATCTATATTTAACATCTATATTCTCTTTGAGCGCCATGGGTGATTCATCTGGAGGTAGTGGTGGTTGGAAGACAGAACATTTTCAATTAACCTACTTTGATCAACCTCCTAAGTGTTTTCTTTTTGTGCTGGAGGAGATGTGGAGTCCCTCTGAGCGTAACACTGCGTGTCTTTTTTAATTTGGCGTTCTGTTATCATACAGGATCATCTCACACCCACGCCTTCTCACTGTGCTGGGTTTAAGACAGCAGATTCCTCGCCACTGTCAACCTACACACTCCATTAACAGCGGGGTAAACTCCAGGTGTTTGCTCTGGTTTTCTCTTCTTTTGAGTTCCTGCCTCTTTCTAAAGCTGACTTCTTCTCCACTAAATGAACAGTTTGGAGGATTAGCCCAGTCTGTGGACAAAAATCATCGTTTTGGCAAGTCAAGCCATCTGTTGGATATCACTGTGTGCAACACAGAGCTTTTAATCCTGAACTGACATTTTACTGTGTCTCGTGTAATTATTCACACCCCTTCAATTGTCTACATGTTGCTCTATTTTGTGATAGACCAAACAAATCTGTGCAAAAGAGGAAGAAGATACACACTCGGTTTAGATTTTTTTTTAAATCTGGAAAGTGTTGAAAGCATGCCTTATCAAATGCTCCTAAGTCATTTGTGGCACTTCAAGTCTTTATGTCTACTGGGCTGAGTCTCTTCAGCTTTTCACATCTAAAGAAAACCATTTTTACCACTTCTTCTTTTCAAAATTGTCCAAACTTAAAAACATCGGATGGAAAACATCTGTTGTCAGCAATTTTGACGTCCTGCAAAAGATTTTCATTTGGATATGTATCTAAACTTTGACTATGCCATTCCAACACTTGAATATGTTATCATCTAAAGTATTCCATTGTAGCTCTGGCTGTATGTTCAGGTGGTTGTCCTGCTGGACGTTGAACCTCCACCCCGGTCTCCACCCTCCGTCTCTAACAGGTGTCCTTGCAGTTTTGTCTCATATTTAGCTCTATCCATCTTCCCGCCGACTCTGACTAACCTTCCTGTCCGGGCTGAATAAAAGTCCTCCGAGTTTGAGAGTAGGGATAGTTTGTTCAGGGTGATGTGGTAATTGTTCCCCATAAATAGTTATTTTTAGTCCCTTCTGTCTAGAGCACCTTCTTTAATGTTTCTTCAGTGTCGCCTCTGATGTGTGGCAAACTGCAAACAGGACATCTTTTAGCTTCACCTCACCGGTGGTTTTCCTGATGCCACTGTTCCATGAGACCCAGATGTGTGAAGGCCATGATTAATCTTTTATCTGCCCACATTTTTTATGCCTGAGTTCTAGATCTCTGCAGCTCCTCCAGAATTTTCTGATTAATGCTGTCCGTGCCCAGCCTGCAGGATTAGGCAGAGATTCATGGCTTGAAAGGTTTGAGGATGTGTCATGCTCTTTTGAAGTCAGACAATAAATTAAGGAAAGCTGTGTAAGATGTTCAAATCTTGGAAAACAGATTCAGATTTCTCCATAACTTTCTCCCTGACCTGCCTGGTGAGAATACATGTTTTTAATTTTTATCAGCAAAAAAAAAAAAAACAGAAGAAGAAGCAATGTAACATTTTCTTTCCATTTTCACTGCTTTCTGCTGGTCTCTCATGTTAAATCTTGACAAAGTACATGAAGGTTTGTGATCCTTCCCAGATGAAAAGATTGTTGTGCAAGGTGCTGCATGAACATTTTACTTAATGTTTGGAAAGTGCCTTGCCACATTCAATCAAAAACACCCCTTGGATTTCCCACTAATATAAAGGTAAGTTATTCCTTAAGTGCCTGGACACTGCCAGCGAGGTATTACATGATGATGTATTTCATTTATACGATCAGGGTACAGAGGTGTTACTGTGTCAAACATGGTTTGGCAGCATTTGGTTAGCAGTCAAATGTAAGACTTGATTTACAGAGGCTCTCTGCTTACTGCAAGTGCAATCAATACAAAGCACATCAGCGCCTGAAGCAGAATGAAAGGCCAGCCAGAGGCAGCTTTTTTACCATCAGGCATATTTACTGTAAGGCTATGGCAGACAATTACCTAGCTCCTGACCTTAATCAACTTTAAGCCCATTAAGGCTGACTGGCAGGAGACAGACCAAACCAGAGGTCATCAAGCAACTTTTAAATGAGTGCAGTGAGGTGTAATGTAGGAGAGATTCAATGCAGCCTCCTAATGATGAGATGAGGAGTTAGCTTATAACTGGTCAATAAATGCTCTTTGTGGAAGACCATTTCTGTTCGCTATAGAAGGAGACAGCTGGGATAAAATGATGATGTGGTTAGCTCCCAGTCACAGGAAGAAACTGCAGATCAAATGTCAGAAAATAAAAGATGTCATTTAGTTCTAAACTGGACATACTGGACATGACTTTGCTGGTACTATGTTAGGTTTAGATTGGGCCTGCTCTTACCTTCAGAACCTGTGTGTTTCTTCCCTGGGTGGTGTTGCCCACTATTACACCACCTTTAGCATCCTGGACTGTTGATAGAAGGCAGAATGGATCTATGTATTCTTGTTGTTCATACCAAATCATGATGTTGCAGCTGAAATCAACACCCACCAGATCAGGTGATATTTTGGTCTGGTGTTGCAGAGTTTTATGAATCTGTATGTTGCCAGGTTCCCTATTCTGAACTGACAACAGTGACCAATCTGCTTTGGAGTTCAGGGTGTTATGAGTGCAGCAAATCCACGTTTGGATGGAAAAATTAAAGACTTTTTAGTGGCCTATTCAACGTCTGTTCTCACTCAAAACCTCTCTAATATTCAATATTAGTTTTTTTTTTTTAAGAAGGCAAAGATTTCTCCACAGTGAGGCTGATGACTCACTGCCAATTATTGCAAATCATTGATGGCAAAATAAGGTAAGGTTAAAGTTACAAATGACTTTTTTACATAAAGGCAGGTGGGTTTGGATAACATTATCCCTTGGTAAATGAAATGTGTATTTGAGAGTTTTTATTTGTACAAAACTTTAAAAAGAATTTTTTAAATATACATTATATTTATCCCAAATGACAACCATTTTTATTCATAAATTGACTAAGGAATAAAGCAGAACAAATCCTCCATGTGACTTACCAAATAACAACCCATTGATTATTGATTTAGAGGAAGCAGATGTTCCATTGCTCTGTTTATATTGAGGATTTATATGTGTAATTACTGCTGAACGGGTAAGTTTTGAATTTCTCTCCCAGTAGAGTAAACAGCAGCTCGTCTCTGCTGCATAAATATTCATGCTTGCTGTGTAGCAGTGCTGCCTGGGAACACAGTTAAATTGGAAGTCACTTGTGATCAACACACCTCAGTAAACATGCTTTACACACTGTTTTTACCTCCACTCTGCGTGCCTTTGGGCCTGTCTCCCCCGCCTCAATCTCCCTCCTCTCCACCTCCCCTCTGCGGCGCTCCCCACCGATCATGGAGGCTCAGTGTCAATTACGACAAACGGTGACACCGCTCCCCCTTCAGCAGGAGAAACAAGAGCTCCTTGTTTTCTTTGAGAGACAAGCCACAAAAGGCTCACTCCCATACACTCTGCGGCGCAAAAAGGTTCACACTTAGATAATTGGCTGTCTCAGTAGATGCTCGAAAGTTTGCCTGTTCTCCTCAGATTGAAGGCAAAAAACAATACGGCATGAATAAAACATAAAACCCAATTATTCATGTCAGGCATATAAACAAATGATTGCCTTTTGTAAATATTTCATTTGGGGAGTCTTTTTGCTGTGTTGCCTTGTGTGGCCCTGAGTGGGGTTGAAAGGGATCACAGGAAGGGGAGATGATCTTTTCCAAGCTCAGACATTTTGTTAAACATTAATGGGGCCAATGCTGTATGGAGGAGGCTTTAATCTTCTCAGCGATTGAGCCACTATCTCCTTCTTCCACCTCCCTCTCTCTTCATCTTCGCTTTCCATCCTTGCCACTCACCTCTGCAGACTCCCCGCCCTCCTCATCCTGATCCCTTTTCCTCCTTTCATCTCTTTGCCCTATTCTCTCCTCTTTAACCCTCCTTTCCTTCCCTTCAGTGACGGATTGGGCTATCACCTCCCTGTGCTCTGCAGTATATCATCTCAGATCTGGGTTATTCAAATCAGGTTAAAATCTCATCAACCCTCGCAACCCAGTTAGAACCTATTTGTCATTTTTGGCTTTCTCAGAGAAAAAGAGCCATGGTTGCACCAGAACAGTGTGTTGATTGAGGTTTAACATGATGTTTTATCAACAAGGCTGGTTTGAATCCAGTCCTTATGTAACCAATGCAGGAGCTCCGCATTCTCAGCACAAAGACAATCCAGTTCCCAGTGGACTGTGGAGTCCAGTGGGACTGGCCTGTTTGTGATGTTCATAAACAGAATCTCAGAGTTTAGTTGAGGTGAGAAAGCTCTAGTTTCCTATCTTTGATATCTGCACAAAATGTGCTTCTCTTTAAATAATTACCCAAGGTTTCCACAGGAAACCTCACTAACCCCAGTAGTATTAGCACCAGGCAGTCATCCAGCAGCCTACTGTTTTCAGTTAAAAAACGATTAAAGTTGACAGGAAATAATGAATATATCACTAGGCAATCATGTGTTATTCTAAAACATTATTAACAATACTTAAACACCAAAAACAAAGTCTTCAAAAAGCCAAAAAAAATTACATAAATAAAAAGTAAACAATGATAAGCCTGGTGGGGTCGCAAGTGAAGCCTGATGTCCCGCCAGGCTGATAATACACTGGAAAACCTGGGTTACCTTCAGTAGCCATTCTTTCATCAAGATTTTGTTGCATGCATTTTAAATGATCACATTAGTTAAGGTTGATGGAAACAGTGAAATTCAAAATAACTTCCTTGTTTTCACAAAGATGTTTTAACCCTCGCTTGCCTGAGGTGGTTTTAGCTTTTCTGAAAAAGAGTTAGTGCGTTAAAAGGGAGATGGAAACACATTTGTTCTGACATAGTGAACTTTCAGATCCATTGATGGGTCTGTGCCTTACTAAAGGCACAAACCCAAATGTAACATCAGCAACCACTGACATGACACTTTGTGTCCTCTGGTTGATTGATTCCTAACCAAGAAAATAGGTTGAATCAATTGTTGAAACATATAAAAACAAGTGAAGTCACATTGTGCAATTCAAGTATTGAAAACCTAAAGTATTTTGATAAATTTTGCTTCTCTCCATTCGTGTCCCATAATGATATTTTCCAATACTTGTCATCAAAGCTTTAGCCATGGTTTACAGCAGAACATCCCTCCAGACTGCACTGTTATATTGACAATATGACTAATCAGTTTGACTGTCTTATCTGAACACAATGAAACAAGGACTGATATGTTCACTGACTCAGATATTTCATTTTGAGATATGAACTAAGAATTCTGAGAAAAGAACTGACTTTTGTAGGTAATCCAGGCCTAATTGCTGTTTGTATGAATTGTTTTGAGAAATGCACCTAGACTTTGCAAAAATCAAAAAGGATTTGAGAAATGCACCAATGTGACATAATCCTTTGGATTTGATCATTCTCCTGGTTTCAATGTTTCCAACGAGATAAACGTCATCTCTCTCACATAGCAGGGGCAGAGTCAAGCCCCTGCCACATCACCAGGTAATGCTTTAAAACATGGGATTGGCTGCTCTTCTTTTAATATAACCTATTTTCATATTTTAGCTTGAACATGTTCTAATTTCCTGTCTTCTCCACACAGTGAATATTTAGACTCTGTTAACGGATTACTGTGTTCCCTTCTGGCAGCCCCCTTAAGCGTCGTTTCTTTTTACATCACTACTCTTCTTGATCTTTTCTGCTCTCCTAAAGTGTCTGAATTTTGTGTTGCATATTTATTCCTGCAGAATTAGCATCACAGATGCTCTTCCTGAGCTCTTTGTTATGCTTCGGGGGGAGGGGAGAGGGAAAAAGTAGATTACGCTGTGCATTTCTCTAAGACACACTCAAAGCAGGCTCTCTAGGCTTCCTAAAGCCTTTGAGAAGTTCTTGAAGCTTATGAAGATGAATTCCATATACTTAAGAAAGAAAACAACTTTGACTTAAAATATTGTTCTGTCTTCCACATTACTGCTAAGCGTTTCTTTTCCCCTAATTTTTTTTTATTCATCTGCCAAAATTTTTTTTATCTAGGTTTCCTACTTTCTAAAAACAGGAAAAATCAGTTTAGACTTAATTTTACAAAGACTTAAAAATTTCTGTAACCCCCCGCTGTCTTAGGAGATGGGGTCAATTGGTCCCCTTAAGATTTTTACCCTTTCAACAATACATCACCAGTCAGACAAAGTCAGTAACACTGGTCAACAGACAAAAAATTGTCTGGGGTTTTCTGACTATTTCAGGGTCATTTTGATGTACTGAATCCAAAAATCTCATTGGTTTTGCTCAATCAGGTCAACTTTCTGAACTATGGATGCAACATGAGCATCAAAATCAGTGTTGTATAGTAACGAAGTAAAAATACTTCACTACTTTACTTAAGTATATTTTGGAGTACTTCATACTTTCCTCGAGTATGAAAATTTTTGATGACTTTCACTTTTACTTCACTATATTTCCGAACTTAATTGCGTACTTTTACTCCGATACATTTTCAATGTGTGGTTTAGTTACTCGTTACAAAAAAGCGAGAGAGAGAAACAAAGTGTTTTGACCCCACCTACTGATTAGCAAGTAGCAAGTAGGCTACCGAACAAAGTCGGTAGCCTACTTGCCTGGGCTTGTTCATCACCACCAATAGGATACACCTGTTTCGCTTCTCCCATTAAACACAAAGCAAGTCTCGCAATCAGCAGCAGCCACATGGAGGAGGAGACGGAGACCACAACGACTGCAACTACGTCGGACACGGCTCCAGGGGAACCACCAGCTGGTGATGAGAGCCCATGGCCTTATTTAAACACAATATACTCTTTTGTGGGTGTTAAAGATGCAGTTTATGTTATTCCTGCCCGAAGATGTGGAAATTCTATCTTACAAAAACTCCCCGTCCAACTTGAAGAAACACATCGAGGTAACGTCTTATGAAATGGTTATAATCCTCCTGTTTCAGTAACTATAGCTTGGTCACTAGACACTACTGTATTGTGAAACGTTGACCATAAATGAACTTTGTTTGGCATTGTTTCAGTTCCATACGTGGTGTATTTAGCTTAGGCTTAATGTTGACTGTATCAGGCTACCTAGACTCCTCTGTTCAAGGGGGGCAGAAGCCATAGCGATAGCAATTTAGACTAAATTTAACGAATATAGGAAAGGCATGCAAGTTCAAAACCAGGTTTACAGATGCCAATAAGCTGCATTTCCCTCCCAATTCTTTTTTTCTTTTGCATAATGACCAGTTGTGTGCACCACCTACTGACTGTAGCATTGACTGATTCACTGATTTGTGAAGTAGAGTAATCGTAACAGCTCTTTTTCTTCATGTTGGCCGCATTTTCTGTACTATTTATTTTTCTCATTTTCAGCACTGACCTTACTTGAAGGGAAAACTTAAGGCTTACAAAAACTTTGTATTTTCTGTCCTGGAGGGTATACTAAGAAGCTGGTTCAGTTGTAAAGCAGGTTAAGTTAACCTTGTGCTATAGGTAAAGCACCTAATTTTCTTAACTAAATGATGCCTGCAGGTATATCTATTAGCAGGTTTAATTTTGCCTGCACTTGGTTGGGTACATTATTTTAAGTGTATTTGACAAGTTTACCAAAATATAAAAAATGTCATTCAAACTGCATTTGCTTTGTTTTACTTTTTACTTGTACTTTTCATTACATTACTTGAGTACATCCATTTTTAAAAGTAATTTTCATACTTAAGTACAAGAAGTTTCAGATACTTTAAGACTTTAACTCAAGTAACATTTCAGTCAGTGACTTGGACTTTTACCAAAGTCATATTTTGGAGAGGAACTTATACTTTTACTTGACTCTGAGATTTCAGTACTTTATACAACACTGATCAAAATGCATGACTTGTTCTCACATGTGGATCGGTTTCCTGAGAGTCTGGATCAATGCGTGATGAGCAGGAGAGATTCCATCAGGACAAAAAAGAGACAGAGACGTAATGTTCAATTCACATGTACTTACCCTTATCAGAGTTTATTATTCAATTTACAAAAATCTGAGTTTGTAATATTTAATTAATATACTCTGTTAGAAAACATTTTTTTTCTCCTAAAACCTTTTTTTGGTGAGAAATATTAACAGAAATGAACTGATAATGTCACAAAAATGTCAATTTAGTCAGAAGACCAGATTTCTCTAAATCAAATTAGAATAAAAACCTGACCTGATCTATCTATCATTATCTATTACACCATATTCCACTCCCACCACCATCTATTTTTTTTTATTAGTACTGTAGTTTTGAACAATAAAAAAACTATTCATTCAGGAAACATCAACTTCCATTCATGACTTTGACATGACTGAAACAGGAGAGAGCAGAAGAAAAGGAAAGTGTGACAGAACAGTTTTAGAAGCGCACGGTGAACATGACTTTAGGTCGATGTGCAGATCGGGGCCAAGTGAGGATACAGAGACGGGTCTGACGAGGAAGGATGAAGGTATAGTCAGGGCCAGAGATGAGCGCTTGCCAAAGGCACATTGATTAAACGCAGGAGGAATGGAGGGAGGTGAATCCCAGGTCTGACACAGCAGGGACAGGCCTGAGGCAATACGCCTCCATTTATGTGTGTGGGGGAGTGGATAAATATGTGGACCTTTACATGTGTGTCTATGTGTTTCCTGGAAGAGACTTGGCTGACCTGGAGCCGCTGAGCTGTCAGGAGCGTTTAGCCTGGATTGGCTGCAAGCTCTGCCCTGTGGTTTTCATTAGATCCATGGGGACAGGCTTCTGTCGGACAGACACGGCGGACACCAGCAGAATACCTGCCAATGCTGACAAATGGCAAAGAAAACAGTCAGGTCCAATACATAAAGAAAACCTCTGGACTTCTCTAATTTAGAGGCTGCTCCACTTTCATAGGAGAACTTTGAATGAACTGATGAGACCTGAATCTGTCCCTGTTGAAGCACAGAGTTCCTTACAGAAATTCAGCCATGTTGTAGTAGGTGCAAAGCTCCAACATTCTAATTCACTGCACTGTTGAGTGTTTTGAGGTTCATTAAATCTTCAGTGTACTTTCAACTGGATAAATCCTGGTTGGACTCAGTCAAGAGATTCAATCATAATTGCTCAAAATTAAACCAAACAGGAAAGGATGGAAAGTAATACTGTAAAAAAAGAATCTCCAGTCTTCTTAATACACACATGAAAATGATAGATAGATAGATAGATAGATAGATAGATAGATAGATAGATAGATAGATAGATAGATAGATAGATAGATAGATAGATAGATAGATAGATAGATAGATAGATAGATAGATAGATAGATAGATAGATAGATAGATAGATAGATAGATAGATAGATAGATAGATAGATAGATAGATAGAATGTACCCTCTTCATTAGGTTGGATCACTGCTGACATGACGAAATTATCTAAAGGATTGTTTTTTAACCACTATGCAAATTACAGAGAGTGAATAATGGGTTTTTTTTTTGTTTTGAATCATTGGACATAATCATCAAAGGAGTTCATTCTGTCAGTCAAACTAAAGCTTTCTTCCACACTGTTATGTAGGATGACATGACAGAGAGCGCTCACAGTTGTTTGAAACAATGAACCAGTTGTAGTCCTTCAGACCTGGCAGCTTCAACTACCAATTGTAATTTCCCCTACGGGGGTTTAATAAAGTTATCATATCGTATTCTAATGTATTGTTTTGTCCTTACTTTGTAATTTATGGTATTGTAACATGTTTTGGGTGACAACCGATGCCTACTCCAGCTCACTTCCCTGCTGTTTGGACTACATCCATGACAGAACAGTCTGATCTTTTCTTTATGTCTTTGCATGATGCAGTAATAGCTGCATCATATTAGGGTGAGAAAAATAACGGCTCGTTAGAACAGCCATGTTGCTGTGGTGTTGCAGCCTCAGCCTTCCTGTTGGTTTGGCATTTTAATTTTCACAAATTTGTTGTGATACATTCAAGACACATCAAATGAAATAATGCCTGAGCACCATGTTAACAATGAGAATAACATATGCCACCATCTGACATTAAGAAACAGGCAGAGGCAGAGGAGGCAGAAGACAAGGTCAATATTTGTATCCCAAAGATTCACAGTGGGGTCTAGTGAGTTCCTCTCACACTTTGTGTGTGGAAATGCTTTAACTGTCATTATTAAGCACAGCTCTGAGTTCTGCTCTTGTCTTTCTCTGATTTGATTTCACCTAATGTTTATATAATCTCTGATCATGAGCCTTCCAATTTTTTTTCTGATCAAATTTTTTAAAGAGGTTAGTTCCTCACTTTCCTTCCAAATTTTAACAATCCATTGGACAGTTCTTAATTTTAGTAGTTCCTGCAATCTTCTTGTATGTTTCTCTGTTTAACGCATGCCAATGATTTGATCCTTTTTAAGACTAACATATTTTTCACAACTGAAAACAGTTGTTTAGTATATAAATACCAACTGAATGATTTAAAGTTTGGAATAAAGAACCTTTTCATTTTATTTTTGATTCGGAAGATGATAAATGATTCGCAAATAGTCTGTGTCTTCTTCGTAGAAAACTTGCAGCTCACAAGGCGTCTCCTCTGCTGGCATTTGCCTGCATTTTGCTTGGAAAACAAATATGTGTTATCGTTAGGAGCACATGTAAAAGCTATGGAAAGCAGCTGGCTGTTCAGCCATAAACAGAAATGAGACAGCAGAAGAACTGAAAATCAGATCTAACACACAAAAAGGCAGGTTTTATTTCCTTAATGTGAAGCTACAACCCAGTTATATGTTGTTTTTCTTGTTGCCTTCTTATCAGGTTAATGTCTTTGCACATTAATCAGATTTTCAGTTTACAATGTCATTTAAAATGTCTGGTAGGTTTTCATCCAATAGAACGCCTCTACAGGGTGTTAAAGTTCTTATTCATAAAATGACAGTAAACATTCAATAAGTGAACAGTCAGCAGTCTGTGTCTGAACAGGGACATTGTGCTTCCATACAATCTGACTGTGCTTGCTTTGAGAGTGTGAGCTCTGTAAACAAAGTTAAATCCAAGCAGGGCCTGTGTCTTTGTGTGTATGCAAACACAGAGACGAGAGTCTTAATGTAGCATGAAGCCTCTTGGCTTAGCTTCACTAGGGTCACCAAACATAAGGTAAAGCTGTTTCCTTCTCCCATTAAGCATCTTCTATTAAAATCAGACATTTCAGGATGTAAATAAACAACACAACGACACACCAAACCCTCTGGGTCCTCAAATATAGTGAACATGATTACCAGCAACTGCTAGATTCTTTTCAAATCTTTGATAGTTCATTTACGTCTTTTTTTCCTCAACACATTTCCAGCAACACTTTTTACAATTTTGGACTTTCCAGAGTCACGTGGATCTATTTTTTGGCCCATTTTGCTTGAGGAAAGAAGCTGGCTAATAATTACACACATCTTGATATAGGATATTGGTCTCCTTGGCCCCACCCTCCCTCAATAAATAAATACAATTAGCTGATATATTCAATAAGCATTCAAGTTTATACGGGTTGGAGTTGGAACATATGCACAAAAATGATGATATGGTCAAACTGAAATCCAGTCTTTTTGAAACTATACAACAAAAATACCAAGTTTACTGAAACACCAATGTTGCTTTCAATGTGGCTTAGGAAAATGTGTGTGTGTTTACGTGTGTAAATGTGTCCAGGACTGTTTACATTCATGGTATTCAGGAGGAACAGAGAAAAGACGTTTATCCTCATAGCTAGAGCATACTTAACCTGATGGCAATCCCAGCTCTCTCTCTTCCCATCTCCTGCTGTCAGTTATTTTCCCTTCATTTTTCTCCAACTTTCAATCACTTTCTCCTCTCCCTCCCTCTGTGTTCGCTGCATCTCTATCCGCCTTCCTTCCCTCTCTCTTCCTCTAATGAGGTACAGTGGGGGGAAAGCATATGCTCAATTAGCAGTGGAAGTTTGACAGAAGGGAATGAGGTGTTAGCAGCGTCTTGTTTTCTTGGTTTAGAATGAAATCAGTACCCGGAAATAAACCCCAAAACCCAGGAGTGTATTTTAAGTCTAGAAAAACAGTTGAAATGCACCTGTGCATGTGTGTTTTCTAGCATGTTTTGGCACCACAGCACTGAAGGAAAGTTTAGTTTGTAGAGACATTGGTGCTATCCTGACTTTGGTTTTAGCGACTCAGCAGAAAGTGATTTATTATGCCTTTAAGCAGAGCAGTAGGAGAGAAAAACCTTGTGAGATGAGGTGACAGGCCACAGAGAGGAGAGGCAATGATGTGACAGAGCTCAGTTACCTTACTGTCAACTGAGTCACTCTACGGTTCTATAGCTGGTGTGGAGGAAAACAAACCTAGCGGTGTGTATGAACCCCTCAGCACAGACCCAAATAAAGGAAAAAAAGCAAAAAGAAAGGAGAAGGCTGACACCAGCCTGTGGATCAAAACTGTCTGAACAGTACTGAAACTGGAGTGTATAATTCTTATTTTCAAAATGTCTTTAAAATTATACTCAGCGTCAAAAAGTGAAGGTCCACCTGGCTGGATGGTACAATCGTCATTGTGATGGCCCTGACTCAGCAGTTTAACTCAGACAAAGTTAAACTGTTGGTATGTCTCCAGTGTCTGATTAATGTTTACATACGGACATGTTGCTGTGGTAACTATCTATCTATCTATCTATCTATCTATCTATCTATCTATCTATCTATCTATCTATCTATCTATCTATCTATCTATCTATCTATCTATCTATCTATCTATCTATCTATCTATCTATCTATCTATCTATCTATCTATCTATCTATCTATCTATCTATCTATCTATCTATCTATCTAGACTTAACATTACTAGTTGTACCTCCGTGATGAAAACTTTAAGATGGAACAGTCAAAGGGCAGCATAATGTGTTTTGCAGGCACATAGTTCTATTTTACAGAACAATCAAGGTACTGTGACCTTCCAGTGTTATAAAACTGCTGTATACCAAATACAACTTAAAAGAAATTTGTCTTTGTAATTTAACGCCTTGAAATTGGACCTCTGTCTGTTTAAAGACTCCGCCTTCAGGAAGTCATCACATGGCTCCTTCATTAACCCTTTAACAATGTTTTTACGTAGCTGTGAGCTCAGCAGGTGTGCATCTCCACCAGGTGTTTGCTGATTGCTGGTGGCTAATTTGAAGGAGCTAACTAGTGGAATCATGGGGAGGGATGATCTTAGGATCTTAGGAATTGAACAATGCACATTTATAGAACAGATCATGAGGAAAACTTATGCCATTCCTGCTGACAGCTCTCACTTTTTACATGCTGAGTTCCAGTTTCTGCCTTCTGGCCTCCGGCTCACTCAAAGCTCTCCTTTGTTCCTACAGCAATTTCTCTTTTTAATGCAGGACGAGGAAGGAGGACTCACATCTGATTGTTGGTGTATTTCTGTTATATACATCACTGATGTTGGTAGCAACTGTTAGTTGACAGGAATATACATTCCCATTATGGGATTATTTATATGATTATTTATATGATCTATATTTATATGGGCTGTCTTTTTTATGTTTTATTCTTTTTTTATTTTTTAACTTTGATACTTTGTCTTTTAGTTTTTATACTTGCTGTAACATTAATTGTCCATTTGGCACATGAATAAATAAATCTGAATCTGAATTTGAAGTGGAAATTAAAAACTGCTCCTCCTTCTCGTTCTCCACATGTGAATCCCCTGCTGCCTCCCCAGGCCATATAAATGTTGTAGATTTTGCCCAATTCTAACTTGTTTTTAAATGTAGGTGTGCAAACCAATGCAGTACAGTATGTCCCTGAAGTTGTCTATGTATATGTGGTATGCCAACCAGAGAATTTAAGAGTTTGGCCTTTTTGCCATGTCAGGAGACAGCAGGGAATGGGAAGAACAACAAATAAAGCTCATTTTGCAAATAATTCTCACGTACCTCCACTTTTTATCTATCTATCTTTTTTAAGGAAACTATCCTCAGCTTGCTGCAGGGTTTTGAAAGCTCTTTTGACCTTTTCAACCTGAGAAGTTTTAGGATCAGCCTTGCACCTTGGAACATTTCCCAGTGCCTGTGTTCTTTTGATATTTTGTTGCTTTTATTTACCAGGTGATGCAAGATGAAACCAAAATATCTTCATTTTTCAACAATTTTTTGGTTTGAGTTTGGTAAAGTGGATTTGTTTTTTTTTTATTGCAAAAATTTGAAAGGTTGATTTTACAGCACACAAAGATTTTTGTGTATTTTTCTAAAGCCAGTGCACCCACTGTGCAGCCCCATCTTTCTTTTTCATTATTTTTAGCTTTATAATATGTTATATATTATTCGGTTCTCAAAAACATTCCTAATGTGTTGCTTTCATTATTTGATGCATGTTTGAGAAATCCTTTAATCTCCCGTGGCAACCTGTCAGCTGCACATAAATACTTACTCTTATAAACGCCTTTTTCCACACAGCTCCTCCTCAGATCTGCCGCTCCAAGCCCAGCTTCCACCCCATGCACCACCCTTGATGGAACTGCTTATCTGTTGAGCTCATTATATGAGCGACAACATTATGGAGAAATATTGTGATGACGGGCTGAAGGGGGAGTGTCGGAAAGAGCAGATGTTTCTTAAAGAGACAGAGGTCAATTTCTTTTTTTAAAGGATTTTTTGGCTCCAATTGTCAGGAAAGGGGTTTATGAAAGAGGGGAGAAGACATGTGGCAAAGGTCAACAGGCCTGGACTCAAACCAGCTGCGTCAAGGACTGGGGTCTCTGTATATGTGTCTCACGCTCTGCCCACTGCTCCACCGGATCCTCAGAGGCCGATTTCTAATTGTCAGATACGACTGTCTGGACCTAGTCCCTGTTTCAGAAAGCAGATTTAACAAACTCTGAGTAGAGCTTGTTAAATCTCTACTCTACAGAGGCAGATACTCTGAATGAACTTACTTAGTTCCGTGACACTCAGGGTTTTCAGTTTCAGAACAGGAGATAGCAGCGAGGAGACTCAATTCTAAGTCAAGTTACCCAAGAGTTAAGCGTGAAGAAGCCCTCGTCGATGGAACGCAGATAATGTAATTCACCGCGGCAACAAGAAAAAATTAAAAGAAGTCTGAAAGACTGCATTTTTCATCAATGGAATTAGACATTTTAGTGACAGCATAAGGAGAATATCAAAACATATTTAACAAAAACTACAAAAAAATAGAACCTTCTGTAAAAACAGCCTTATTGTTGCTGCTACAAAAATACTAAGTCAATGTGTGAGTGTGAGTTAGCAGAGAATTAGTAATATTCTTGACACTACACTTATTTAATAAAGGAGTTTCATTTATTTGTTTGAACAAAATATCCATATTTGCTGCACATTGGACACCCAAAAATATATGAATGGGTTATGCTCGAATTGTCAAAATGTGATGTTGACTACAATTTTGCTTTCACTGATACCTGCAATTCTGTGGAGTTTTTCTTTTATTAGTCCTGTGGGTCAGTGACTATAGAGGACCTCAGTAAACTGTTCAGGCTGCACACGGTTTTCAGACAGTGAGCGGCAGTTCAACAGTCTTATCTAAAACTCTCCGTTATATCAAATAAAACTTGTCCATAAAAGAGGGAAATAATATCTCTGATGGAGCAGACCTGCTGGGGATTGAACCCCAGTGACTCACACACACCACTCTAGACATACAGTTCAGACCAAAAGTTTGGACACACCTTTTCATTGAATTCAATGAGAAAATGTGTTCAAACGTTTGGTCTGTACTCTATATTAAAACAAAGTGCAGCACAAAGAATGTCCTTGTTGTCATATGACAACAAGGACATTCTTGTACTTCGTCAGGTAGAATCAACTAATTCTCGTTACCTGACTAACTTTTACATGAACTCAGCTAATGCAAATCCAAAACCTTTTCCACATGGTGACACGCCTTCCCAGCACTGTAGACATGACTGCACTGATAAAAATCTAATGTTTTCTTCCTGCCTCCTGCTTCTCTTCCTTCTTTTTTCTTCCTGACCACCAGATCACGTTTCCTCTGGAATGTATTTTTTCTCTCCTCTTTCTTTTCCCTGCACATATAAAATAAACATGAAACGTGAGGTCTGTTCCAAGCGTGTACATGAGATTTGGATTGCTGAGGAGGTGGAATGGGGTTCGTTTGGCTGTGGGTTTGGAGTGGAGGGGGAAGATAGAGAACAGCTGTGACCTATTTTTTTCTCTCCCCTCTTTCAATGAGCTTCCCCCCTTTTCCTCGCCTCCTGTAGTTCTTGATGAGCACAAAACTTAGTGAAGGGCTGACCACCTCTTGGCTTTGCTGAGTCGTCACAACCTTCCATGAAGACATGAAAAGTCCTGCTGAAGTCCTGCAGCCCTAAGCAGAATCCAAATCCACTTTGGCAAACTGTGCATGCTGCTTTCTGTTCACAAAGCTGCTGCAGCTCTGCTGGAAATGGGTTTTCTACATTTTTCTGATTTTACTTCATTTCAAAGGTCATTAGATTGGTTGTCTGTCTGACTCTGCACCTTATACAGATATTTTCATATTAATCATCTATATCCTGGCCTATGGACACTATAGGAAATTGCATAAAACAGTGCTGATGACATTCCTCACAACAGGAGTCAGAACTCAACCAATTCAAACACTGAATAAATGCTTTCAAAGCTTGTCTTTGTCTTCAGCCCACAAACACATCTGGATTTGCTAAAGCCTCACAGTGGAAGGAATTTGCAGTGAGTGAGTGTGTGTGTGTGTGTGCGTGTGTGTGTGCGTGTGTGTGTGTGTGTTTGGGTGTGTGTGTGTGCGTGTGTGTGTGTGTGTGTGCGCGCGTGTGTGTGCGTGTGTGTGTGTGTGTGTGTGTGGGCTCTGGAGGTAATTTTCTCAGAATGGTCAATCCACTAGCAGCCTGTTCATTCCTGCGTTTAGCTTGTCTTAGAGCTGCTCCCACCTTTTCCCAAAGCAGTTTCCTTCTGTTTCAAACACAATAAAAGGACAGCAGACATTTATCACTCGTTTTCAGTGGAATCTGAGTCCTTATGAAGTCCTTATGATTACAGTACATATATTGTCTTTTAAGACCCTGAACCTGTATGTGTTTTCCATTCCAGACAGGTGCTAAAACATTACATTTACAAGAGGTTTAGAAAATGAGGTACTGATTGGGATCATAGCGATGCAAGCTTTTTCCTCTTTGGACATAGTTACTTATGGGTGTTATGGTGTATTCATACCAAAAATATCAAGTACAGCCCTGTTGGTTTGGTATGCATGCAGTGCTGTTTTTGCAACAATACATTAGTGTCCCTCCTGACCAGAGGGGATTTCCCGACTGTTATGGTGCATCCAAGTGCTCAGGTGCTGGACTGAGTAATTATCAATGCAACTCCAAAGTTACATTTTTTTTTTTTACTCACAGATCTGTGAACCGATATATTTTAAAAAAATTCTAAACAACCAAATGCTTACCGACTAGGATTTTTTGGGTGTGCAGTCTTGTGTAAAACGGTTTACAACCCCACAGCAACCCAAAGGCACAGAAGGAAAACATAGATCACACAGCAGTGCTCTGTTTATGGACGTAATAATGGATGCCGGCATCAATGGATGAATTTTAAAGTTGTTGAGGAATGGGAGCCAACACACAGGAAAAATGGATGAGTAATTTTTTCAGGCTTAGTCACTTTTATACATTTTAGACAAAAAAATGGATCACAGACCCATTTTATTTATGGTTTACTATTTGCAACAACAAAAAAGCTCAATCTTTATACCAATGACAGTTCATGTTTAAAACTTCTCTGACATTTGTAACACTTTCTGTTTCGCTTTCCTCACTGTGACACATATTCTTCTTTCTCCTCAGTTTAAACTTTTTTTGTTACTGATGAGTGCCTTGCCATGCTTTTTTTTAAAAAAAATTTCAATAAAAAAATAAATAAAAATGCCAAAATTCCACCTTTTAACTCAAAACGTTACATGCAGCAATGAATTGTGGGTAATACACTTCGCTGAAGTCCGCCTGGATATGGCCTTAGCAGAAGTGTGGAAATAAGACCCAAAATGGGCGGGGAGAAAGATGGAGGTGGAAAACACACTTGGCACTCAAACCCTTCAGCATGAACGCACAGTTGAAGGACACAAGGGTGGAAGTACAAGAACTGGGATCAGGACTGTGAGTATAACGCTTTCATGCTATGGCTGGTCCCAATACTCACACTTCCACCTTTGTTCTGCCCTTGTGTCCTTCAACTGAATGGTCTGAGTGCCTAGTGTGTCCCAGTTCTCCACAGTGCTCTGAGACCCCGCCCCTTTTGCACCCTGGATCCACACTTTGGATAAGTCTGCATCCAAGTGGACTTAGGCTAAGTATATTACCCACAATTCGTTGATGCTTGTAAAGTTTTAAATTAATTGACAAAACTATAACAAATTTTTTGTCTTTATTGAAAATTCAAAGAAAATAGTTTGACAAAGCATACATGAATAATAAAAAAGTAATATCATATAACCAAAGCAAAAAAAAAGAACAATAAATAAAAAAAGAATAGTCACACAAACCAACAGTGTGAGGAAAGCAAAACAGAAAATGTTCCATACAAACACAGGAGAAATTTCAAAACTTAAATTAAGCAATTAATTAATTACTTATATTTGTATAAAGATTAGTTTTTTTGTGTCATTGCAATGTTTAAGCAGTTTCTTAAATAAAATTATTTCACTGATTTTTAGGACAGAATCTGTGAATAAAGAAAGTAGCCATTAGCGTCATGTTTAGAAGTGTCATTTTAACTTACAGGGAGCCAGGTGAAAACAAAATCAAGAACTAAACAGGAACTGGATGCAACACGATGAGAGGCAGCAGGAAAATAACGGGAGGAACCAGTGAGGAGTGAGGGCAGGAGAAGTGTTTAAATACTGAGAGTGAATGCTGGAACCAAAGACCACGAGGAAAGCTAACAGGTTGCAGGTGTGAGGGAAGAGAGCAGAAGGCAGACTGAGGAGAGAGAGTGGCAGCAGGGGCAAGAGAGAGAGCAAAAACAGAAACTAAGAAATGAATCTAAGCAATAACTAGAAAATGTCAGAAGAAATTTAAAAGGTGCCTGCAAAAGAGTGCATGTCAGTTGGAGTCCAGCATTCTCATCTGACCCAAATCATTATTGTCTTGAATCTTGAATTACTCCATTCAGTATGCTAACATTAGCCAAAATTAACCCAAAATTAGCTAAATGTTATCAGTAGTACATGTGATAAGATCAGCATGCTGATTTACATTAACTTAATCCAGCCAGTATGATAAATTTAGGTAGTAAAATCAAAAATTTGCTAAATGCTTATCTTAGGTGCAAAGCTAATGTTATGTTAATGTTTCACAAGCCAATGAACTTCTCTCCTATGCATTGCTATGTCAGGCCCCAACTAGACACAAGGACAAAATGAACATGATCCTTAAGTTGAGCTGAACTAAGGTAAAACACAAACAATGCAAATCAAAGAAAGAAACTAAGGAAAACAAAATTACAATGAAACTGGAATCAACTAATCAAACCCAAAACAACCCAGCACCTGATATCACCCTTCACCCCCTCTACCCGCTCTTACCCATCAAGGCAGATAACAGACACGCTTCACCTCCAAACCCAAAAAGCAACCCAAACTGTCCGTGCAGAATAGAGGCATTCAAAATCTGAACACAAAGACTTGAGAGAGCACAGAGAATATTTGAAAGAGAGCAGAAGTCTTGAATGCAAGCATTACACGTTTTAAGAATAAAGAAATAAAATCCTTCTTTCAAATTGAAAATGTCTGCTCTTGACTATGTCACTAAAATTCACCCATAGAAATCAAAAAAAGTGTTTGAGCGCTGAGTGGCTAACAACTCTACTCAAACTAAACTCTTCAGCTAAACTGGGCCATTTCCACAACTAAGACTGAAAGAAAACTCATATCAGTACCATACAACAGAACTGAACCATTCTAACTGCAATGAAAAACCTGTGTGAACGTAGCCTAAGAGTAAAGTCCTGCCATTATTTTTATTGAAAGTAATGCCAGAACTAATGACCACTAAAAGATCCATTTCTCCAATGCTGGACTTGCTCTGCCAGATCATGCTAACCTCACACCCATACTCGCTCAATGGGGTCGAAAAAATTAAATTGGGGCAACATTCTTTGCTCCCCCTCGCTGTGGAGGCAGAAAAATACCAACTTAACTTGGGGAATTTTGGTGAAAGAGAAAATCCAACCACACTCATCTGATCCCCGGGGGGACAGGACACCAACATACACTCACTCACAGCGACACCAGCAAGCCTAGGTGTTTCAGAGCTCGCTCAGTGTTTTTGGTGTCATTTGTGTCCTGGTGGGCAGGGGGCTGATGGAGGGTGAGCAGTGAGCAGAAGGTGTTAAACTGAACCAGAAATAAACACAGGAGCTGTTAGAGCTTTATTAGATAGAAATGCCTCTGGCTCACACTTCTCACTCCCCAGGGCCAGGACTGATCCATCTGTAGACTTGTGTGTGTACACAATGTGCTTATGGGTTGGTGTGTGTTTGGTTGAGCCATTCATACTGGCTGTGAAGTGTGAGAACAGGGTCCAAGGACAAAGCAGAAAGTCTGCCTCTGGGATAGGCAAACAGAGAAAAAACCCAGGCCAACCAAGCTCTACTAAATGGAGCCAATAGAATTAAAGCAGTTATGTGACCTTCACCGATAACTGTTGTCACTGAAGGGGTTTTCTGTTTTTTGTGTGTTTTTATCCAGAGTCAACATAAAGGTCAGATAGATGGAGGACAGAGGCTCCGACACCATGGGGAACTCTGCTTCTCCTCCAGGTTTCTGGACTGTAGCTGGAGAGAGGAGGCCCTCGTTAAACTGGTTTTAGTCTGACACACCTGGGCTGCCTGAATCCAGGTGACCAAGTCATGCAATATGTCTGTGAAGCTGCCTTCCATACATGGGTAGTAGTTACAATTACTCAGATACATTTATCTGAATAACTTTTTGGATAGAAAACACACTCGGTTTGAATCCAGAGTAAGAGTCAGGTTTTCATTGGACAGTCCCATGAAGAGCATGTTCAGGATTGTCCATAATTTTCTTAATTTTCTGAAGAATCCTTCTTTGCATCGTCATTTCCAGAGGTTCCACAGTCGACCCCAGAACTGAACAGAGCAGAACCAGCCTTCTTTAGGCTGTTGAGTCTTTTTAGGTTCCTGGTTCAGATGTTGCTGAGCCAGGGATCCCAGACAATACTGGCATCTGATGATATATTGTAAGCTGTGAGGTGAGTGCTAAAGGAACCTGTTCACTTTCCTTGGAATGTGGTTGAAATAAAAAGTCAGAACAAACATTTTCCTTTCAGAGATGAGATCTGAACTCAAAACTAAATGTTGTAGCTGACACAATTACATGGGCAAATAAACCAAAATTACAAGTTACTACTTTAACTCTTGACTTATATTTAGACTTGTTTATATAGTGGGTTGAGAAAGAGTAAAAACAAACAAAAAAAAAAAATAATACACCCCCTATTTTTGAATCAGAATTTGTCTTGTTTTTTGTCTTTGTTTTTTTCTTCTTTTTTGTCTTGTTTGTTGTGTGCATGTATCTTCATGCCAGTGGGGGCGCTCTCATGCCACTGTGGGTCTAAGGGGAGAACGAGTTTCCTGGCTCTGGGATGTGCGGCTCAGAATAAATGAGCTCTTGCCAGAGTAACATTGTATCAACTTGCTTCTTCTGTGATTGGTTGCACAGGATTCATCTGCCTGTGCACCACTTGATAGTGGCTCAGAATCCCCTAGATCTGGTGCCGGTAACATTTACATGTATACATTGTGTTGACTGGTGTCAGAAATTTGACTAATCAGACAGATAATCAGGCCTGTATGTTCTGCATTTCACCATTAAACACTGACTGTGAAAATGGCCGGGTGGTGAAAAACTCGAGGGCCTCTGATCTACTGCTAGATAGTCTACAAACTGCACACCCAACTTGGAAGCCAGTAGGTTGTCATATCCCCTGTGGGTTTTGGACATGCTGTAGTTTGCTTTTGATCCTGTATGTAAACAAACTCAAATATTCTTATCAGAGTGATGATGTTTACACCATTAGAGCATGAGGATGTGCCTGTTGCTGTCTGCCTGTACAGCTGCCTGTGTGACACACAGACCGCTCCAGCAGCACTGGGAACCTCAAAGCCCAATCCAAGCCTCCACTGATGAAATCAAACAGATGCTATGATTCCTCTTGATGAAACAGTTGGAAGTTTTTCAGTGGATCTGGAGATACTTGGCCCTGTAACAACACACCTGTTGTGGACAGTGTGGTAGGCTCAGAGAAGCTCAGATATTCATTGCACAGTGCGTGATGCTGTAGAACAATACTCTGCTGCCCAGCTGCTACTTTTCAAAGACTTGGATTTCTGACAAACATGCAACGAGTGATGGAAGGAAGAAATTCTAGTACTGTCTGATACAATTTTAACTTTATATTATCTGTTAGCAGATCAGCAAGTAGTCCATGCGACCGGGCCCTGCTATAAGCCAACCTGTCTCCAGACCTGCAGGCAGCATCCTGGGCTTTCAGCAGGGCCCGTACTGTGCTGTCCAGCCATGGTTTCTGGTTTGGAAACACTTTTATGGTCTTAACAGGGAGGACAGCGTCGGTGCAGAACTGAACATAGGACAGAACGGACGATGAGTATTCCTCCAAGTCTGCGCCGTCCCTGAACACACTCCAGTCTGTATGCTCAAAGCAGTCCTGGAGTGCAGAGGAGGCCTCCTCAGTCCAGACCTGGACTATTCTGGTGGTCGGCTTAGTTCTGCAGGCCAGAGGCTTGTAGACAGGAATCAGCTCCACTGAGATGTGGTCAGACATGCCCAGATGTGGAGCTGCTACAGCCTTGTAGGCTCCGGGGATATTGCAGTAGACCTGGTCCAAAATGTTATTGTCTCTGGTGGGAAAGTTTATGGATTTGTGGAATTTGGGAAACACAGCCTTCAGTTCCACGTGATTAAAGTCCCCCGCCACAATCACGGCCGCCTCCGGGTTGGAGTTCATCTGCACGCTGATCAGGCAGTACAGCTCCTCTAATGCTAGCTTAGCATTAGCCCTCGGTGGTATGTAGACGGCCACGATCACAATGGACGAGAGTTCTCTCTCCAACTTGAAGGGTCTGCATTTCACCGCCAGATATTCCAAGTCAGGAGAGCAGAATGTTCCGACAGAGAGTGTGGCTGTACACCAGGCATTGTGTACATACAATGCCAAACCTCCGCCTCTGCCCTTACCCGAAGCTGCAGTCCGATCCGCCCGGAACAGAGCGCGCCCCGTTATCTCCACCGCTGCGTCCGGGATGTTGTCATCCAGCCAGGTCTCTGTGACAACAGTCACACAGCTGTCCATCCGGCGAGAAGTAATCCGGAGTCGCATCTCGTCGATTTTGTTGACGAGGGACCTGGCATTGGCGAGGAAGAGGCTGGGGAGGGCCGGTTTATGAGGGCTAGCTTGTAGCCTAGCACGCACGCCGGCTCTCTTACCCCTCTTTTGTTTGCGCTGCCTCCTCCGTCGCTTTGGCAGCAGGGGGGGAATGATCATAGTCCCAGGTGTTCGTAGCAGCTCTGGAGGAATAAAGTCCAGCTTGGTGGGTGTGTGAAGGATATATAAATACTGATAATTTTCTGTCTGTTAGTGGATCAATGTTAAAGTAATATTTGGATTGAACTGGCATCAATAGGAGTAGAAAGAAGTGAATGGAATAACATGGACAGTAGAGAAGAGGAAGAGATTGGTGAACAAGGTGAAGATAATAAGTGTGGAAGGTGGAGAGATACATGGAGCTCATGAAAGAAAGAAAGAAAGAAAGAAAAAGAGAAGTGAGGGAAGCAAATGTCAAAAAAATCAATGAACGAGAGGAAGAAGAAGATGGAGTATAGAAAATCAGTTCACTAAAGTTTGCAGAAACAGCGCAAGTAGGAAAAATTATATATGTTAAGATACTAAGAGATGGAAATCAACTTATTGACATAAAATCAGGTGGAAAGTGTGGAAACATGTGGGTGTACAAACTTAAGATCAGAACAACTGTAAGAGTTGAAGAAACATAAATAATAGAAAGAAATCAGTGTAGGAGTGCCATCAAATGTAAAGATGAAAGAACTCGTTGAGAACTTAAAGATAAGAAATTCAGAAGCTAAAGGAGCAAGAAGTCAAGCGAAAGCTGAAATGGAATCTGTGCTGGTGGAATTTGAAACAAAAGAAGTGCTAAAGGAGATTTTCTGTGGTTTCATAAGGTTTAGTGTTTGAGAGATTGTACCAGAACCAGAGATTTGGTTCAATTGTCAGGAAAATGAACATGTTGCTAAGATATGTAAAGGAAAGAGGAGATATGTTTGATGTTCTGGAAAGAAGAGTTGAAATATGCAGGTATTGCAGCGTGCAACGGAAGAATGAGTTAAAACTACAGTTAAACACAGAGTGTAAAAAACAGTTGATGCAACAAGAAATAGAGGGATAAACTGTTGTTTAAAGAACTCATTTAAAGAAAGAAGTGGTGTATGGTAGAACATGTTTTAGTTGCTGTAGGAAGCATGAGAACCAGAGAAGAATACTGGGTCTGGTGATGGGGGTTTGGAAGGAACTGAGGATGGAAAATGGTTGCTCTGTTAAAGGATTGTGATTGCTGGACAGGTTTTATCTTTGCCCTACACTGCCCTCTATGGGTGTGGCATGTTTAAAACAAAGCTCAGTGGTGTAATTCATCAGGTTCATGAGGATGAACACTTTCCTTAAACTGGTGTGGATGAGATTATTTTATAGAAACAAATATCTCTGCTGTATCATTTTACAAAAGACCTGGCTATGTGTGGACTAGACCTAAATTAATGACATGAGATTTCTTCTGGCTGCAGCTCTAATCAGCACCAATCAGGACACGTAACAATGATGCCAAAACACAGTAAAAGTGAAGTAGCTATGGTTTGGTGTCTCACTCAACGTCCTCTTTGTTAACCACCCCCCACATCCCCCCCACACACCACTCTTCCATTTGTCCTTTCAACTGTGTGCAAAATACGCATATTTTATCGAAACTCCACAATCACCTCAGCAGCGTGTCACTGCTGTTTTCTGTCATTTTAGATTTTACACTGACTATTTCATCCTCATTTTCCATCCCAGGAGTTTGGTCTTAGTAATCATGCAGCTGTCTGATAAGGCCTTGATAAGCCTGCTGCAGATATCGCATAATAGATCAGAATTTTCTGGGCTGGTTTGGAGGTAATTACCAGATCTTACCTTTTAATTCTTCTGGCAGTTGCTGTGATCTGTGGAAATGAGGAGGAATGTACCATGAACCACTTTTAATTGGGTTTTAGATGACTTTCACATGAACTGTGAAATTGTGTTAATCAACAGAAAGGGCAGCACATAGAAGGCTTCCAGACAGAGCTCTGCCTCGCATTGTTCCAAATATTAAGAAAATTCTTCATGATGCCTTTAAGTTTGCAAATGAAAACACTAAGTTCATGGAAGTCTGGTGGCTATGTTAAGGAGATTTGGGATTAATAAAGTAACTTCAAGTTTTACATGCCATAAGGGTTGTTTGGTTCTAACTGGGCCACGTTAATATTATCATGCATGTTCTGAAAAATGAAATTATGAGCAAGAGCTGCCCTCTAAAACCCAATAAATCCCACACTGCCTCACAGTCTACAGACTATCATCTCTAAAAGTGATCATCTGTAGCATTTAGGATGCATTTTGCTACATTTAACTACAAGGGCTGGTTTTAGTTTATTCATTTATTTACAAAAGTTATATTCAGCAGTCAGTATTTTCCTTCGTTCACATGGCCTAATGTTTCAGGTCACACTAGTTATTTTCTTGATTTTTTGACTATTCTCCGAATATCACTAATCACGAGTATGTGAAACAGCTGATTCTCATCTCAGAGTGACTTTCAACACACACGTGTTGTAAATCTGCTTATTAAAATAAAAAACAATAAATAACAATAATAATATATTTTTTTAGGCAAAATTATATCTATAATTCTATTATTTTATGTTAAGCAGCTTTATTCGGTGTGTGTTGATTTTCTTTGTTTTAACTAAAAGTAAATAGAACATGTTATACATTTCAATTTAAAATTGTTTTTAAATCTTTTAATGCACTAAAACAGGTTCAGGTCTGTTTGGTGATAAGAATGTCGTGTCAGTAGAAACAGTATCTGAAGGTCCATGTCCATGGACAGCTAAAGATCAACTACTGTAAAGAACAAATTGTTGATTAGAACATCCCAGTTCACTCTCACATTATGTTGTAAAACAAATTGTAATATTACACAAAAAATTAAGAGGGATTATGTCAACATAATACGGTGCATAAATGAATCTCTCAATGAATTATTTATTGATCTTCAAAGCTCCCAAACACCATAAAATGTGAGAAAACAGAACTAATCTATTTCAGTGTTTAAAGTTGCTCAGCAATGATCGTTTTATTCAAGTCTTTGATTCACTGTCCCAGCTTTGAATTCACTGCTGTAACATCCATCCATCCATTTTCTAACACTCTTGTCCCTAGTGGGGTCAGGAGAAGTGCTGGTTCCTACCTCCAGCCAACGTTCCGGGCAAGACGCGGGATTACATCCTGGACAGGTCGCCAGTCTGTCGCAGAAATAGAATATCTAATTTCTTTAAATCCTAAAACATAAAAACCAAGATGATCAATATTGTTACCAGGGTGACTAACTTGCAGTGGCAATGCTTATCAGTTAAGCTTCATAGTTCATAGTTCTGGTTTTGGTGCATGTAGGGAAGCTCATACAATATAACTTCATGATTGAAATAAAGACAGGAAGGGAGACATAAACTCTAGACAGTGGGATGTGACAAAGTCTGGAAATACTAAAACAATCCCACACTCTATTTTATTTTTTCCCATTATTACTGTAGAAAATATGCAAATAGAATTCAATACTTTTCCAAACTGTAGGAACACATTTGCATGTTAATGTTAAATCACTCTGAATAAATGTTTTCACAATGTTTATTACAAACAACCAAGAACTCTTTAAGCTAATGGTTTCATCATTACCAGCTGTTCTGGCATTGCTGCACTGTGGAAAGCTTTAGATTGTATTTTTCTGAAGTCATTTTGTCTCATTCTACTTAAGAAAAAGCAACAACACACAGGTGTGCATGAGAATAGGAATCATCTGTACCTGATTTATTTTTTGTCTGATTACATGCTCAATGTTGTGATGTGTGTTGAGTCCTCCGTGCTGCTCTTGCCACCTTCTGAGTCGTTTTTCCTGATAGCCAGGAAGACTATAGCTGCACTGCTGTTGCGTTTCTTTTCCTCACATCGTAGAACCTAAAATAATCATTTTCCTTAACCACAGAAATAAAAAAAAATTTTAAAAACTGTTGCTGAAAACAGTTAACAATTACTTCAGTTCTCCAACTGCTGCAACCTCAATCACAGCTAGGATTCCCATTGGTTAGCTTCACAGAGCTAGCCGCTGAGCATGTCTGTGAAATCTGCTCCGCAGCACGCGCTGGATGTTTTGTCAATATCAGATGGTTGAAGAGCCCTGGGCCTGGCATCATAGCAGGCATCACAGCTATCTCTGGCACCGCTCTTATTGAACTGTTTACCCTGAGAGGAACGGCTGCTGACTGCATGGGCGTTTGATGCCCTCCATCTTTCTCTGTCATCGTGGCTTTTCCTCTGCGTCTAATCTTGCCAGGGCACCAGCTGCACCCAGAATGGCATCTCCTATGGCACACAACACTTCCTCTCAGAACTTCCCCCTTCCACTTTGCTCCCACACAAACACCCATCTCGCTGGGCCCCTGTGGCCAGGCTGCAGTTGATGAAGCCAAGTTCACACGGCTGGAATGATTGCAGTGACAGCTGTGTGTTTCTGCTCATCTGCAGAGACTGGTTTTATTTGGTCTGCTTCACAGAGCCACTGCCAACCGCAGCTTTGACAGGTTGGAAGTCAAACAGGCTGATCAAGTGATTGACTGGATGAATCACTGAAAGCTCCTAACAAGGCCTGCAGCATCAGAGGACAGCTCTAAATTTGTTCACTGAAGCCTACTGTCCCTTCAACTTGTGGTAAAATATCACAGATTACCACTCACCAAGTTTTAATATCTACCTTCACCCCAAATAAGAAAAAAACTGTAGCTTTCAGTCACAATAGATAAGACAATAAACCAGCTCTCAAAGAGAATGAAAGCAGTATATAAAAAAAAGTCTAACATTTTAATTTAGGTGTATGCTTTTTAATGTAAAACTTAACCTGTCATGATTGAATTTTGGCACTAGAGCAGGCATCAGTTAAACATACAGTAAGTTTTAAAGGTGCAGTATCATGAGAACATGACTTTTTTAGCTTTACACTATGTTAGAATGTTGTTTTTTCATCTAAAACGGAGTGTTGCCTTGATTCTTTCAGACCTGTTTGAAAAATCCTTGAATCTGCTATGGCAACTATTCAGAGGCGCCTAGAGGCTTGTTCTCAGAAGATATTTACCCAAAGCTCCTCCTTGGAGGTTAAGCTTGCATCCCTCCTCCTCACCTCCCTGATTCAGCTCCTGCAGACTAGCAGCAGCAATTATCAAACACCTGCTGGAACTGTGCATCTGCTGAGCTCATCATACCAACTACAACACTCCTATCATGGAAGCGGGAGTGTTGGAAAGAGTAAGAGCTTTTTAAAGAGTCAGAGGCCCAATTATTTCAATGTGTCAAATTGCAAAGTACAATTTCTTTTAGCAACTGAAGATAACATAGTTACATGATTGTACTCTAATATCCAGGCACTATGTACCTGGAAATGACCTAACACTGCCTCTTTAAAATGTGTGTATGGAGCTGAATGTTTGATAACACTGTAACAAATGGATGTAAAAACTACAGCATGACTACAGGACTACTGTAATTTTATTATGATAAAAATGTGATAAAATCACAGTAACCATGTTATATAATTACTGTGCTATTTTAAAGAAATTACAGTAACACTAATCAAATTACAGTAACCTTGCAATAAAATCTGTCAAACTGTAATAGAATTACAGTAAGGCTACTGCAAAGTTACTGTAATTTCTTTACAGTAAAAATTACAGTAACTGGGCGCGCTGTGGTGGCGTAAGGGATAGTGCGACCCACGTTTGGAGGTCTTGAGTCCTCAACACGGCCGTCGCGGGTTCAATTCCCGAACCCGGCGACATTTGCCACATGTGTTCCCTCCTCTCTTTCCCCTTTTCCTGTCAGCCTACTTTCATATAAGGGACACTAGAGCCCACAAAAGACCCCTGGAGGGGAGAAGAACAATAAAATAAAATTACAGTAACTGACTGGCAACCCTGCTGCCAGTCAGTTACTGTAAATTCTACAGTGACTTTTTTACAGTGAGCTTATGTTACCTTTTTCCAGGTGGAAGCTGATGGAAGCTGGATTCATGAGTGGTGGGACTGAACACATAACTCTGCGGCTTTCATGAGAGTAGCAGCATTGTGACCGGGAGGACTCCAGGATGGAGAGCTCCGTACTGACAGGCAGAGCAGGGAGGAAAACTGAAGCAAGACTTTCAACTTTCAGCACTTTGAGCAGAGAGACGGGGGGTTAGCGTCAGGACAACAGAAGGAAGAGAGGCCTGATTCACTCAGCATCACTTCTGGTATCGGTTTTCCTCTTCTTTAGGTTGTAACAGCAGCTTGCATCCAAAACTTTGCACTCCTGCCTATGTCATTCATTTTCCTATCCTCTCTAAATGAGCCCAGCATCTTTCAAAAGATGAAATCTTTCCTTTCCCATCAACTTGATTTAAGACAACCACCACTTCCTGTTAGGAAACAAACATGTCGCCAGGAGATTCATTTGTCTGGACAGAGATTGAACCATTTTTAAATACTGCGTTAGAAAATAAAGTTTATAAATTACAAGAGGATGTTGACTGGAATCATGTTAAAGTCAGTATGTGAATGTTGAACGCCACTGTGCCTCGATTGGGAGGGACAGCTGGTGTAAAGTGGCTGAACTCAACATATTGGAGCAGTTGGGCTTATAAAAAAACAGGTAAAAAGTTTCTGAACCAACATAAAAATCAGCACCTCTCTGACATCAGCCATTTTTCCTCCATTTCATGGTCAAACTGTAAAATTGGTGGCTGATGTGACGTCAGTGCTGCTTTATTTGCTGCAGACTCTCAGACACTGACCTCTGAATCAACAGTTTCCAGTGTCCACGCACAAACACATGTTATGCATTGATGAAAGGCCAAATTGCCTAAAAGTTTACTTGGCTTATCAGATGGGCAGCTACGTGTGGACTAAGCCTTAAATTCAAACTCATTTCAACTTAAAGCCCAAACATAGTTGTTTAGAATATGCAGGCAATTCATTCCAATCCTACCGACTGACTAGAAATCACCAATGCAGTAAAGTTCAGTTTATTATTCCAATTAAAAAAATTATCTATCCAATCAAACCCAGTCAACTGCAGCTGTTTTGTAGCCATTTTGGTAATAAAAAATATATTATATAACATATTTAACATACAGCCTATTTGAGTGCTGTGAGTTGTAGTCCACACCTATTTGGTTCCACAATCCCAGCTACATGCTCTGCTGCTGGTAGTGAGGTAGACTTAATATGACCACAGTCCTCATTTTTCATTTTTCTGGTATGATTTTAATGCTATTATGCAGACATTAAACACTTTTATGTATACACACCGGAAACAGGTCTTCTGAAGCAGCTGGTGGTAGATTAAAATATGTTCAGAGGAAGTAATGGGGTTCTGGTTTACTGAAGAATGGCTGCTGTGTTTCCATAAAGGATCACAAAGTACAGGAAAGCTTTAGATGGCTTATCAAAGATCATGATGCATCATTACGGTGGTCATTATGGGAGCAGGGAGCAAAAATACCAGCCTGATTCACAGAAATTTAATGTAGTGTTAATTGCAAAAGAGTGAAATAAGGACATCCTGGTTTTAAGTTGGTGGTTTAAATACAGTTTTGTACATTTCTGATATCCTACTGAGAAAATATTCCTAGAATAATAATTGAGCTTAGTGGGTAAAAACAAATTGGGTAAATGGAAAAACACATGAGAAATAAATGATGATTGAAGTGGAAAGTTCTCCTGCAGTTTATCTTTTTTAATATTAGATTCAACCGAATTGATCTCTGTTGGGAAATTGTCTCTGTGCAGCAGGGAATGGACTTCAGGGGGGAGCAGGAGACATGAAGGGAGTCGTAAACATTGTAGAGAGTAGGAAATAAAAATAAATAACAGAGCTAGAGAGAGCTAAACAAATTAAGGCACAAGCAACAAAAAGAGGAGATGTTTGATAATCCAGGGTTGGATGGTTGTTTGCTTCTGAATCCACCCAGAATTAGTCTAAAGAAAGTCTCCTAGTGGCTCTGTTACAATCCAGTTCAGTACATCACCACAAACGCTCATCTCCCATGTTTTATTTTGTTATAGAACCTCCAGTTATAGCAGCAAGCTACAGGATGAGCAAGTTCTTCTTTCCAGGAGTTGTCCTCCATTAATTTTATTTATTATAAATTTTTGGGGCCTCACTCAGTGGTTTTTGTCACATCAGAGAAACAAACGCTGACTGACACTGACTCTGGATTTGTGGTTCAGTCAGCTGACTGTTAATTAAACCACATAAAAATGAAATGCAACTGAATAGCCTATGTCAATATCATTTAAAAAATTGACTGGTAAAAATAGAATATGATGAATTTTTTTGACATCATCAGTCAAAACGACGAACAACAAAACGTCTAGTGCAACCTCTGCTGCATGGTGTCTTCTATGACTTTGTATTTTTGTGGTTTTATGATGTAAAGCACTTTGACAGCCTTGTTGATTAAATGTGCAATACAAATAAACTAGATTGATTGATAGATCCTTAACAAGAGTGTGTGTTAACGATAGAATGATTGGCTTTGTGGGCAGCATTTCTTCTGTGTATCTGTCACAGAAGGCAAGTTTCAGTCCTCAGCTGCTACAGTTGGAAGCTCACAGCAGTGGAGGCGACAGTCCACAGCTTGGCTTAACATCTCCACCTAGTTCATTCCCCCTCCAACCAAACTCTTTCCTCATTTGCTTGTTTCACCTCTCTGCTGAGCTCTGTGACAGCTGCTGCAGTCAGAGGCTTTCATCCACAGCGTCACCTGTCACCACCACTCACTGGGTTTGTTGTTTCACCAGAATCAGGAGAGGAAGGAGGAGGCAGAGAGGGACATGAAAGAAGATAACAACACGGACTTGACATGTTTTTTGATGATAAAGAAAGTGAAAGGGGAAAGTACATCACAGAGTAAAGCGCTTTTTGATTTAAGGTTACATTTACATTGCAGACATTCAGCTGACACTTTTATTATACTGAACAACTTATGACAGGTACAAGAGAAAATAAGCTCTTCCTGCCAGAAGTAAAAGAGAACAATTTGCATTGTTAAGCCTTAATGTCTTATCCACAAATCCACATTCAGCTGCAGCATAGACAGAGAAAAGAGACATAGACTTTTTTGAAAATGTGGACGTCATTCAAACTAAACTATTTAAACTTATTTAGTTTATAAACTATGTTCCCTGTACTGGTGCCTATGTCCAGCGGTCAGCGTGTGAGAGGTGGGGTCACCCTGGACAGGCCATCAGTCCATCGCAGTCCGTTTGCTTCAGTCTTATTTCATTTGGTTTGGGTTTTATGTTAAATGCCTTTTCTGACACAATTCTCTGCATTTGTCTGGATGTGGGATATTTGACAATATTTGTTATCATCCTAAAAAGTAACATTCTGTCATTTACAGAGTTAAAGGTCTTTATTTTGTAAAAGTTTTTTGATTGATCACATCTGGTAAATTAATGCAGTGTTTAATATTACTGGAGCTGAATTCTCTTATAAAAATATACTCCAAATCGAAATTGATGTTATGATGCAACAATCATTGAAGTGTTTTTTCTTTTTTTTCTCATCTTATTGTTTCTGAATACAAAGTCAAAGTGACTGAGAAAATATTTACATGCTACATGTTCAGAAATGACAGAATTGAATACTGAATTGAAAATATGTTGTTCCAAGGAATGTGTTGCACACTCGAACAAAAATGATGTCGACATGTGGTTGTTGTAAATTTTCTTTACTTTCCTTTTTTTCTTAAAACACGAACAACATCCATAGTCCAACGTGCGTCACACTCAGGCTGCTATCTACTACTCCGCTTCTTCAACACAGCAAGCACTAAGGACCCACGGCTGCCCTACGCGCCTGTTCAAAAGTCCTGCTTTTCTAAACTCCTCACTCTCAGCCAGAATAGTTATCAACATATATATGAATGTACAGCTTCACATGGACAATCAATCACAGTGCTTTTTAAATAACAAAACAAAGCAAAATATTCATAAGAACAAGAATAGAATCCTTTTAATGGAAGGGGGGGTCCTTGATCTAAAGTCCCCAGGAACTGGTCCTCCACAAATGCAAGTGTGAAGGTTTTTTATTACTATGGATACTCTGAACATTTGTCTTCCTTGTGTTTTAAAGTTCCACATAAGTGAAAATTGCTTTTCGACATTTGAGGTTTAAAGATACTATTTATAATTTCTGAAAAGGAAATTATTTAAAGCAAATTTAAATTCAGTTGTACAGAAATTATTAAAACATTTCATTCTGGTATTTGAACAGTTTTAATTTGTTATTCAAAAGTATTTCTTCAGGAAGAGTCAATTAAATTAAATGAACTTGATGTATTTAATGTAAAAACTATTTGTAAATTTTACTGGAAGAAAATGTAAAATAACAGCATTATTGATACAATTCATCAGAAGAAGCTTGTTGAATTTATTTGATAAAACACTTTATGACAAAACACTTCAAAATGAAAGTAAAATTTGCACAAAATTATGGGGCAAACAGTTTATTTTACAATTTAACATTATTGTAATTACTGTTTGATCAATAAAACTGTTTAAGAACAGTGGATTTTTTTTTACAGTGTATCTTTAAAAAATAGTTTTTTTATTCAATGCAACCAAATTATTGAACCAACATATTTGCATGGGATCCTTCATTTTTCTCTATCGAATCCACCTGTATTGTTTTCGTGGTTTTCAAGCCAAATTATATTAAAAGATTTGCTCTGATGAAAAGACCAATTACAGCAGACTGGAAACACTGCTCATCCAGTGGTGGATGAGATTCAGGAGATTCTGGGGGTGGATGAGATCCACCCGGAGTTCCTTATGGCTCTGGATGTTGTAGGGTTGTGTTGGCTGACACAACTCTGCAATATTGCATGGACATTGGGGCAGTTCCCCTGGATTGGCAGACTGGGGTGGTGGTCCCTCTGTTCAAAAAGGGGGACCGGAGGGTGTGCTCCAATTATAGGGGTGTCACACTCTTAAACCTCCCTGGTAAGGTCTATTCAGGGGTCCTGGAGAGGAGGGTCCGTCGGATAGTCGAACCTCGGATTCAGGAAGAGCAGTGTGGTTTTCGTCCTGGTCATGGAACAGTGGACCAGCTCTACACTTTCAGCAGGGTCCTGGAGGGTGCATGGGAGTTCGCCCAACTGGTCTACATGTGTTTTGTGGACTTGGAGAAGGTGTTCGACCGTGTCCCTCGGGGAGCCCACACCCCATACTCCGTTCTCTGGGAGTTCTACCCACACAGGGGGTTCTCTGGGAGTATGGGGTACTGGGCCCTTTGATACGGGCTGTTAGGTCCCTGTATGACTGGTGTCAGAGTCTGGTTCGCATTACCAGCAGTAAGTCGGGCTCGTTTACGGTGACAGTTGGACTCCTCCAGGGCTGGCCTTTGTCACTGATTCTGTTCATTACTTTCATGGACAGAATTTCTAGGTGCAACCAAGGTGTTGAGGGGATTGGCGCAGCGTCTGCCGTCAAGCGGGCGCTGTACCGGTCTGTCGTGGTGAAGAGAGAGCTGAGCTAAAAAGCGAAGCTCTCGATTTACTGGTCGATCTACGTTCCCACCCTCATCTATGGGCAGGAGCTGTGAGTCATGACCAAAAGAACGAGGATACAAGCGGCCGAAATGTGTTTTCTCCGTAGGGTGTCTGGGCTCTCCCTTAGAGATAAGGTGAGAAGCTTGGTCATCCAGGAGAGACTCAGAGTAGAGCCGCTGCTCCTCCATGTCGAGAGGAGTCAGTTGAGGTGGCTCAGGCATCTGGTTAGGATGCCTAATGGACGCCTTCCTGGTGAGGTGTTTCGGGCAAGTTCCACCGGGAGGAGGCCCCGGGGAAGACCCAGGACACGCTGGAGGAACTAAGTCTCCCAGCTGGCCTGGGAATGCCTGGGGATTTTCCCTGAGGAGCTGGAACAAGTGGCTAGGGAGACAGAAGTCTGGGCCTCCTTCTGAAGCTGCTACACCCGCGACCCGACCCTGGATAAAGAGAAAAAAATGGATGGATGGATGGAAACATTGCTGCCTCAAAGCTTCACCATGGCTGTCAGACACTGAGACTATTGGTTTATCACAGGTAATCCAGCATGCATTATGAAATTATGTGGAATGCTTTTATTTTACAGCAGGAGGCTGAAACCACTGGTGGAAAATATGAAGTAGATGCTGATAAAACTTTACATTCTGGGTTAAAGACTTTAGGTTTTGTCATATACAGTATATATATGTTGTATGCATGGCTGAATGAGTCTTCCTTTTCCCTATTGAACACCTTTTGATGAGTAACTGATCATTTTGTGAGAAAGTTTTTCATGTAATTTGAATAATTTGAAATGAAATACATAAATAAAGGGGTATGTGAGTTCAGTTTTTGTATTGATCATTTACACCGTTTTTGGATTATTGCCTAGATTGCTAAGGTGAATATTATTTTATAACACTGAGCTTTATTAACACAGATTTAGTGTATTTGTGGCATAAACTGCTCTGTTAACTTCTTGTCTTATCTCCAGCAGGTGATTCTGTGAAAGATTTCAGTTTGTTGTCTCCTGGTGTTGCTTACCTTCAAGGAGACACAGCCCATCTTGTTCTGCAATGGCCTCACAAGTAAGAACGTTGTGATTCATAACATTATTGAGTTGAATCAACAGTTTTCTGAAACATGAGGAACAGCAGAATGAGAATAAATCTACAGTCTAAGACCGGGTTACAGAACTGGCTGACCAGCAGTCAGAGCTTCTTCATAGTGAGCTGGTAAAGGATGAGTTATTGAACAAAGACCTCTTGACAGTGAGGGCAGCAGAGAAGCTACATCTGTCTAGGACAAACTGACAATCTGTTGGAAGAACAATGATGGACAGAAGAAGAAGACTAGCATGAATCCTTTTTCTCAGATGAATCTTCCTTCCAGCTCTTTGGATGTCAAGAAAGTATCTTTTTCTGTAGAAACAAAGATGTGCAAAGCTTGAGTCCTCTGTCCTGCACAGTAATGGATCTTGATATCATCCATTGCTATAATGGGCTTACTCACAGCCCTGTCTGTTAACACTCCCATGACAAAGTAGTGCAATCAAAATGTGTTCCAAGAGCAACCGTCTGGATTGACTGAATTTAGAGGGAAGATGGTACAAAATAGTATTTGTCAGACCTTTCTCCAGGCCCTGTGTCCACGATGACAGGTTCTGTGTTTGTATATGTGCAGTACGTCAAAATGATATAGCCATTTTCAGCTAGTGTGTCAGGATGACATGGCTTCTTTCCTCATGTCTGTGGAACATGCAGGAGGTGGAAGTGAAGGCCTCTTTTCTGCTGCGATCAAGCGACACTTGCTGCCTATAGCGTTTCCAGAGACTTCCAAGCATTTCTCTTCTGCTGACACTTTGCTGTAGCATGCACCGCTCCCGCTGACAAATGCTTTCGCTACAAAAATGCCAAAAATATGTAAGCATGCCACATGAATACAAACAGATGATTTGCCTTAGCTGGTATAAAAACACAGCCTTAAAATTTACTACATGGAGAAAGAAATGAGGCCTTTTAGGACTGTCTGTCATTTACACACTTTCCCTTCAGATTGATCGTCACACAGTAGCACCTACAAAATTAGTTTCCAAAACATTCTTACTAAGAATTCTGAAAAGTGCGTATTAAATTGCTATATGTTGTTCTACATAAATTCAATATTTTTGTCCAGCTTTAGAAAGTGAAACTCATAGATTATATATTAGATTTATTATGCACAAAGTGAAATATTTTAAGCCTTTGTTTCTGGTAGGTTTGATGGGTATGGCAGTCAGATAATGAAAACCCAAAATTCAGTGTCTTGAAATTAGAATTTGACAACAGTCTGTTGTTTGAATCTTTTTCAATGTGTAGATGTTATATAATGGTAATATTGTGGCCTAGAGAACCATAGGTAAGACTGGACAGATGTCCAGAAGACGCTCGTTGACACTCTCCACAAGAGGGAAATCTGTAACAGGTCATTGCTGAAGAAGATGGTTGTTCACAGTCCTGTAATCAAGCAAATTCATGGAAAATGAAGTGGAAGGTAAAGAGTGGAAGGAAACACTGCACTAGCAACATGGAGAACTACCTTGAGAGGATTGTCAAGTAAAATCCATTTAAGAATTTGGGGGAGATACACAGGTAGTGAACCGGGGCTGAAGTCACAGCGGTTCAACCGGACAGATCCTACATACCGTGCCACGTTCCTCCCGACATCACAAAGTCTTTCATGGGCTAAGTAGGAAACAAGTTCTTTTTTCAGATGAAAATAATAAATCAAGGTTCCAGAATCAGGAGGAAGAGTGAAGAGGAACAGGAAGTCAAGTGTGAAGTTTCCAGTCAGTGATGGTTTGGGTCACCATGTCATCTGCTGGTTCTGCTCCACTGGGTTTTCTGAAGTCCACAGTCAATGCAGCTTCTAGCAGCAAATTCTAGAGACTTCATGCTTCCTCTGCTGACCAGCTGGATGGAGATGCTGCTTTGACTTTCCAGCAGGACTTGGTACCAGCCCACACTGCCAGAGGTTCCAAAAGCTGCTTCAAACCATGGTGTTCCTCTTTCTGATTGGCCAGGAAACTCCCCTGACCTTTAACCCCATAGAAATCTTCTGGGGAGATGAGAGACTCCAGACCCAACAAGGCAGATGACCTTCATCAGTGCTCCATGCCACAGACCACTGATGCAGTAATTCATGCAAGAGGAGCCCAACCAAGTATGGACTGCACAGAAATGTATGTAATGTTTTAATTTTCTGAGACACTGATTTCTTCTTTACTTATAAGGCATAATCAGAAAAATTCCAACAGACGTAGACTTGAAATATTTCCCTCTATGTGAAATAATTCCGTATGTGAATTTCTCTTTCTCAAATGAGTGGCAAAAAATATTGAACTTTTTTCTTTTCACAAAATTCAATAGTTTTTAGATTGCATAGAAGTATGCAGTACTTTGCATTGGTCTGTAACATAAAAACCAAATAAAACTCATGGATTCCACAAAAGGTGAAAAAGTTCCAAAAGCATCCAATCTTGCCAAGCTGCTCTTCAGTGAAGTCAGTGATTTTTGGGGCTGAATTAACAATAACCGGCAGGAACATATTATGCATGTAAAAGATGTTTTAAATTTCAGTTTCATTTAGGGAGGTTTTTTGAAAGGCTGGACCAGGCTGACTGTTGGACACATGAGCTCTTTTTTCGACTCCTTCCTTTCTTTGTTTTTTTGTGTTTTTTTCTCTTTCTCAGAAACTGAGCTTCGTTATCATACCTCTGGGAGCCATCATGGTGAGGGCCAGAGAGCTGACATATTGATTTCAGATGCCAGGGCTGTGTTGGCACAGTTTGTCTTGAGACCCTGACTGGAAGGCTGTTTCTCATTCCACTGCTTACTGCAGTTTACCTACCTGACTACATGCAGGTCTGCTGTTGCAGCTCATGTTGAAAGGAAGAAAAACATTCTGATGTAAGTTGTTTTTTAGTGAACCTTTTCTAATCAACACAGAAGAACCAACAGCTGTATTATAATATCACTTACACTTTTCATCATCTGTCTCATTGACAGTGATTCCTGCGAGCAAAAATGCTCAATTCATAGTCATTTATTCAAAATTATTTATGAAACTATGAGTTAAAACACCATTTTTTAGTTATATTCAAATAGAGGTTAATCCAGTTCAGTTCCAAAATGTTTTTGTAATCCCAAATAGAAATGAATTGATGTTGCATGATGGCTGTAGAAGGACAGGGCAGCCTTACACCTGACCATGACCTTTCAATGAAAAACAGGAAGCAGATGTGTAAAGACACGGCTCAGTTCTTGTCTTGATCATTAAAAGACTCCACTTTAATTATGAGCTCTTCGCCTGCTGGGGCCTGAACACACAGCCTCACAACGTCCTGCTAGTCCACATCTGGAGGAGAAATGTGCGCTAGTTAGTCAGTCCAGTTGGATCTGTCTGATCCACTCAAACTGATTAACTTTAATTAGGGGTCAGAGACTAAATTTAACCCAAAATATTATTTTAATGATGATTTTACTGCTTTTGTCCACCATTTTAGAAAGCAATGCAACTTCTGTTTCGGGGTTTTGTTCTCCCGCTTACGGTCTTAAGAGGCGAGGTCAATTGGACCCAGGAACATTTTACCCTGTGCATGGTGTTCAGGTGTGCGATTTTACAAGGTTTTTTTTTTTTGTATAGTTTCCCTTCCCCTGCTGTCCGACCGTGACATCTGCTGCGCTAATCCTGATCTTTGCACTAAGACCGTGGGAGGGTAATGTCTTCCAGCTCAATTTTTTTTTTGCTTGTTGAAACCAGAAGGTGAGTCAAGTGCAAATCTTCTTGGATCACCTCCAGCACTGCTAGTGGAGCAGGGCGGAGCCGTGTGCACATTTAGTTGTGCAGAGCACTGCGCTTGTTACAAATTCTGCACCTTTATCTATTTCCTCCAGATAAACTGCCTGTTCCTCTATGTAGACTATAAATGGATTAACACAGCACAGCTCTCTTCAGCTTTCTCAGTTCTGTATGTACCGGCTCACTGGAGAGTAGAATTATACTTGCCACAACAGTTAAAATTTGGAATCTGAACCAGACGCGCTCCAAAGTTTTCTGTTCATAGCTCTTCAACACACTGTCAGCTTCCTGTCAGCAAGGTGGATTTAATCAGTGTCCATGTCAGAAATGATATTCAGAAAACATTTTTTCCTTGATTTATTTTAGTTGCCTCTACTTTATACTCATGTGCACCAATAAGGGGTGTGAATTATAACATGTCAAAATGATGGACGGGCTTCAAATTTTTTCACCTTTTTTCTTTTTTTTAAATAGTCAAATATGGAAAATGTTCCAGTAAGACTTTCCTTGCCATACAGTAAACAATTACAGAAAACCAGTAACAAACATTACATTTTATTACCATTTACTATGGTTCTAAAGCAGCTCTCAACAGATGGGCTTTAGTCTAGATTTAAAGGAACTCAGTCTTTCAACTGTTTTTCAGTTTTCTATCAGTTTGCAAAACACTTAAAAATCACAGAAGAGAAACAGAAGTGGAAAGTAAACAAGAAATACGGAAATAATTGTTCTTAGATCTTTTTAGAGCAACTAAGAAGCTATTCACACAAGTAACATCCACCATTTGCTTCCATACTGAGCTAGTTCTATTTTCACAATTCTTAAAACTAAAGAAAATGATCAAATTTTCTCCTCGTATGTTTTTCAGAATTATTTCTGTTTTTAGTTCTGCTCAAAACTGCTCTAATGTCAGGTACAAAACACAGAATAAAAAAGCCTGCACCCATAAATCTGTCTACACATAATTACATGTCGGACACACATGCAAAATCCCCCTATGACAGTTGGACATATTCCAACATGTTACACATATTCACAACCACAAGGCTACTGTAGTTAGAAAAGGGGTGACAGATGGACCAAACAGGGCTCTTAAAGCCTTTTTTCCTAGCAAAGCTCTGCTGGGATTCAAAGAGAAGGACCACTCTGACAAAAACATGTTGATGATAGAAGGGTCCCACAGAGCTGGGACAGGGCAGCGGCGGGGTTGAGGCAGAGACATTAGGACAGCTAGATGGGATGGATGCGCGAGTGGCTTGATGGAAAAGTAGGTTGGTTTCTGTGGCTGGGGAGAGCAGGAGATGTCTGCTGAGATCCCCAGAGGTGTGGTCATGGCCAGATGGTGTTTGCGAATTTGTGACCCAACAGTGGCATCAGAGAAACAAACAAACATACCTGACTGAAAAAGAAACTTCAATTTCAACAGTTAATATGATTAAAGTTTTAATTGAGTCCCACCTCTACTAATTATACAAAATCTCTCCCGAAAATTTTTGAATTATGAAGATAAAATCCCCAAACAATAGGTTACTATATTAAGAACCAAACTCAGTTGCTTTGATGAAGGTCTGTGGATTCAAGCAAAAGATTTCTTGAGTCAATTGAATTAACAGAATCTCAGCCTGGTACATCACATGCCAGTGACACTTGATTGGTCAAGCTATAAAAATGTATAAGGTTCTTTGAGTCCATGCTGAGCTCATCCTGACAGGCCCCAGTGCTTTGGCATCATACCTGCTTCATGGCTGCCATGGCAACTCTGGAAAGTTTTCTTGAAAAAAAGAAAAACCTGTGGACTCTTACTTTCAGGAGTCACCAGCAAACAGAGCCCCATTACGCAGTGCTTCCTTAAAAGTGCTGCTCCATGCTGCTCACAAGTTCTGATAAATAAATCAGTGCTCCCACACACGTCTGCACACGCCCACACACTCACTCCCCCGCATGCGCCCCCTCACACACACACACACCGCAGACACACTGTCAACATCCTTCTTCCATTGCCCTCTGCAGTGATTTCACTCTTGTGAATAATGCATTAGCTAAATGCTTATGTTGAATTATTAGGATGTTTTATTCAGGAGCGGGCCAGGGCTACCTCTTCTCTCCACATTAAGGAAAGCTTTGGGGTGGGGTTGGTGGGGGTAAGGCGCCTAAGCGCTTCAGCGCAGTGGAACATGATTTGGATTAATTAGTAATGGTGGGTGTAAGGTGCTGGAAATGTTACATTAATGCAGACATGCTGGTTGAGGCCCGTGGAGCTTCCAGTGGTTCCATCTCATCTACAGCAGGAGAGCGGGTGTATAGTTCAATCCTCAGGCCACCGGATGGACAAGCAGCTCCTCAGCATCAGACTCCTTCAGATGCACTGCAGAATGACGTCCTCGCATTAACCTGATGTGGATTCCACACTGCTGTAGTGAACCTCGATTACTGCAACACAGTTTTCACTGGACTATCAAAAACAATGTCACTGGGAGAGTCCTTACTGAAACAAAAAGAGATCAGTCCTCAGGTCCTTCACTGACTTCCTGTTGATCAAAGAAGAGTATTTAAAATCTCACTAATGGTTTACAAAGCATGAACTACAACTCTGATCTTCTCCAACACTATAAACCATTAAGATCTTTAAAGTCATCTGAATCAAACCTGATAATCGTTCCAAGAGTCAGAACTAAAAATGCTGAAGCAGCTTTATGTTTTTATGCTGTTCACAGTAACAGTGCTCCACCCTGAGCTCTTCTAAAGTGAGGTTAAGAACATTTTTATTTGCTGCTGCTTACTCTTAACCTTAAAAAAAAGTTATTTTTGTTATGTTAATGCAAAGTGCTTCTTTGTATACACACTTTGGATTGTCTCAGGCTGAAAGGTGCAATATAAATAAATTGCATTGCCTTAACACTATGAGCATCTGAGTTGTAGAACCCTGGTGTCCACTGAAGCTGCCCCTCAGCATCTGCTGGCCATACAGGACACCTCAGAGCTGTTCTCCCTCCTGGAATGATCTTATAAATGTAGCTTTGTCAATGAATATGTAATAACATCCAGCCAACACAACAGGGGGAGAGAATACCATCACATCTGAATATTAGCCACACCCACTTACTTTGAAAAACTTCACATGTATAAGATGTGAAGTTTTCCTTTGATGTTTTAAAACTTATTTTACTATAATTTGACTTTTTATTTCCCCCTTTCATCTTGATTATTAACAAAATTGTGTGAAAAAAGGTCTTATGTGTCAAAAGATTGTGTACGTACATCTGTGTGCCTCAGTACAGTATACACTGACCTCAAGGTCAGTGTGAGGAAAGCCACACTGTACCAGGCTGTAGCTCTGATGCTAATTTCCACCTGTACTCCCGACACTCTGGGCCCTTTTTAAAGAAAGAAAAAACTAAAATGCTGCTGTTGGGTCAATTGGAGTTGAAGCTAACATCCTGGTTTCACTAAATGAATCTGATGACCATAAACTGTTCGCTCACATGTTACATGGTAAAGAATGTAGAGAATTCACTGCTTTAACTCCAGACTTGCACTGTGAAATTGAAGGAAAGGTTCAAAGAAGATTTGGTAATTATTGCCACAATATGAAATAGTTAAACAGTGTTACAGGCTAGAGACAGGCATGGAAAATAATGAACGTCATTCAACCAAAACGCAGCATGGCGGTGGTGTGTGAGAGACCCTCAGGGGTCAGTTTCTCAGGTTGCACTACTTTCCCATTAGACTAAAAGCTACAGTTAGCAAAAGTGTGACCCCACATGAGCTTTCAGACAGGAACACAATCTGCTGAATGTCTGATGGCCCGAGAACACGGCCGCTCCCTGTTAAACAGCGCGGAGCATCAGGACGTCCGACAGATGGTCAGATGGAGCGGCTGCATATGTTCCTCTCTGGTTCCTTCACTAAGGACGACTAAAACACACAAACTCTACTTCAGGGTGATTTTACCTGTTTCCTCAGGAACATGACATAGAAACAGTTTTTTTAAAACAGCGATAAAGAGGTGGCTTATTAGAATTTAATTTAACAGATGGCTGTGGATTTAGATTCTGGACAGACAAGTAGACTGAAATTTGGAATTAGAAGAAATAATTAATAATCAATGCATGATGCAATGATCAGAATACATTTGGATTTAATAAAAACATTATTTTTGCTAGTTTGTTTCTGGTTCAGTGTCGACCGCACTGCTAGATGATTATCACGACACATGAATGTGTTAAAGGATGTTAAAGTGGGTGCTGGCAAAAACAGAGTGAGGTGAGATCTGGAGGCAACACAAAAACATCAAAAGCATTCAAAGCAACACGATGATGTGAAGACAGAAACAGACCATCAGCTGCGACGTTTTCAGGAAATGTTTTTGTTTGTTTTTTGTAAAGTGACATTTTACAATATCCATAAGTCATGTTTTTGGTTGATCCATTTTTGTCATTAGACCATTTTGGTTTGGTAATAATAAATTACCAATTAAATAATATTCAATATCAGAATTTGTTGTATGATTTTACACTCTTTATGGCTAGTAATGATGAAAAACTAACTATGTTAACTTCATATTTATATAACAACACAGTATCATCCATGCTCATGTAGATTAAAACAGAATTCATTGAAACAATTCACTAGCTCAGAATTGACATGACGCTAGCTCCGCCCCCAGCAGAACATAGAGCATTCCTCACCCAATCATTCCAGGGCATTTATCAGCAACTGGCCAATCAGTGTCGCAAGTATATGGGTCGTGCTTTGCTCCTGCACCACTACAGCACCAACACACTTTCACTTAAGTACGTAGATCTACTTAAGCTTTAATTAAGTAGGTGTAAAATGTATTTGGTAGAAATCTACTCAAGAATGAGTAACTGATCATAACACCTGATTTAATATTCAAAATGTGTCCTCAGACAGCCAAAAATATAAGTTACATGAAAATTATGGTATGTTAAAAAATACTACCAAAATATTTATGAAAACGAGGAGTTAGGTTTGGAGGCTGGTTCTAGACCAGGGTAGTCAGAGTTTTTTTGTGGAGAGCACTTAAAAAAACGAATTAAACAAAAACACAGAGAAATATATTTTATAATTTGATAAATTAAGTGAGCCAAAGAGCCACTTAATATATCAAATTATGAAATATATTTCATAATTTGATGAAATATCAAATTATTGATATTTCAGATACTATCTGTATTCTATCTGAAATAGGATACAGATAGTATCCTATTTCAATACACTCACTAAAATAAGCCTAAAGTTAAAAGTTAAACTAAAAGCAAATAATGTCAAGTTAAAGTAGTAGAAGAATGTAGTAGAGTAAGGAGAACTGGTCATCTTTAGCTTCTTACCTTTGACCAACCCTTCTTGCTTTTGTCATTGGCCAGAAGCTAGGTCATGTATTAAAACTGTAATTCTGTCTCAGAGACTCTTTGTCAGAAACCTGCAGGAGGAGCTTGGTGAACAGTCTGGTGCAGCAGCTCTACTGCTCTGTTGTTATTTGACCCTCCTGTATGGCAGGCAGCCTCATAGACATGTCATACCACAAAGACACAAGACACACGTGTGTTTTCTTTTGAGGTGTTAATGTGTCAGAGTGTGTACACACAGGTCTGCCTGAGAAATAGAGAAGTGAGCTGATCCCAGTGACTGGGAGGACTAGGCTTGTAACATGATGCAAAGATGGGAATCAGAAAGCAGCGCATGAAGCCCAATGGGAGGCCTGAGGGTGAGACACATGTAGTGATTCATGCTGCCCCAAACAACTGAAGTCATGAAAGAGACAAGTAAAATTCAGAAAATTGCAGTTTTGATTTTGATAGATGTAGATTTACAATTTATTTCTTTATACAGTATACACAAGGTGAGAGCAGGTCATATCTCTCAGTGATAATTTCCACCTGTAGTCCCAGAACCAACATTGAAAACCTGAAAGTAAAAAATGTTCTGATTGTGTTGCATGAGTTCTAAGATACATTAGTACATTCAAAAAAATAATACTGTTATTGTACTCAAACAAATAACACTGTAATACAAATGTTGTTGTTTGTGCTTTCTGTCAGTTGCTGAATACAAGTTTCTAGCAGCTGTACATCCTGTCCTCCACTGCTTCACACATTTTATATACATTTAAGTAAACTCTCTTTATACAGTAGCTTTCAAAGATAAAACCAAAACATTTTCTGTACATTCAAATATAGTTTGTTAATTTAAACCATGAAGTGTATGCACTAAAGCCAGGACTCACATTTTTCAAAATGATTCAAAATGTGATCTCCCATTTTCTCCCATTGACTTGGATTTTTCCAGCCAATCAGCAAACAGAAAGGGACATATAATCTATTGCCATTAGCACACTGAGCAGCAAGTACAGGAGGATGATTGACAAAGCTAAGACATTTCTCCTGCCTCTGATTGGTTATTGTTGGTGTATTAGTGCTGATCATTATAGCACTCAGAGGCAGAAGATCTTGACTTTTTCACTAATGATCTGTCTCATACTATATTTGCAGCACATAAGGACATTTATATCAAATATTAAAATAATCTATTTTTATATAAGTTACACACTGCAGCTTTAAATAGTGAAGAAAGAAGAAGTTTCCTAAAAAAAGAGTTTTTTTATGAAAGTTTTCTTGTCCTTTAAAAGATTAAATGAATAATTAAAGGAGCTCTTACTTCCTGCTGATCTGTTATTTTCAACTTTATGGCTTCTGAACTTTATCAAGCACATGAGGTTAGAGCCTCTAGTGTACATCTATCCAAATACAGGCAGGAAATGGTGTTTGATCCCAAGAAAGCAAAGGAAGGTTGTGTCCTGTTGTAGTTGATTAAAACGGACAGTTACCTGATCATCTTTATTCTGCTGAGGGCTAACACTTTGATATTTTCTTGTTCATCATTTTAAGTTTTGCTGACATAAGCAGTACTAGAAGAACACTGTGTCATGTATATCATATGAGCGATCATAACACACTCATGGGATACTTCTCTCCTTTCTGGGCTTAATAAGAATGTGCACATTTTCCGTAACAATTATTCTCATTTGGAGGGAGACATACGTGACTTTGTTTAAATTTACTTTTTAACGTGATACACCTGCCTGATTATCTGATTTATAAATACTCCTCCTGATTTGAAAGTAGCAGCCAAAGCCTTAAGATATACTTACACATATAAATATAATCCAAAAATAACATTCTAAATTATGCACACCCAACATAATCTTAGAAAAACATCTAAATAATCAAATTCACTGCTGAGACAGTCAGCCCACACAGGAAGCTGAAACCAGAATGCTCCAAAAACACTGCTGGCAAAACAAACAACATTACAGGGGATCCCAGTGTAGAAAATAAAGAGGTTTACTCACTAAACCTCATCCATGGAAGCTTGTTCGACAAATCTGCTCTGTGTTGTTGAACTCAGCTGAACCCAAATGTCCCCTCAGATAATAAGTACTCCGTGGTTTAGGATGCTTCTTTTCAAGTCTTTTTTTTTCAATTCAAGTCTCAGTTTTTCTTCTTTATTTTCAAATGACTGAGTTGAGTCGAGTCACGTGTCATTCCTTCTTGTGCTCCTTTTCATCCAGTTTTCAAGGGGTCAAACAGTCTCACATAAAAAAGACACGAACCTGACAGCTAACAGAAAAAGTTAACCTGAGGATGAAAGACGATGTAATCCAAAATGCTTCATGTTTCTGTGTCAGCTGATTTCCAAAGCCTGATTTTGTGAATTTATCTGACAGCAGAGATTGCTCAAATAAATTAGTTATATAGATTTTTTTTCCAATATAATACAATATGAACTATTGTGGTAAAATAAAACTGGGTTTTTTTTGTATTATTTTGATTTGTCAGCAAAAATGTATATTTTAAAGTGGTGAGATACAAATTTTCCACTTTGATTTGAAATTGGCTTCTACATGAACCTCTTGACTTCCACCACAGAACCTTCAGGACAGACAACAAGTGGGTTCTACAGGCCCTCCACTTTTACCCCGATGTCCAGAATGACACCTTTTTAGAAAGTTTTTTTTTTTTTATTGTCTCTTTAAAAAATAAGGATAAATCACAATATGTTGATGAGTGTAGAGAATCCTGCATTGAGGCCAGTATATCTGCTTTTCTTGACCTCTCTCGATCTGTGCATTGTGCACCAACACAGTGATGTAAATGAGCTTTAGAGCTGAATGGTTTCACTCCACAGGCTGCGTTCTTCTTTCATCCACTGATTCCTCCTTCAGGTTTTCTGTTAGCTGTCAGCCCTCTGTCCTTTCATGTGTCTGAAAGCCTGTTTGTTTGCTGTGCTGCTGCTGTGTTTGTGTGCATGATGTTGGTGTCACTGAGGACTCTGAAGAGACCCAAACCTTTCAAGGGCCCACAGCACCTCTGCTCAAAGGTCTCCATTACCTTCTTTCTGAGCTTTGGTTTCTATCGTATGATGTTTTTCATCTTCCTCCCTCCTTTTCGTTTTTGGCTTCTCTCCTGGGGTCTCACTGCCCTTTTCCCTCCATCCCTCACCTATCAGCTACACCAAGACTGAACCACAGCCGCCTCCATCTCCCATAGGCATAAACTTCAAGCACATCGTGGATCTGACAGGCTGCAGTAAGGAAGCTGCTGCTGCTGCTGCTGCTGCTGACCACCAGCAGAACCTGATCACATGGACCCGGATCAGACTTAGCTATAAATGAGAGCTGAGGGTCCCACTTCGCTGCTCTAGTTGAAGTTAAATTAGATCATTGAATGCTGGTTAATACATTTATTTCTGTATTTAAATGTTTTATTCAAACTCGTCAGTTCATTTTAATATTTGAAGAAAAAAGCAGAACTATTACTGTTTAATATAAAATAGTTGAACATGATTTGTCTGGCATGGATGCTGTAGCAGCTTGGCCTTGGCATTGAGCTGAACAAAGCTTGTCTGGTCCAAAGTTACCAGTGTGAACATTTAGTGAATATTTGTCTTCATAAATAATTCATAAATTAATTTGTAGTGTCTGTTGGTGAAATCTTTCCATCATGCAGCCATGAGTTTCAGTGACTTAAAATTAAATCGGGGATCACGGCACAGTTATGGCTCAAATTTGCCAAACTGTTGCCGTTTTACTCTGCTTGAAATTGAAACCGTTCATTTGTGAAGGTGCTGAGGAAACGGACAGCAGCAGAGAGAGGGGAGGGAACAGAACGGGGATTTAGAGATGAAGGGGTAAAAAACGTGGGGAGGTTTTCTCAATCAGCATCCTTTTCAGTTCTTGAAAACTAGGGCAGAACATTAAATATCCCAAAATACCCCAAACAACACCCACCTACACAGACACACCTACACATCACCCTGAAGGTGCTTTGTAATCTACAGGGACACACTGGATCAAGGGGTGGTGGGTTGTTGGGGGGGTTTGGGATTTACACCTCCAGGGATTATGTGAGGATGAACAAAAACACCGCATCTTTTAGAACTGATGTCCCATTGCATATTGATGATTATGCAGACAAATTTTGGTAAATAAAATTTATTTATGCAGCATCTTTCAGACGTGTTGGACTTTTGCAGATGCAGTTTTGCATTACCAACCTGATTTCCTGATTAAAAAGCAGAACCTGAATAGATTGTCCCAAAGTTGAGACTGAACAATGCAACCGGAACTTATTGGAATGTTTTTAATAGTTTATCAATTAATCAGGTACATACTGTGTATACATAATCTATTTTGATTATATGTAAGTTATCTCTGTGCTTTTGTTTGTATTTTTTATTTTTAGTTAAACCAATAGTTCTCAGTCATATATTTTTTTGTAATGTTGTAATTCTCTTCTGTGTATTTATAGGAAGGAAATTTCTTGCTATTTGGTTTTTCCAAGCCCATGTGTACAATGTAAATTACAAGATGTTTGCACATAAGATATGTGTCCAAAACACGTAAGTGATAAGAGCAGGCATAAAATTCATATTTGTAGGGTTGAGCTTCAGCAGCGATGTCTCCAGCGCATTGAATGCTGGGTTATTAATCATGTTGATTTATTGCTTGCATCTCTAACGCAAAGTCAGTATTCGGTGCTACTGACAGAGATTCCTTTCTTTTGTTGTGTCCAGACATTTTCTCAAACATCAACTCAAAGAAAAGAGGTTTGCTGTAAAAATGTGTAAGCTGTAGTCCTACTCTGACGAGGTGTTATGTCAGTCTGGAGAAAACTCAGGTCTGCCCTGCAACGCTTTGACATTTCACAAAAAAAATCACTTGCAGTGGAAAAAAATGACAGAACTTTTTTGGATTTAAAAATTGTGACTTTTTAAATCGTATTTTGGTACCATAAACTGACACTGTGGAGCTGCAGAAGGTCTGAAGGTGGAATATTTTAAAAAACACATTTTTCAAGTACTCAGCACTTATTCAGCTTATATATATTTTACTCTGATTGGCAGAAAGCCATCAGTTACAGTAAACTACATCTGCATGACTCTTTCTGGTATTCTTCAGATTCTTTGTTACCAGAGATTCATTTCCCATCATCAGATCATCTGACTGATCTAATACACGATGTTGACTAATTTCCCTTGCAAACACAGCACAACAGAGAAAATGGAGGGAGAGGTGGCTGCTCGGTCTCTCACTATTCTGCTCCAGGTGACTTCCTGAATTCCTCTAATGAGATCTGTGTGAGTGTGTGAGGAAGCTGGAGGAAAGGTCATGTCCCCCTTAAGGCCGGCAGAGTAATCAGACTGTTTCCAACAGATAAGAAGCCAGTGGCAGTACAGAGGCAGGAACTGCCTGGACTGAAACCCCAGAGCTTATCCATGATTGGCGCTTTCAACTGCACAGGTCTATGCTGAACTTCAGTTTGACAATTTTTAGGAATTGTTTGCTTCCTAATAACAGTTATATTATTGTTTTTTTTAAATCTAATTTAGGGCATTTTTCAGAGGAGTTTATCAGACTTTGTGGTTGCTAAAAGCTTTTTTAGTGTGTGTGCGTGTGTGAGTGTTACCTTTAGGAGGATAAATGTGATCCGGTTTTATCATTTAAGGTTAATCATTGAATGAAGTCAGATTTTTTTTATGACATCTGATTTTATTGTTTTAATCATTTCAGTGAGCTGGGGGCTGAACTACATATTAGCAAAGCTGTTTATAGAATGAATTGATTTATTCAGGAGATTCAGTGAACGCTACTTAATGTTGTCCCTTGGTGGTTTGTGTTTAGACTGCTAAGCTAATTCTAAAAATAGCCTTAAAGTCTTTAATGACCTCTGAAGGTGATCTGAGTCAAGCTGTCCTCAGCCCATTTATACTGTCTTCACACACACGTGTTTAACATCAGCAGAATGAGATCAGATCACCCATGAGTGATTGTGAGACAATGTAGAGATTATTCAGGTGTTCCCTTAGGAGTAAATCTGTAGAGATCACCAGCTGTGTGCTTTCAGAACAGGCTGCTGGTACAGCAGAACCAAATGGGTGTGGCCTCTGGCTCTGCAGGATTCCACTGAGCAATGACAACACGAAGCTCTGCGCTGTCCGATCCATTACAGTCAAAATGCTGCTATTTAGATCAGAATCTGCCACCCAAAGTATTTCTTTGATGAAGCAGAAACTGGAAGGTTAACAGGTTCTGGATTCTCATCGGATTGGACTCCACTGTGTTCAATAATACTATTTGAATATTAATGTTTAATGCAGAGACAGTTTTGTTCTAATTTAGAAATGATAATAAAAACTTCACGGTTTTATGCACATGATGTGCATGGTTTGTGCACTGAAGCACAAACCTTGAAGTTATCTGCTGGGTCAAATGAGCCGATTAACTTCAAATAGGTCAGGATTGATCATTTTTAATGTGTATATAAATAGTTGTGCTAATACTGGAACAATGTCAGCTTTGGGTCTGCTAGAGAACATCGCCAATGGAAGGATTCAGTGTGTGTGTGTTCAGAGATCACATTGATCTGCTGGGAGTGATCATCCTGGATCTCTTTCAGAATGAGCCCCAGCTTTAAAGAAGAAGCCGGGTGTTAACGGTGCAGCTGGAGATGCTGACAGACGTCCCTCAGTCCAGTCATGACACTCCAGTGGTGAATGTGTCTTTATGAATAGAAAGTAAATCTGTTGTGTAAATATGGAACTTATAAAAGTGCTTATTGACTGCGTAGTGGCACGTTGATCTGGTACAACACATGATTGCTCCATGTGGAATAAACATCCACATTGCCCACTCACCACAGTCTGTCTTTAAATCCCAGCTGAACGCTCTGCTGTTCAACAAGCATGTCCACTTAGATTAATCAACACTCTCTTTCTTATTTTCTTTTATTCTAATTATACTTTTTTCTATAAAATTGTTGTTTCTATTTGTTTTGAGGTGACCTTATAATCCCTGAAGGGTGCCTTTTAAATAAAATAAATAAAGTATTATTATAAGAACTACTTACATTACTACAAGCAGGGACCATTTCCATGGTTATTGGGACGCTTGGTGTTGCACCCTTAAAAAGAACTGAAAAAACTCAAAGGTCTTCGCTTTTGTGCAACTTTATTAAAACATAATCCACGGTTCAGCATACAGCGTGTGTAGTTTTCTGTCTTCTCGTCTATTCACAGGTCATGAACTTTTTACTCCCATCATGCATTGTGTCTTTCTTAAAGGGGTATTATCATAACAGAAATCTATGAAATAAAAAATAATAAAGTAGTCTAATTTAACATTATCACGTTCTTAACATATTTCCAGGGCTCTACATTGGCGGCAGCCTTCCAGGTATTTATACTAATGTAGATATGTATTTATGGCTGGCGACAGGGCGGACCAGCAGCTGTGCTCTATTTCACGCAGATTGGGTTTTATGAATGAAAGCTGTGCAGCCTCACGCCTGCTCATGGTTTTATACATCTGAATTTTTGGTAACACTTTATTTGACAAGGTGTGCATCAGACTGACATAACACCTGTCATGAAGATGAAGGAGTTTTCATGAATGTTTACGACTGCTGTCATGAAGTGTCATTTTGGTAAATAATGACACTTTTAATGCAATGTTGCATTAAGACTGATATTGAAAGTCCATTAAAATGGTGGACTTTACATCATAAGTGTCATTATGTACCGAGTGACACTTCATGACAACAGTGGTAATCTTTCATAAAGACTCCTTCATCTTCATAACAGGTGTTATGTCATGTTTATGACAGTGTCATGTCAGTCTTATGGACACCTTGACAAATAAAGTGTTACTGACTTTTTTTTGTGTGCCACAATTTTCTAAATTTGTTATTATTCCAACTTTTAGTGTGAAAGAAGACATTGCTTAGCTGTAATTGTGCATAAGCTGGAACTCACCAATTAGCTGAGGGAGCACTGGGTGGCATGCTTGTTGAGCTTTATTGATTGCAAAAACAAACAACAGAGCTCTTCATAACAATACTCACATTTTCTTAATTATTTTCACTGTTTTAATAACATGTTTGAAATGAATTAGTGTCAGGATTTTTTTTGTTTTTCTATGTCTGTGTTAAAATGAAAAGCCAATAAAAACAAGTTTAGAAGCTTGTATTATCCGAGGCCATAACACAACCAGGCCGTATTAAGTGCTATAGCAACCAATCAAATTAGACTCTTTCACAGCCTCACAGTTTTGGCCTTCACTGTATTCAGGGAGACTGTTCATTCACGTTATTATAACTTGTTTGCTTTAGTCTTTCAGACACTAAAGAAGTTCAGGAATCATTTTGGAGAGCAGGATATGATATCTGACTAAGTCAAGGAAAAATGCTTTCATGTTCCAGGCGAAGGCGTCTGCACCCCTGTACATATTGAACTGTGACCCCGTCTTTGTAAATGTTAAATAAAAATCCCAGAGTGTGAAAAATACTCTTTTATCAGTAGCGCTCAGTGCCTCTCTTGGGGTCCCAGCTGTTCCACTCCAGTAAAACTACAGCTGTGTGGAGCCTCTCTGTTTAATCTATGGCAAAGTCAGTGTAGTCAGTCATCAAATTTATGCTAAGCCACATGAGAAGGCTGCATTAACCAACTGTCCAGTGTCTGCCAATGAATTAAACACTCACACACACTCTAACTCTGCACACTGACAAAGTATCACTTCTGAACTCATCTAAAGCAGTCTCCCTCTTTTGTAGAAAATACCATCAATCTCTGTCTGTGACAGTTTAATAAACAAACTGAATGAGTTAGTGAAGCCATTTATCAGCAAAGAAAAAGACATTGAATATTGCTGAAGTTATTGACAATCAATGTGCAGATGTCAAATTGGCTGGCAGCTTGCTGCCGTTACTCAGCAAATGTGAATATCAGGTGATAGCATTATTGGGCCATGAACCAACATTAGCAACACTAACCTCACCCACTATGAAAAATAGATGACCTCTGATGCAGAGTTTATCGAATTTATATACAAAGAAATTGATAAGTTTATGGAACTTAATCAAACTCAAGAAATATTATATTGTCTAATTTTGGAATCATTGAAAGCCTTTCTCAGCAGTCAAATCAAATCATAAAGCCCCCATGCAAAACAGCCAGCAAGTGTGATTTAAGAAGATTGAAAGTAATATTTTACAACTTGATGGAGAGCTTTCATGCTCTACATCAGCTGATTTAAAGAATAATTATCTCTTCAGACTGATTTGAAATTATTATCTACAAAAATGATTGAGAACCTATTGAATAAATCCAGACACAAGACATATGAACATAGTAAAACAAATATGGAAAATCTTGGCCCACCAACTACTACAACATATCAGTCCGTCTTTGAAATTACTGATGGATTTTACCAAAAAATGACCCCAGTGTATTTTATTCATTTATTTTTTTGGTTTATTTGACCACAAAAATGTTTTTGAACATATATGGGTGTACAGAGTTCTAAAGTTTGTTTAATTCCATGGAAATAGAGAAAAAACTGACCATATGTTGGTCTTTTCCTTTACTTCCTGTCTTTATCATCTGAAGCCATTAGCACCAACATCTTATTTTCTTCTCCCTTTAGATTTTGACAGAAGTTAGAGAAGAAGCAGACCTCCTCTGGGCTGCCGTCCTCCTACATCACACACTCTACAAAACTTTAACACACATTTTCCCAACTGTGCAACCGTCCAACATGAGTCAAAAGATAAAAACATTCAAAACAGACTGAGAAGAAGCCAGTCTGACAGTCTTCAGAACTCTATGCAGAGTCCAAAACCTGAAACTACCAAATTTTGTACATATTTACAAATCTGAGCTCTAGCATTATGAAGGTAAAAACATCATCTCTGCTCCCTCCTGATTTGGTCCAGTGCAGTAACAATAAGTTGTGGCTCACCAATGTACAATGCACAATAAGAGTGGGACATACAGTAGGTACATTTAATCTCTGGTTGGTTAGATAAAGTCTGTTTACAAGAAGTACTGGTTACAGTAAGAAGTAGAAAAGAAATAGAGAGCTGAAGTTTGAGCAAAAGCCTCAAACAGACGTGAAGTGTGACATAATTACAGTGTGACAGTGAGGTAATATAGCCAATAAATCACTTCCTCCCACTTTTAATAAAATATATCTTGTGTTGCTGTCTCTCCTTCCTCCCAGCTGATATTTATTGATTTGTGACTGCTGCATCTTTCTCTTTTAGCAATGTCATGTGCTCCAGACACTTAACATTAAAATGCATCAACTGAAAAATTCTATTATGATATAATGAGTTGTAATGCTTTAGAGAAAATGAAAAGATAAATTAGCTTAAATTGTCTTTAAATAATCAACAAATACATTTTAGCATTATTGACACAAATCCATCCATTTCTCACCTTGATTAAATCTCTTGGCTCCTCACTGAGGAAACCAAAACATTTCTCACACCCCTTGTGCTTGGCTACAAACACATAATCACTAACGGCAACAGTGCAGCACCAGGGGAGCAATTTTACTTCTTTAAACTAAGAAAGTCTAAAGTTTTTGCTCCCAAACTGAATTAACTGCTCTTGGACATCTACATTGTTTGTGTCCAGATCATTAAGTGCCAAATGCAAACACTGACCGTGAACTGTTCAGCAAAACCTCATTCTTATACTGAACAAACAAAATGCGATGGAAGTGACCCCATAACGGGGTAATAAGCCCCAGAATTGTATTTGATGGCATGGACATAGAAAGTGACGCAACACAAAACACATTGACATTTTAGTGACAGCAGAGATGTACAAAATTAATCAAGTTAAATAACCATTTAATGAACTATATTTGTTGACATTATAAAAAAATGCAGAAGTTAAATAACATCTGAAAAATAAAAAGATGTAAATGTCTAAATATAAACTACATATGCCCTTTTCCACTGCTACCTTTGATACAGTCAGAAAATATTTTGAAACGTTAATGACAATTATTCTAAAATATGAGTAAAAACCCTGTACAGAAAGCAGCACATGTTTTTTTCTCAGTCTCGGTCATGCTGCCTCTGCTCTAATGTCTCTTCTCTGAGTTTTCTCTTTCTATTGCAACAAACATGTTTTTTTTTAAATATGAGAAAAGCAACAGTGTATAGAAATTAAAGATGACTGACTTTATTCCTGGGATAAAACGATGTAACAAAGGTAACAACATTACTACTCTTATTAACTACTTTGATATGATATACTGGCATGGATTAACTAGTCATCATTTAGCTACATTATCTGCATGCGGCAACATTTTTAAGCTTTATACGGTTCGTTTGAAAGAAAACACTACAAAGTTTGTTGGGGTTTTTTTGCCTTTTGGGTCTGGCTAATTGCTGAACATGACGCTGACCATGCAGCTCGGCTCAGCAGCAGCTCATCATATCCAGAGGTGTGATCAGCATCAGCTTGGATATGGTCATGGAGCATTTAGAGACTGCAGGGAAAACCACATTACCACATCTTAACAGAGTAAACGGTTGTGAAGGCACAGATATGGCCGTCCCACTGGGCAGCTGTAAGGGTCACAGCTTATGTTCCATGATTACTGCAGGAACTCTAATATTACACCGACAAGACTGAATGTTTGTAGGGGTGTACTTGTGTGTGCAAGTGCAGCCAGTAATGCCAGAGTGGAATCTGCTGACATTTACTGTGTGCTTGTATGTGTCTGGATGTTATTTTCCATCAGAGTTTGGATCCCTGCTGCCTCCGCCCCTGTGATGCAGCTGATGATAAAGATGGAGGTCGCCTGGTTTGCTGCTGTGTCGGCACTTAGCTACGCCCGCCGTTGATTGTGTAAACATGCAGGTAGTGTCCCTCACTGGACACGGTTTCATTAGCTTGCACACAGTCCATTTAAGGTCTGCTGCATGTTATTATACCTGGGTCCCAGCACAGTGAAGACACACACACCCCGACACAACAAAACACCCAGTGACACTTAAACACACCTCCTCCCACAATCTCATTCAAAACCTGACAGTTTGTGAAGAAGGAAAACTAATGTATTTTGTTAAACAAGCGTCAATCTCAGTCCTTCCCAGGTCTCTGAGTGAGTATGAGCTGGTCAGGTGACAGGTAGACACAGAAAATGTTCTCTACCTCTATTGTATGGGTTAGTTTTTCTTCCATAATCCAAGAGCACACATTTTCAGTCTGAAAGCAGGATTTCATGTCTTTTGCTCTCAAAACTTTTAATACTTTTGCTTACATCTTTATTTTGAAAGCAGAATTTAATGTCTTTCTTTCAAAACTTGTAAAGATTGTACTCAAAACTTCTCATGCTCACACTAAGGCCCTGTTTACATGACAATGATGCAATGAAAATGGAATTTTTGTTCCATTTCTGTTAAAACATTTACATGAACACGTTCCAATTACAATCTTTGTTTACACAGTAATGGTACACATCGAAAAGGTGTCATGCCCTCGCCACGCCGCTAGCTTGTGCTAGGTTCTTTGAAAGTGTTCCAGTATGTGTTTAAAAAAAAAAAGTTCTACTTGAAGGCAGGTCGATTCATGTTTCCCCATCAGGTACAGTTCCCCCAGTTACCGGGGAAAAACACACAGTATGTGGGTCTGATTAGGGCGCAGTTGGTAAAAAGTGGGATAAGTTTGCTGAAACACGTTGTTTGAGCTTTCATGGTAGTTCTCTAGATAAGAGCGCTGAACAAGCACACGTGTATTTTGCCACCTGGGCTGTGCAGAGCAGTGAAGAGATGCTGTGGGAAACACGAATTGTCTGACGGGGAAACACAAATTGTAGTAACACCAGCATTGTCAGTAGATTCTTCTTCTTCTGTGGATTGTAGGAAGCAGCTATGTTTTGCGTCATGCTATGCATGAGCTAGGGATTCCTGATAGAAAAGATCCATTTACTCTGTTTACAAGACAATGGGACAACGGGACACCGGTACGTTTTAGAACCATTGCACTCTCGTTCTCATACTGTGCCAAGAATCCACTTCTTTCTAAAGGGGCAAGTATTACATTTGATCAATTTTCAAAATAATGCAAATTATTCATTGGGATGTTTTAATGGTAAATGAAATCTTAAAAAATACAAATTGTTTTTAAGTATAAAAAGGATGAAATGAAATGACCAAACATTAATTAGATCTTTTAGATCTGTGGGTTTTTTTACATTTTGAGATTTTTGATGCCCATCTTGAAAGAGACTAACTCAGTGAGTCATTCCTGATTAAACTTGTTTTATTACATCAGTTCACTTCCTTCCAAAGTACATAAACAAACCTCAGTTATGGCTCCAGTGTGCAGTGGCATTCTCACTGGTGACATTTACGCTGGTCTTTACTGCAGTGACTGCAGCCCAGTTGTCAAGATGGTAAAATGTTCACTTATGGAAAGTACAGCTTTGTGGAATATCTTCATTCTGTAAGTTTTTGTTTTACTTGTGTTAGATAAGAACATGTTACATTTTCACATCACTGGATGTAGTTAATCCTGCCCAGGACTTTGTGAAGCTGCCTGTTGCCTGGCAAAACAGAGTTTTTGTACAAAGACCTTCTGACTGGGCTCTCCATTGGCTACATCAGTCCCATAAAGGGACTTCACTGTTGCCATAGTGTTTTTTTTTCCTCTCATGCAGACAAGAGAGGATGCAGGGGACAGAGAACATGAGCGAGAAGTAAGAGACAGATGAACAGAAAGATGGTGAGGAAGAGAACAAATCACTTGCTTTGGCAGCGCCAAGCTGTTCATGAAGTCTGACATGAATGATTCAGTGAACATCTCAGTTTCAGCACTACGTATAAAGAAGTTGGAGGAATTTTCAGGGATGTGACAAAGGTCAAATTAATGCGAGACAAATCTCTATTTGATACAACCGCAGGTAGGAAGATTCACTATAGAGATTATGTTTTTTTTTTACTGTAACTAATTAGTAGATAAATAATACAAAATCAGCCCACTCTTGATTGGTTTCTAGCATTACAATCATCCTGGAATATATTCATCTTGATTGTTAAAATTATATTTTCTTTCACCTCACTTCTTTTTAATCACTACAAAGAAAAACAGAGGAGCTGGTGGTGCCGGTCTCCAGAGGTGATTGGACTGGAGGCAGGGTTCAAAGGTCGCCCGTCCATCACAGAGCCTGAAATATACAAAGCCAAAAATATAAACAAAAACAATCTAGAACACAATATTAATGCAGTTAAATACCAAATACCAGTTAAATACCACAATTTCCAAACTATAAGCAGGTATTTTTTTCACACGGTTGCAGCTTTTTGCCAACACTTTTCAAAATGTTGGACTGTTGCGAGATGAAGGATGGTACAAGCTCAAACAAATTTGCCTCAAGGTGAAAGTGACAATGAAAGAACGTCTGAAGAAGTGTGTGAAGCTGTTTACAACACTAAAGAAGAAACTTTAGTGCTTTTAGTGTGCAGGAAGATGAAGAGGGCGATCAAGGGCTTTTCCTTTTTTAAAACAGTCACATTACAGACACTGTTAGGTAGGGTGACCAAACGTCCGTATTTCCCGGGACATGTCCGTATTTCACGTCCTGTCCCGGGCGTCCCGGGTTTTTTTTAGAAAGTGAGGAAATGTCCTGTTTTTTAAATTTCCTTCATTGGACCATTAAATTTACAGGCACTAGGGCACTGTGCACGGCGCTGCATGTGACGTAACGCCCAACTCCATGGAGTTTCCCCGCTTTTACAGCCCCCCACCCCCCCCCCCCCCCCCCCCCCCCCCCCCCCACCCCCCCCCCCCCCACCCCCCCCACCCCCCCACCCCCCCAGGTTGTCCTGGTTTTCCCAAATTAAAATATGGTCACCCTACTGTTAGGAAAAAACTATTATGGTACATATTACATATTTGTATGCTACTGATATTTCATTTAAAGTTAAACATCTGTATACATTTTGTCATGTTATAATCTAGGCACCTGCAGCTCATAGACAAATGTGGCCTATATATGTACTTTTGTTTTTAAGTTGGGGTGTGGTTTATATTCAGGTGCGCTCAGTTAGATAGAAATGGATAAACTCTTACATAACATTAAATACACACAACTAGACACCTAAAAGAGAACAGTTCTAAAAGTTCAATTTTACTTTCCATAGTCAGGTTTTTACATTTTTGAATATAATGTAAATTCAACAAACTGCAACTGTTGATGTTTGGTCCATAAATGATCATTTCAAATGTGAAACTACAGTTTAGTATAGTTTGACTGATGGTGAGACAGTGCAACACGTGGAATATGATTGTGTACATTAGGTTGAATTAGGTGGTGCTTTAAATCCAGAGGAAGTTCTGAAGTTCTACTGCTCCCATCCATAACCAACAAACCCTCCATAAACCTGGAAAGACAAGGTTGCTGGTAAAAGCTAAATAAAAGCTGGAGCTAAATGTCACAACGGAGAAGTTTGTTCTGCTGTCCACATGTTCACCTAGGTTTGTTAAAGGCAACTGGAAAGTTTGTTCCGAACTTAGAAAGCTCATTCAGTATAAATGGATGATAATGCTGTAATGTCGTAGGACTCCTGTTTCTGATTTCTATTTATGGGCTTCATCTTTAATAAAGATTTTTATGTCTGGATACATGCAAGATACAAATTAAGTACAGCTGGCCTGTGAATGATTAATCTTCTGATTCTTGTACGTTTTTTACTGATGTGTGGGTTCGAGGGTTTTGCAGCTTCCAGTTTGCCAACACCGTCATTCACATTACGAGATGTGCAATAATTTAGCTGCATATGTTTGCATTGTGAATGAAATTCTAAGTTTGTTGTTTTGCATGAAACAAGTAATGTTTGGTCTGTGTTGGTTAACAAGCCATGAGTTTCTAGCCGTTCAGAAAAGAGAGTCAACATCTTTAAAAAGGAAACATTTATTGAAAACATGAACATGTGTTGTGATTAGTTTGATTACTGCTAGAATAATGCATTTTATATCACTGCATCACATCATAAATGTTGATCCTTGTGAGCTGCTAACATGCCTGGTCCCTGTAGGAGACAGTAGAGGTCTTTGTCTGGTTATTATATCATCCAATAATATTTTTTATAGTAATGTGTTGCAGATCCCAGAGAAACAGTCTCATCTTCTTGTATTCTATTTAACATCATTTAATATGACGGTAATATAATTTGTGAAGGTAGCCAGAATAGAGTTGTATGGTCACTTTATGAAAACACATTTGCTTCCTACTGGTTCTGTATGAACCCATAAAACAGTTTTTGATCATTTCATTTATTACAGACAAAGCTATCCAAACACACTGGAATTGGAACAACCAAAACCATGTTGGTGGCTACATTGTTTTATTGTTTTTTTTTTTTCTGAAAGTCAGTTTTATGCAGGATGCATTAAAATGTTCCATATTTTTAAATTTGCCCCCATAATTCTGGGGAAGAACCAAAATAGTTTGGGACATTTGGGACAAATGTTTATGTTCTGTTTGCTCAGTGGTAGCTTTGATCTGGAAACTTTCCTATGAAGGCTTTTTTTTGCCAAGTCTCTCCTTCCCACTGTTAGGTCACAGCAGCACCAGAACATTTAAATCAGTCCAGGCCCAACGTGTCTGACTGAACGTCAGTGTTTGTTCCTTCTGACCTTGATAGACTCCGGCGGTAATGTTGGTAGGACTCGGTTTAAGGTTGGTCATGATGAAATGAATCATTTCAAATCATTGAACCATTTTTTATATAAAATGATTCATTTTTAATTTATCATAGATAACTAAGGTTACCGTACTTATAATTGGAAAATATAATCTTAATTTTTTAAAGGTGGAAAACATCATCCTTTCACACACAAAACTGACAAATATAATGTTCACTTGCTGTTATTGACATTGTGTTTAGGAGGTGCTGAATATTGTTCTGCTGTTTCAGAGGGAAAGCTTTGGCCCTGCCTTCATTCTTAGTTTGAGAAATACATTTGAAAGAACAAAAGATATGGAAAAACCTTCAGATTAAGTAGCAGAGGAAATCAATATCACCTTCTCTAACACAAAGATTCAGAAATAACTCAGGAAATTATCTGATATCTTTCTTATACCATAAATTTATGTCACCATGACAACGACAGGTGGAAATATGAGCCAATTGTTAGAGCTGTCAGGAGGCAATACGCCCTGCCTTTCATTCGGAATATTGCGTGGGGAATTTGTGGCGTGAACAATGAACGATGTGAGGATGTTTTCTCAGCTGACATCACTTTCACTTTGTGGCCTGCTGCTTGTTGAACAGGTGTTCTGCTTCACCACCACATAACACAGACCAATCTGGTTTTGTTTGGCTGATTGGATTCCTTTCAAGACAAATGCACTGCTGGGGAAACATCAGGCGTGTTATAAAGTTTTGATGTGATCCACTGATTTCAATATGCACCCGATGACTTCTGTCGCTTTTCTCTCCTGAACGCTGCTGAGCAAAGCAAGCTCTCATCTTAGTTTAATTCCTTCCGAAATCAAAGCACACACAGAGAAAAGGATGAGGTTGGCAAAGGTTGGAGGAACATTGTTTCTGATCCTGGGTATGTGGGTATTTTAGACCTTTTCTGCTGGTAAATAAGAAATAAAGAAGCTCCTAAAGTTATGTTTTATTTTTTGAGAAATTTACCAAGGTGCTGATGGGATTTCTTTGCAGTTTTTTTCCTTCCTTTGTTAATTTATTAAAGGTCCTCCGGCTCAGTCTTATTTTTGGGGTACTCTCCTCCCACTGTTCATTAGATCTGCCATCACAAAACAGCATTATTCTGCCATTTGTGAATAATGAGCACCTCTAATGTTCTCAATGTATATTACACCCATGTTTTATTCTGAATAATGACTTGCAGCACATTTTATGTGCATTATAGTTGAGATCACACACAAGTTTCTGGCACACACCATTCAGTCTCACGGTGCAGCTCAAACATCAGACAAACTGTTGTTTGAACAATGGTTCCCACAAGGCAGCATAAGAGCTGATGAGCCTGAACCGGGAAAAGAAAACACATCGTTGTAGCTTTGCTTACCCGAGGCTAGAAGATGTCCTGCTGTCCTTAGCCGATAACGGCGCCATTTCATTTGCGTTGAAAACAAAAGCATGAAAGCCAAAGGGTTATAAATGATATTTTCAGGAGTACTTTCAAAATGTTCTTTATTCAAATTCCCTTTGTGACTTTTCAATGCAGCACTATCAAAATGATGGATGTTAGCTTGCAGGTGTCTAGAGCCTGTGATCTTAGGATTAAGATTTGCCAGGGCAAGTCTATTTTAAACACAGATGAACTGCTGGAGAACTGTGGGGAAAACTGTTACAGCAAAAGACTTGCTGTAGACTTGATTTCTAAGTGAAATAAACTGAAACATTTCCTTCAACTTTCTGTCTGTGCAGATGCAGTGGGCTGATGATCCAGTCATACGGGAAATTAAACCATAAACCTATTACACACCAGATGTGTTCAGATGTCTTTAGGTTCCTGCAATGAGGTCAGGTCTCATGTCTCTGAGAGGCAAATCCAAGTCCTGAATCGTGATTTGCAATGTCTTAAGTTTCTAATGAATAAAAATGTTTCCAACAAATCCATAACATCTATTCCTTCAAAATCTGCAATGAAATTCAGATTAAGTTCAGATTCAAAAATATTTTATGGATCCTAAAGGATTCCAAACCTGACAACAGAAGAATACAATAGAATAATTTTAATATTTAAAATCAGGAGTTTAAAAGTAAAACTCCTGATAAGTTTTATTTTTAAATCAAATTAGTTTGTGGTCTGTTTTGTGTTTTCTTTAAGTTGTTAGTCTCATGAGGCTAAAATTATACAGTGTGAGTTGAACTGCCACTCACACTGTTGACCTTCTGACTTGCATTAAATTTGAGGAAATAACTTTCTTTCATTGTCTTTTTACATATCTGATACCAACCAAGAAACAACTCTCAGATGGACTGATCAAAACTTGGCCAAACAATATGAAAGCATAAATCTATCCATCCTGTGTTGTATTGCCAGTTCAGACCACAGGAGGTGTCATGGTATATTGTCTTGACACACTTTGGATTTGGGTACCTCAGTATTAAATCAACATCACATCAACATCACAGCCTGGCTGAGTATTTTTACCAACCAGGTCTATGTACCCATCATCTGATGGTTAGCTTTAGCAAGACAAGGCATCTTGTCACAAAGCTCTGATCACCCCCGACTGGTTTCTTGAACATGTCAATGAAACACTCCGTTGACCTCCAGTTACCAGATCTAAATCCAATACGTTTTGGGATGTGATAGAATATGGATATGCAACCAATTAATCTTCAGTAGCTACATGATGCTTTCTTTTAATATGAACCAGAATCTCTCAGGGAAGTTGTTGACATCTTGTCGAATCTGCACCACAAATTAAGGCAAAAAGTTCACAAACCATAACCAGGGAGTGTGCATGACAATGTGTTGATGATGTTTGACAAAATGTGCTTAATTTTTTCACACTGCAATCAACAAAGAAAGCATTTTAAACACGCTCATATACTTGGCAAATCTCAATTTTTAATGTCTCTCTCTTGCCCCTAAAACGTCTCACAGGCAGTTGAAATGATTCCCCCTCATGCGGTTCCAGGGGAAATTGGATTTTGGGTGCCGAGTGGTAAACCCTTATTTCTAAAACTACAGAAGAATAAATTTAAGGCTTCCCCTGTGGCAGTAAAATTGGGGCAAAGAAGACTTTATTCTCTTTAGAGAAGATGAATTTTGATCACAGTTAAATTTGGGTACCAGTGGATGTTCTCACTGTCAGCCAAGCAAACCTGTCCCTCCATCCCTCAGTTTTCATCAATACTTTTTTTGCATTAAGAAAATGCAGAGACACAATACTATATACATACACGCACGCACCCACACACGCACTCACACACAGGCACTTTTATATTTATATAAATGCCTCAAGAGCTGGGCTGCGGTCAGATTGAATTAGTTACTGTCTCATCAGCTATCCTCTCTACCTTACTCCCATACAGGGTATTACTCACTAAACCTGAGTCACACAGACTCTATGTGTGTGTGTGTGTGTGTGTGTGTGAATATGCGTGCGTGATTGTGTGAATGTACATACATCAGTCACCTTCTCTGACAGCTGTAACCTCAGGCCACTCAGCCTCCTCTGCAACACATTTACATGCAGGAACAAACAGAATCTGAAGCTCTTCAGAATGCACTGAGTCCCTGCTTTACAGAAAACAACACAGAGGCACACGCACTCTTGTCATTTCCATTTAGGACAAGAGTAGCCCTGTGGCCAGACGCCTCTTACCTGGGGAAAGTCGGTCCGCTCCCCGCTCCTTACCGGTTACTGGGACGACCGTCTGTCTTCAAGGTCCACCACACACACACACACCCCTACACGCATGCACCATTAGTCACACTTTGCTGCAGGAACCCCCCCAACACACACAGACACCCCCTCCACCCTTTCCCCCCAAACTCAGTTGAGTCATAGTTCCAGTGTAACAAAGAGAAAAATATGGCTATGAATACAATAACTCTTTATTCTTAGGATGTCTTTGCTGTTCGTAACTTACAGCTGAATAGGAACATTTTGCTTTCCATAAATGTTGTTTCAACGAAAGGACAAAGTAAGTAAGTGATTAATGAAAATAAAGTCAAGATGTGGTTTTGTAAAGCGGTAAGTTGGTATGAGCCAGACTATAAATGCCTCCTGGCTAGAGAGAATGAATACCTTTTACTAATACAATAGAAAGCAGTCACACATGTAAAGACTAGTTGGATGAAAGACATTAATTGTGATCCAAAATGGAGGAGTTTCAAAAAATATTTCTCACAGCATTGACAAATCCATAGGCTTCCATCCATTACTGAACCTTTGAGGTGTTTTACAGGCACAACAGTCACCATATGTTTCCTTTAAGTTCAAGCTTATGGCATTCTGTACCAAGTCTCTGACATCATCACTTTACGAAACCAGGTCTCAAAGTGGAAGTTTCTAGAAATTTCACAGAGGTGTAGTACTCCACAGGTGTGAAAACACACATGCTAAAAACACACAGCTGAAGGTTGATTCTGCACATGCAAATTTCAGATAATAACAAAATCAATGGTGGGCAGCATTGTACTGTGTGCTACTTAACCTGCTCAGTTTAACAACCTCTGTTATGGAGTATACGAGTTACATGAGCACCTGGTTCATCTGAGACATGTCACTGTTTTCTGAATGAGGTGGAAGCCAAAGGTCAAAGAGCATTCATGTTTCAATGGTGTGCTAAAATCAGAGCGTCATCTAGTGCCCTGGCATGTCAACTACAGAAGAGTAAGATATCTTGTCTCATGCAAACATGAAATGTTTCCTCATCAACATCCAAAAATACCAGCAGTTGCCGTTTCCATGAGAGTCACCCTCTGAAAGTCACTTTGATCTCTGAGCGGTGCACCTCCACTCTAGCAGGTTTTAGATAAATTCTTGGACATAATTCTCTATGATTTGACACCATGTTTCTTTTGAACTTGATGAATTGATAACTCTGATTCTAGGGGCGCCATGTGCCAAGGCTGTGTTATTTGTGGATGTCTTGGGTTCATTTCCCAGTCTCAGACTTTATGCTGCATGTCTTTCCTTTCTCTCTTCACTCCATTTCCATTTCAATAAAAGCCAGTAGTGTTCAAAACTCTTTTAAAATGCCTCTGATTCTATGGGCTGCAGAGTTATTTGACCTGCAGCTGGATGGTGAGCAGGAACATAACCACTGATGGCAGTAGCCAGACGTTAAGGGCCATTAATGGGGTTTAGTCAAGTGGGAAGGAGGTTTCACAGTCTCTGTGACAATGTGCAATCAGGAGCTGAGAAAATGAAAGTGTCTTACATTGTTATCCTTCCTATGTTATGTGCTTGATATAAGAAGAATCCTTGTGTGTTTCTAGTCTGCTGGAAACATGAAAGCAGCAGCAACGTCTGACAGGTTAAAAGCCTGCTCTGCTGAATCTATAAATTACTGGGGTATAGTCTGATGGAGTAAAGCTTCCTGCCAGCAGGGCAACATATTTCCAAAGTGTTACGAGTCACTGATTTTCTGCAAGGTAACCTCTCATTGTGAGATGTGATTTTCATCATTTCTACCTCCCCATTGATCTGTGCAATAAAAGCTGCCTTCAAATTCTCCCTTTTCCCTTCAAATCATTTACTGTAACTCAATAATGTCTCTTCTTTGTGTGATCCTCCATGCATTGTTGGAGTGTTCGTGGCAGTTTCTCTCATTGTTTCTAACTACCCTGCGCTTCAGACCATCGTGAGAGGGGATGAAACACCCAGCATTTAGGAAGCTCAGCAGCATCCCCATGTGTCTGTACTCCGAACTGCACATGAACGAGTACCCTCATAAAAATGTGAAATACCGTTTGAGCGAGAGTCTTGCTCTGGTCGTTGTTTTCAGATAACACAGTGAAAGGTCAGGCATGCCTGGGGATTGAGGTCCATCCTAAGTCAACTGCAGGAGAAAATAATAGAATGGATGATGAGAAAGAAGAATAGATGGAGCGGGGAAGGAGGCTGGAATGCAGGATGGAGGTTAGGAAAAGGGAAATGAGAAGAGGTGATGAGGAGAGGAGATATTACGAACCCATCCAAGCTGTCAGAGTAAATTAATAAAGCCACAGTAATCTGGGCTGCTTTTTCACCCAGTGACTCAACAGCGTCCAATAGCTGTAGACACAGTTTATCAATCATTTATTTAATAGTTTATTTATCCTGAATGAAAACATAACATAGAAACGTGAAAACAATGACAGGTTTTACCTTCAGTGTGTTGATCAGTGAGTTTCAAGTCAATAAATCTCATCTTGATTGTAACAGAAAAGTCTCTCCTATATTCCTCCAGTCCAGACCAACAGGCAGGGTAAGATGACTGTCCTCTGACAAGCAACATATTTCATCTGTTCTTTAATTTGCAAATCTGTGCAGGAGTAATCAAATCCTTAAAATACAAACTCTTACTGCAAACAAAGTTCAGATATTAACATAAATATTTAATGGTTTCATTGGCATTGCATTTTCTGGTGACTTTCCCTCAGCTAACACACTCTGGTGTCTGGTGTCCACAAGATGGAGGTAATTAAACCATTTCATTCCAGTGTTTTGTACCTGTGGCACATCTAAAACCTGCAGGACAGCGGCCCGTGAGGACTGGAGTTTGACACCCCTGCTCCAAAGGAATCCGAAGGCGTTCCCAGGCCAATTGAGAGACATACTCCCAGTTTGTTTGACACAGTTGAGTCTGTATTGGTGCTGTTGGAGATCTATGGATGGAGTTGTGTTCCTTGGATTCCCAGGAATTTGGGGGAAGATGGTGGTTTGGTGGCAGTTAGGTGCAGTGACTTGTGCAACTTCTGCTTTTCAAACCCTATCACGCTTGAGAATTGCTCTCCTAGGAAAGTATCAGGCGTCGTTGTCTGATTAGTCTTCACTTGTTGTTTTGAACATTTGGCCACATTCCCCAAACACCATCAATCCACCCCCAAGGCCACCTCATGATGTCTTTGTCTGTATGTGTAAAAATACAAATAAATTCTAGAAAATGTAAAGGGGACTCTTTTGTCAGATAGTCTTCTGTAGTCATAGCGACTGGTACAGTACTGTATGTATTGAACCAGACAGAAGAAAAAAGACAAACAGTACAATGTCAAAAACACATCTTAATGAGGAAGCTGATTAAAAACACAAGAGCAACATCTTCAAAACACACATCTGAGCTTCAGATTAATTCTTTGTCTATGTTATGAAGACAGTAACGTTTGTTTGCTTACACTGAAAACAAAGAAGGAACCTCTGGAAGTAGATTACCTCGATGTTTGCTGTGTGTCTGATTAGTGTCAGCTGGTGCAGTAATATCAAGAAGATAATTAAGAGCTTAGGTTGTAGGAAAAATGAAACAGTGTGCTGGTGGCTAAAAGATAAAACACACACATATACGCGTATGCATACACATTTACATGGGAACACAATAAAAAGAGAAAATGCCAGGACTTAGCTCAGTACAAACAGGTAACATTCCAGTCCCTCTTCTTATTCACACACACTGATGCACCCAGTTTTCTGCTCTGGCCAGCCTGAGGCTCACAGTGAGACAGCCTGAGATGGTTGGTGAGCTTTAATACACTGTTCATGTGGTAGACAGTAATGTGATTCCATGTAGTTCTGTGTGTTTTATATCTGCTGGTGTGAACGGAGACTTTTGTGTTGGGAAGGATGTGAGGAGTGAATGAATAGACTGTTACAGGTGTGGACAGTCATCATGTGCTGTCTGTTCACAGAATGGCTAATATGGTCTGCTCTGGAATACACACAGATCCATCCCATTTCACTTTAATATATGAAAGTGTCAACATTGACTATGAAGTGATCAGTTAACTGATTAAAAATCTAAAGTTTGAGTTGCTTCATGAGTGATTTTCATGTACCATGAGTGACATCCTGTCAGCTTTGTGAGAATATGAAAATCAGACCTAGAAAACCCACGACCCACAGTCCATTTGTTAGATTCATGTGTTGGTGTAACCAGCCCTCTTTCCCAAACCCTCGTCCCCTGCCTGATTTCAGTATATTCTTTGAGTTTCTGGATCTTCTTTAGAGAATCCTGTCTGCTCTCGGTGCTTTGCGTACTATTTTGGACTTTTCTGGACTCTTAATGAGTCTGGAAGACATAGTCTGATTGTTTCCAACCCATGTAGAAGAGTAACAGCCAAGCATATGAGCGTTAATGAGGAAAAGCCTGTCATTATTGTCACAACAGCTTGGCTGTGTGGGAGTCATACACTCAATCATATATGTATTTTTAAATAATATATTCTATTTTTTCAGTCTGTATATTTTCCAATTGTTGACAGTGAAGGGCAGAATATACAGAATGAAAACAGAAGCATCTGATTTCCAGCATGTTGTGGTTATAAACCAAGGACTTTTTTTCGTTCACATTTTTACATGATTGTCTTCTAGTAGCAAACACCCTGTAATCTTATGAGGCCACGTGTGACATAATTTCGTTTAACCAAGAAATACATAATTTTATACTTTAATCTTTTATAAATTAAAACACTTCCTGCTCATTCAACAGATTTTAAGACCCAGAAGAATATTCCCCCGGCAACTGGAAGGTTGTGGGATTTTCTTCCAATTTCTCCAACCACATGTCAAAGTGTCCTTGGCAAACAAATGGACTCCAAGTTGCATTGCAATACTGTGCAGTGAAGTGTGGATGTGTGTGAATTGGTGAATGTGACTTGAAGACTAAAAACACTCTGACTGATTGTTAAGATTAGAAAGTGTCATTTAACATTCAGCCAGACTAATCCAGTAAAAAGGTTGGTGTCTGATGCTTAAAAGAGCTGAAATGTCAGCTGCTGAGTTCGACGGTTCCAAATATCTGAATGTGACAAGGTTTGAAAATGTTCTTGTGGTAGGTTTGCCCTTCATTATTGAAACTGATTCAACTGACTTTTAGTAAATGTTACTTTGCCATTTAAAAGTCCAGCGATGGCAGTCCATGAAGCTTGGACGCTGTGGTGAATCTTCATTTGCCTGCAGCGCGTCCAGCTAACTGCCTGCTTCCCACCCAAAGCCTGATCCTGGTTGGGTTTACGCCAAATTTTCTGTGGCTCAGCACTAAAGTAAAAGCTCCTAGGCATTTTGTCACCAGCCTGCCATCCTGTCATCAACAGTAAAAGCCCTCCATTTACAGGACACAGAGCAGAGAGGGAATTCAGTGTGCCATGGGGCAGCAGTTACACAGATAGATTACCTGCAAATCCCACCCAGGGGGGAACTGAGAGCAGAGACATCAACAGACTACACTCACACACACACACCCCGCACAAATACACACACATAGTTCTCTGGAGTGAAAGCATACACACAACTGGGCACATCGGGCCAAATCGCTTCATTCCTGATTCAGGAAGAGGATGGTGGTGCAGATGCAATCTGACTGGCAAATGTGAAATGTGATGGGAGAAAGGGAACATAAGGTCAGGGTGGTGATGGAAAGTCATGATAATGATTGAGTCAAATAGCAAAGGTCCTAATGGTGGAGCTGGACCATCTGCATGCTAACACAGATGGAGAACAGATAGAGACGCAGCGCCTTTCATACACAAGCTGAATCTGAAAACTTAGAAACTAAGTCAGTGTGGTGTGAACATGGTGAAGAAAGTCAGTCCCAGTGACATAGTTTCAAAGTGAAGAATGTTTTAAATTACCATATTTTATGCATTATAAGTCTCTGTGTAGAATAAGTCGCATCAGTCAAAAAATGCATCATGAAGAGGAAAAACCATCCATTTTATTTATGCATAACTTGTCCAACTTGAAGTGGGCTTTGTTCATGTTGAACATTTGATCCAGTGACATGCTGTGTTCAGTCTCCTGCTTTTCAGCAAACTCACAGAAAATGTCAACTTTGGCTTGGAATCTGTTGGAAGTTTCTGACGGACTGATGTCCATGCTCTGATAGAGAAGAGTTTGGATTGCAAGAAACAGGTAACACCAAGAATGCCCGCCTGCAAAGTTATTCATTTTCATCTCCATGGCAACGAGGCAGGGGTGGAGACACAGCTGCCCTGTCTCTCCCAGCAGCTCTGCAAGCATCTGGGACTCGTTCCTGCAGCTCTAGCCAACTTAGCTTTCCTTGTGAAAGCAGACAGTAATGTTTTCTCCTTGCTTCATGTCAATCAGTATGAATTCACCTTCAATTCATCAATCAAAAAATGCATCATGAAGTGAAAATAAAACACATATAAGTCACGCCTGACTGTAAGTTGCAGGAGCACCTAAACTATGAAAAAGTGTCCGGAAAATAAGGCAAGTGCGACAAACATTTTAAACAAATATTAACAAAATGTCACAGACACACAACTACACATAGACATGAGTTTCAAACTGGTGAATAAGTTGTCAGAAATGACAGAGAAAATTCTCCATGTTCATACGCTTTTATTGGGAGTTATGATGACCAATTGCTTGGAGAAAATCTTCATGTTAAGACGTTTATTTTCTGATAGATTGTCAATAAAACTGATAAATAAAAATATGAGTATGTGATTATTTAGACTTCCAGTTTATATTGCTAATTTCTGAGATAAATCATTCTAATAAATACTGTAAAAAAAATATTAGCAATTATTGTGTTTCAGTGCATAAAAGGTCCTATAACATCACATGATTTCTGACAACTTTTTTACTCTAAACTAAAACATAATACAAAATACAAAATGATAAACGTAAAATCAAACATCTACAGAAAGATCTTAACTCAGTTATATCTGACAGAAGACATATCTTTCATCATTCCTCAGCTGAAATGAAACTGTCCATTTTTACTGGTCAGCAGGTACTACCTCCAGGATGATCTGCATTGTTCTGTTGAAAGAATCTGTTGGTACAGAAATAAAACAGCTTACAAATAACTCATTCCATTTCACAACCAAGCAATAATGTTCCGTTCACATTTATAGACAAAACTAATTCTGCAGAGCTCATCAAAGCAATCTATACTTTATTTAACATTTTTGTCAGTTGATGTTAATGAATTCTATCAATGCCTGATGTAGAGATATCTTGGTAGCAAGTGACAAAGAACAAAAATATCAAAGTTTAACAGGGGAGAGCTTATCAATGGTGTCAAAAGTTTTAAAGGACTGTTGTCCCAGGCAGTAACATCTCTCAGGCCATACAGCTCTTGCTTTAGTTCTATGAGGATCAGGTAGTTAATGAGAGCATCCCTGACCCTGCACACTCCCTCAGCTCTCACTGCAAAATGCCTCAGGGGAACAAACTGTAAGATCCACAAATCACATGCGAGCCACACAATCAAACTCCCATGATTCCTCAGCCGTTCCACAAGGCTAAAGTTCTGCTTCACTGTGCAAAATTATGAGAAGAAAGTGATAATATTAGCACTAAGACTTTATTCTTATAATATTATTTTATTCTCATACAATTTTATTCTTGCATTTTTGTGACTTTATTAATTATTATTATTATTATTATTATTATTATTATTATTATTATTATTATCCATCCATCCATCCATCCATCCATCCATTTTCTGTTCACCCTTTGTCCCTAATGGGGTCGGGAGGGTTGCTGGTGCCTCTCCAGCTACGTTCTGGGCGAGAGGCGGGGTTCACCCTGGACAGGTCGCCAGTCTGTTGCAGGGCAACACAGAGACATACAGGACAAACAACCATACACACACACACTTACATAGGGAGAATTTAGAGAAACCAATTAACCTAACAGTCATGTTTTTGGACTGTGGGAGGAAGCCGGAGTACCCGGAGAGAACCCACGCATGCACAGGGAGAACATGCAAACTCCATGCAGAAAGACCCCGGCCGGGAATCGAACCCAGGACCTTCTTGCTGCAAGGCAACAGTGCTACCAACTGCGCCACTGTGCAGCCCTATTATTATTATTATTATTATTATTATTATTATTATTATTATTATTATTATTATTATTTTCTTAGCATTGCTCAAATACTCCGTCATCTAGTGAGACCCTTATTAACAAATTAAAAACTTCAACATTCAAAAATGTGTCTATAAATTACCATTTGAAGACTAATTTATATTTGTCAGAACTATAAATCATCAGAAATTCTTTTTACAGAGAAGCCATTATATGAAATGGATGTTTGTGCTGAGTTACCTAAAGCTTTTTGAAGCCACCTTGGTCTGGTGAAGTAAATAAAAATGTAGTAGGCAGGGATGCCAGTAAGGGACATGGCGAATCCAATCCCTGTGTTAAACGGGTCTGAGTACAGTGACAGGAAGACCATGAAGAAACATGTCAAACAGAAAACCACGGGGATGAAGAGCGGCACCTGTGGACGAGACAAGATGGGACTGATGTAATATGATGTATGTTTACACTGATGTGTGGTTTCAGAGTTCCCACGATCTGCATTTGCAGATCAGAAGAAAAACATTTCTTAGAAAATGAACAAACAGACCACAGAAGGGGAACTAGATCCACTGACTCAATGGATGACTCAAAAAGAGCCTACAGTTTGAAAATGTTCTAATTATTTGCCTTACTGATCACCATTAGAGTAATACTAATAACCTCTTATACAAAACCTGAACATTCAAAGGTATATGGACTGATTACCTTAGTAATTACCTTCACTGATGTAAGACTTGGGAATTTAAACTCTTAGCAGTCAACAAAAGGTCTACTTAAAAAATGTATGAAACTTCATCATGTATGAAACTTTGTACAACTACAGTTGGTTAAAAATACTGATACACTTACCTTAAAGGGTCGGGGGAGATCTGGTTTGGTATATCGGAGGTAAATTAAACCCAGAACCACCACACCAATAAACAGCCACCGCAGAAAGCTCATGAAGTTAAGGAGGCTGTAAATGTCCCCCACAAACAGCTGGAGTATGGTCATGGGATACTGCAAATTCACATACGTACAACTTGTTATTAAAACATGAGACGACATACAGGAGATAATGTTGTCAGTATTGTCTGTTGAAGAAAAACAAGAACTGAAAGCGCACTGACCAGTATAAGGACAGCAGCCAGTGGAGTGTGTCTGCGGACATGGATCATAGACAGGACCTCAGGAAGCTGTCCTTCACGTGACGCTACATAGAACATTCTAGATAACACAAACACCAACTCATATAAACATAGAGAAATGGGAACAGTTTAACAGTAGACTAAAGGCTCCCACATATTTGGGAATACTTCACTCCACTGAGGTCTGTGTGAACTCATAAGTGTATTCAAAGAGGACTCAATGCAAACTGAAAGTGGACAGATTGTCGGGTAACACATTCATATCGTACCGATAAGTTTGAGAGTCGATGCAATCAGTTGCAAGCGCCAGCACCAGTCAATGCTGGTGCAGTGGGACTATTACAAAGTAATGTAAATGAACTGCCATTGTTAACACCCACAGCTCATCAGGTTTGGGGATAGAACAACTCTTCTAAATCTTTCAGGCCTGTTTTCTCCACTAACCTTGTTTGCAGAGAGGCAAGACTGAAACTGTCATTTCTTTCTAATTCTTCTTCTTATTATTATTATTTTTATGTGTTTGATGTTCTTAGAAAGCTTAGAACCCACACTTTCAGAATCTTTAAATAACTCAAAGCAGACACTTGTTCCTGGTTTTGTCCTGCCCAGTCACAAATGTGTAGAGATGGTTTTATATTGCAGTTTGAACTCAGTCCAGAGCCAGAACAGAATAAATAGAGAGAATCTTTACCTTGACAAAGCAAAGTGGCCGCCATTCATGGAACCAAAACAGGACAAGGCCACGAACACCGGGACAACAACCGAGAAGTTTCCTAATAGCCTCTCTGCAAATGTCTGAAGAACGTAAAGGAGAAAAGGGACACAAATAAGAAAGTAGAATATGTGCTGCTTCAGAGTTGAGGCAGTGATTTAAGTGTAGATAATGACATTAGGTCAAGTGGTTGATGACTTAATTAAAACATATTTCTTATTGTGCTGTAAAAAGGTTGTAAGTGTTAAAGTGAAACTACAGGATGTAATCCTTCCACCCTGACATGAACAGGGTAGAAAAAACGGATTATCTAAAGGTTTTTCAAGATAATCCAAAGACTTTTCCAGGTACATAAATGTTGTGCTTTGAGTCCTCAGTCATTTTAGATATATTCAAAATATTAATATATCTAAAATGACTAGATATGTGATTAACTAAAGAGCAATTCAAATATATTCCATGGGTTTCAAAGGTCACATCAGATTTGCGTGAATTTATGGTCATGACTGTAGACTGTTGCTTTTTTTAGTCTTATCTTATTAAATGTGGTTAATTAGACTGAATTTAGAGGACTGAAAGGACTGCTGGCAGTAATTGTCATAAATGGGTCATGCAGAAGTGGGAGACAAAGCTAATTATTATTCATGAAGCTATTAAATTTATATTAGCCACAGACATTGCTGGCATGAGTGAATATAGTCAGTAAAGGGGAAAAATTTGAATTAACTAAATACATGTACCGTTGTCATTTTAAGCTAAAGTAATGATTAATTTTAAATGGAAAAAAAGAAATGTTAAACAGTTTGAACACATGACCGAGGAATCCAAACCGACATGACGTTCATATCTTCAAAGACTTGATCACTTCCATCTTTTTGATCAGTTCCATCTTCATCAGCTTGGTGCCTGTTGTTCTGTTTAGCATGTTTTCAGAATCTCTGCTGACGGCTTTATTTAAAGTGACCAGAGACAAATCTAGAAACTTTTCCTAAGGTCATTGGAACTTTGTGGCTCAAACTCTGCTCAACGATCAGCAGATTCTTGACCGTGCTGGTGATACAGCAGCCACAGCTGACTAACATAATATTTTTAATTGTGAATACTGACATTGGATTAAAACCCCAAATCAACTAAACTTAAAACTAATAAGTTTTTATTGTTTTAAATGCAAATGTTTTTTCCAGATCAACACAGAATAGGGATGTACAGTATTATGTTCACTCATTCATCGTTCCTTCCATACCATCCATTAGACTTCCGTTCATTTACCGATAAACAATTGTGCTAATTAGCTGACAATGACAATTAGTGACTCACTGTGACTTTTAAAAGTTTTGAAATATTTTGTTTATAAAACCAGAGAAACATAGATCATCCAAGGACAGAATGTTCTCTGTTCAAATGTTATTCAATCCAGTGTAATGTTTTCATTATGAATATAAATATGAAACTTTATTTCTAATTCTGCACCATATATCTAATGGGTACTTAATGCTTAATTGCGTAACATGCAAAATTAAAAAGACCTTTAAATAATCTATGTACTCTCTCTCTTCATTGCTTTCCACACCACATAATACAAGCCCACATCCTGTTAAGGTCATCTAAAATTGCTCATTAGGCAATGCTGCAAGCTTCTTTTACATAAGTTTGAGACACGAGTTAAATTTTAAATTAAGTTTTCAATGTAAACTTCTGCCCACTGTCTAATGGAGGAAGAACAGACTGCAATCCTTTTATCATATCAACCTTTTAAGAACACAGAAATGCTCTTAACACCTTTCTTAAGGCGCTCTTAACACTCATTGTGCACAAGGTAATAAAGCTAACCACATTACAAAAGAGCAGGGATCTCTTAGTGGATCTGCGAGCCCTTAAAGCTGAGGAAGACTCAATCACTGATAGCATCCTGCAGCCTAATAAGGAACTGTGGCTGTTATTGGGGAATGTCTGAGATGTGATTAGCATTACCAGGGTTGGGCTGAAGCAATTGCATTAGTGGGGAAGCAAAGTCGTCAGAAATGCTTCACTAATAATGAGATGCTAAGTGCAGGAACAGCAGCATATAGATTTAGACCTAACTGTCTGCTAGGAGAACAAAGGACTTTCTGCCTACATGTACAGTATCTCATATTCTATTGTTTAAAAAGACTTTAGTTCATTTCTTGAATTCTTAATATTGTATATTTCATTATAATATTATAGCAAATGATCCAAACCAACTTTTATAACCATTTGTGATCCCATACTACACAATCATGTATCAAAGACAAACTTTCAGATATATTAGCTCTGACTCTCTGACTTTCTGGTAAAACGCCACCAGATTAAATTAGTTTTCAGTATTTAAGCCCAGATATCTTCCCTCCTTCAAATCCTCTTCAGAATCTTCCCAAAGTAGAGATCACTACAGGAATGATGCTCTGTGCTGACTCCAAAGGTCGAGCTGGCTGCATATGATATTTATTAATCTACGTTTTATTTTCAGGATACATGTGCAGTTGATTTGAAGTGATATCTTTCCTTTGATCTCCAGGTAGATCAAAGGAAATTTGATTTTTTGATCATTTTGATCATAATCTGGCAGGTAAACACCGACTGGGTTTAATAAGCTGTTCTGCAGAGATCTTTCATATTCCCACATAGGCTGGGTTACCAACATGGCAACCAACAGCCCTGTGATTGAAGTCTGAGATCTTTGCAAGCTCTGAATTCCTTAGTTAAACTAACATTATTTTTTGGTCAATAATTCAATAATTGCAGATTCTTCAGAAAGATATTCCTGTGACTTTATGCTGAAAACCTTCATCACAAAGCCCTGAATCTCAGAGTAACCTCCTGGATTGCCTTGTTCTTTGGGAAACTACTTTTTATCTACTTTCATTTACTGTTTACTTTAAAAACAGTAAACAGCTTTTACAGTTTTTACCTTTATGAAATTTATTTTTCATAAAATATCTAAGTTATTTATGACATTAAAATAAATAAATAGCTGTTAAAAATGTCATACTTAACAGTTGAATATTTTTGCCTTTGTTAAATATACTTTAACACACTTTTTACCTATTATTGTTAATTATGGGATTATCTTATAATTTACATTTCTACAACAATGCTGATCTGTGGTCATTTAGTGGCCTTCAAAAATTCTGAAGGAGTTGCAACAGAGTACTTTGTGTTTTCACTTCATGATTCTTTTCTTTTTTTACCACTGGATGGATGGATGGATGGATGGATGGATGGATGGATGGATGGATGGATGGATGGATGGATGGATGGTCTTACCACAGCAACAGCCTCTGAGGCTAATAGTTCCTCTGCTGACATCACAGTGTAGTAAGCGACGTTGGTCAACACATAGCAGGAGGTCACAATTGCCATGGAGATACAAATGGCCAATGGAACAGTCCTGAAAGCAGAGATGATTATGATGAGCATCTCTCTGACCTGCTCCTCTCTCATCTCCCTTTTGTTAGTAATTACCTGGTAACACAAAGTCTAAAGGGCCTTTATCATGTCAATTAGACATTTTTAGTCTAATATTAGAGTTTTATATCATGTTAATATTATGTTATTATATATGCAATTATATATGCAATCAAGAATTTCCAGTCTTTGAACAACTATTTTAATTAAGTCATTTTTATAAGATTTCAGTTTTATTTACACATACAAAAAATTCTATTTTGGCTACTATTTAAGAAATTACAAAATATACTTAGATTTATTAAGTTAACTTAAGTTTTGTTAACTAAATTTGCACAAGTTGCTGTTAATTCAGTTGATTCATTAAAAACTTCATTTTTTGAGGCAATGAATTAGAATCTTTGAAGTGAGGAGAACTAATTTGATGATACTATTCTAGGTGCCAGTTTAAGAGCTGTGACTCAATGGTTTAGACAAATATGACCAGCTGGGTCAGACTGGACAGGACTTCAGCCGATAATTGGTCCTTTTACCTGCCTCCAGTCACCAGCAGGGCACAGAGCTGTTCAGAGCTGATTGTTCTGAACAGCACCCAGACAAGGCATACTGATAAGTATACTGATGGAGTATTTAAAACACCCACCAATTATGTCATACTGTGGATTATGTGTATCTATTTAGTGAAGGAAGTAACTATGGGACTAACGAACCATGTCTATCTTGTTTGACTTCATTCTAAGGTGACTAAGACCTGATTAAAACATTATCTTGTTTGAGCATGTTGAGAAGAATCAATTAAAGGATGGACCATAACATTTTGCAGCGCACTAATTTGATTTGACTTAAATTTGTTGCTAGTTTTTTTTAAGCTTTTGCCAAAGCTGTGTTTAGTTATAGGTGTAAAACTGATATGTAAAAATGAATAAAAGATGAAAATGAACTTGCTTTTTTTTTAGACCACAGTGACTGATTTGATCACCTCATTAGTGTAGTTATGTCAACTTTACCATCTACCATGCTTCATTTTATTTCTTCATTCTTCTTATGAAGATAACAGTGGACAGAATGAGAGCAGTGCTACACAGGGGTGTACAGTATGTAGAACATGGAGGTAGTTGGATGGCAGTGCTCACTGTGTCCAAATGTCACTTTTCAGTTAGGTTTGATGAATGTTCACAGAATACACTGACACAGTCTCACTAAAATGGAAAACACACTATGCAGTCCCTTCAGTGGTTAACAGTCTGTTTTCAAGTTCTCCATGTGTTTATTGTATCTCTCTTCTTTCATGTTGCTCTGTTGCTGTTGACTGTTTATTCAATGATAAGTCTTTCATCTTTATTTTCTCTTTGCGAGGTAATGAAGTGGAAGCAAATATGTTCAGCATGTTGTTTCTGTCAGTGCTTTGTAACTTCATTTATCAGTTGATGCAGAAAAGTGTTTTTGTGGCATTTTGTGGTTTTCTGACTGTTCCGTATAATTTTCGAGCTCGATAAGATTACATTTGGATTCATACACATGACGTTTTCCTTTTCTCATCCCAGTGAGGCCTCCGCCAGCGCCTCTGTGGTCAGTGGTTTCTCTCTGTCTGTATTTTATTGATCACAGATATTTGATCTCAGCTTCTTCACTGAGCACAGCCTGCTGTGGCAGCTGTTGCAGGAAAATCCAACTAAATGCAGAAACTGAACTACAGGTGGCTAAAGTTCGAATGCACCAAATTCTGAGGGAGAAGTGCAGAGAGCATTAGACACTAGTTATTCACATTATATTTATCCTTCTAACCATCTTTGTATGGCACTTTGTCAGTTTACCTAAACCTTTTCCTCTGGGTTTCTACTAGTGTTTTAGTTCTCAAGACCACTTTGTGATGATATCGTCTCATACTAGATCACATTTGAACTTGCTCTTGTCTCGGTCTCAAACATTGAGGACTCGGGATTTTATTTCAAGAGCAGTCAAGACCACAACTGTAAATATCACTAGGTTGTTGTCCAATTTATTTAACATTGTTGACTCCACTGTATATAAAACATCCTGATTCAAATGTAAGCAATAATGCGACTCATGACTAATCCTGTGTTTTTGTTACTGCTGCCACTCGTCCCCCAGCCCCTTTCACTCACACCACACTCTGGTCTTGATCTCGACTTGGTCTTAGTTAGGTGGTCTTGATTATTGTCCTAGTATGTAGTTCATCACATTAACTTGAGTGTCATCACAGATCAGCCAGCATATGGAACTTACTTCTCTGGGTTGTCAACCTCCTCTGTCACAAAGTTGAGATAAAACCTGGAAAAACACAGAGAAGAAAAAGCTTTAAAGGAGAATACAAGCAGCAACAGACAGAACATCCAAGTACTTCCTGTACTGATATGAAATAATCACTCACACAATTCCAATAAAACCATTTACAATGGTTTTATTTCATCAATCACATTTTTATGTTGATCATTTGGAAATTAAGTATTAATTATGCCATTTAAAAATGACATGTTCAAGGGTCACAGTTTAGTATCATACCTATACATGACTGTTATTCTGGTTGATTCTCTGCTACATCTCTGTTCGTAGACCTGATATAAATCTTAAGATAAAATATTTAAACCACACCGATGTCAAGAGTGGTAGTCATTTTAATTACATGATATAATTCTACACAAATTGCTGAAAAATGGAAAGAAGCACAAACTAATGTGTGCAAATATGCAAAATTACAAGAGGTCACTAAGAAAATCTGTGATTCTGAGTCTGACTATCAGAAAGTAAACAGTAAATATGAAGATATTTGTCTTGTTCTGGTAGCAGAAAACAACATGCAGTTTAATCTAACATGTCATTAGAACATGGTAGTGTACAGGCTGTTCCAGTACAACAAGATGCCTTCTGGAAATCATGTTAATGTTTAAACAGTGTTAAAAGCTAATTTATAAAAGCCAAATGGAAACTGTTCAGCATGAATTATAATTCTTACCCAGAACTGCCCACACATCACTGCTCTGGCACTTATAACAAGATCGATCTGTCCGACCCAGAACACCATTTAATTATTCTTGCCAATCTTGGCTGTTAATAAAAGTTTATTAAATGTCAACTATTTTGGCAGAACTGCTAGACATGTGTAAAACCTTCAAATAAATTCAACATGTACTACTGGCGCCTAATCACACACTGGGAAATTCAGAAAAAATGGGGACATATTTTCTTGTCAACAAATACATGTTTTTAACAGAATCAATGTAATTTTTTTACATTCTTAGGTTTGTCAGATAATTAGGGAGCAACAGTATAGAGGGGAGTGTGGGGTCACCAAGTCTCCATGGCAACCATTAGATACAATTTACAAGCCAATCATGTACAAAAATAAAAAAAAAACAAATCTTTTTGACCTGCCATTACAAAAGTAAGCGAGTGGAATTCACCTGCTGGGACTTTACCTGAAGCGGTGTGTGTTGAGGAGGTCAGATGAAGGTTGATCTGTTCAGCCTCACTTTCAGATGGGCTTAGAGTAAAACAGAGGATGGACATGTGCTGTAGATGTGACTCTGGTCCAACCCAGCTGAACCAAGTGGCTGAATGACCTCCTCAGTCTGTAAGCCAATTGTTCAAAACCTTACTAATGACCAAGACATTTGACTTGGATGTGTTGAAGCACAGCCAAATCTAAAAGGCTCTCATAATGCCAGAAGGGTGTTGTATGATGTAATACTCAAATTGTCCATAAGTGTGGCACCAGAAATTTAGTAATAAAGTAACATCTGTCTACATGGGCCTTGTAAAACCTCAGGTGTTTAGTAAATCTCAAACTATCTTTGGTTTGTTTCCCTCCTCGGTTTGGTTCATTCACGTGAACACAGCAACAGCAACTTGGTACAGACCTAAACTAACCTTATTGAGACCTTCTGGAGGAGGTGGTCTCAGAGTGGTTCCACTGTAGAGCAGGACATTTGCTCTGTGAACATGAGCCGACCTTGATCCGACTCAGCAACCAGCTTTAGCTGACCTCCTTTCCTTAGCAGGTTTTGCATTGCAATGTGAGATATGGCTGAGAAACTAAGCTAATAAACAATGCACATCTTTTCCATGAAGCATAAAGCCTCATGCAATTTTCAAGACATCTCAAATTAATTTTTTCAGATAATTTTGCCTGATATAGTCAAAATTAATGATGTGATTAAATTCTGTGTCCCCCCGGCTCAGAATGCAGAATCTGCTTCCTGTATTTACATTTGGTTCTCCTTTCCCATATCTGATTATCTTATAATTTACATTTCTACAACAATGCTGATCTGTGGTCATTTAGTGGCCTTCAAAAATTCTGAAGGAGTTGCAACAGACTCCAACGTAAACAGACGTTGTTGTGTGGTCAGTACTAAGAGGTTTTGGTTTGTTGGAGTTTTTTATGTGTGAAAAGAAGCTAATCCAACAGAAGAGCAGCAAGTTAACAAACTCATCAACGGATTTGGATCAGAGTAAATGAACAATAGGTGTGAAAAAAACCCATATCTACTACATGGCTATACAGTACATAGAGAGAGAATGAACGAATGTTCACCATAAGTTCTTCAATGTTTCCCATGTGAGATTATTTTATTGCCATAAAGATTGAATTCATTTGAAGGCTTTTAACACATCTTCACCAGTTGTTCTAAAAATTCTGGCTGCCACTCTAGATGAGTGTTTGTTGTGCATCTGTTCACTGGAGGTCTAGTCGCTCCAGTAGTATTAGCAATTCTTTAATGTTAGGCAAAAATTCCAAAATAATTCCAAATTTTACCTGCTGATTGATAGGTTTTAAAATTGTCGTCTGCTATTGATAAAACACTGATCGTCTGTCTTTGTTTCGTGGATTTTGCCCGAATGTGTCGGCCTCTGTGTTTGTGTGAACCATACCTACCAACCAGCATATGCATACATCCCAGAGTAGAAAGCCAGGGGCATTCCAGACAGCTGCACCTTGCTCAAATCAAAGGCATTCTCAAAGTTTTTGGTCTCACCTGTACACACACATAGACACACACATACATTCTAAAAGGACATTCATTACCTACTTTAGGTGTTTTGAAACACCTTCATTGTTTTAAAGTGAAGAGTGAGTGCTGCAGTCACATAATGATACGTCTATCCGGTTTAGAATAGAATAGAAGTACTTTATTCATCCCAGCAGGGAAATTATTTAAGTTACCAGAAGTTTATATACACCAAATAAAAAAAAACACAAACACATTTTTTCTCACTGTCTGAAGTTAAATAAGACTTAATTATCTAGTTTTAAGTCAGTTAAAATGACAAAAAATTAGGACTATTAACTAAATGCCAGAAAACTGAGAAGATATTTTTGAATTTTTGTAACTTTCTTCAAAATCAAAAGTTTATATACATTTAGCACTACATGACTTGTTTCAAGTCTTTTTGGTTTCTTTCCACAAGCTTCTCATAATAGTTTGCTGGAGTTCTGGTCCGTTCATCCTGACAGAACTGGTGGAACTGGCTCAGGTCTGCAGGCCGCCTCGCTCACACACACATTTCAGATCTACTCACAACTTCTCCATAGGATCGAGGTCAGGGATTTGTGCTGGCCACACCAAAACACTGAGTGTGTTTTCTATGAGTCACTCTGTAGCCACCTTGGCTGAATGCTGAGGGTTATTGTTCATTAAAAAACAATCTAAACCAAGATTTTATTTCCTAAATTTATGCTTCAATTATTCTACATAATATTCTTTCCTCATGTTGCTATCTATTTTATGAAGTGCACCAGTTCCTCCTGCAGCAAAACAACCCCACAACATGATGCTGCCACCACCAAACTTCACACTTAGGATGGCACAACCATCCAAAATGTACTGATGGTCATTATGTCCAAACAGTTACACTTCATTTTCATCAAACCACATTACAGGTTTCCCATGGTCTGATGAAAAATTGCAAACTACAATCTTCGTCATGTTTCTTCTGAGGCAATGGCTTCTTCCTCGCTGAATGGCCTTTCTGCTCATGTCAGTGCAGGACAGTTTCACTGAGGACAATGACTCTATCTTAGCAGCTTCTCCAGGTCTCTGCCTTTTGCTTTGGAGACGATTCTGGTTCAAACCAGTTTGAACCAGAATCTAGAACCAGAAACCAGAAGCTGGACATTCCTATCATGTCTATACTTGTGTGTAACTGTTTGAACAGATGACTGCAGCACCTTCAAGCATCGGTACATTGTTCCTCTAGATGACCCAGACTGGATCTGCTCTATGATTCCCCTTCCTGATGTCTTGGCTGATTTTTGCTGACTTTCCCATCATGTCAAACAATGAGGTTGTGTGTTCCTGGTGAGCCTCCAATTAACTCAAATGTGAAAGTTAACCTATCAGAGGTTTGTGGAAGGAAACCCAAATGGTTTTACTCAAGTCATACAATTAAAAGACAGTTTTTCCTCATACTAACAAAATGAATATAAACTTCTGAATTCAAAGACAGAAAAACAAATCTCTTTAAAAAAAATTCTCACTATGTTTTCTGGGATTTATCAAATAGAAATCATTTTAGTTGTTCTAACTGACCTAAATAAAGAGAGGTTTGTGTCTTTTTCGTCAGTGTATGTAAACTTCTGGTTTGAACTGTATCTGCAGTTGCACACAAGAACAGGAGCATCCTATTTATTAACGACAATAATAAAATCAGCCATAAAGTGAATGAGTGGAGGAGCAATTTTCTCATTTAGATTGGAGAGAAAGAGTTCTGCCAACAAAGGTCCAAAAATATCCCTCAGGTGGGATCAACGTTTAGCTGTGAATGTGCAAATGGTGTCCACAACATAATTTATCTACATTGTTTAACTGCATTGATAAGAGTCATAAAGTCTGTGTATTGATAAGCAGGAGAGAACAAAAGAAATGTGAAATCTATCAGCTGTTGTAGTTATCCTACAGAACAACCCAAGCTAACCCTGTTAGCTTATTTATTTTCCATTAGTTTGTTACCTATGAGGTGAGTTTTCAGAGCAACTTCATTTAATTTCCACATAATTTAATAGGATTATTATTCATTTAATTTCCACATTGACTGACATTAGACCAAACACAACATATGTACAACTTTTATTACTTGAGTTCAAACATTCAGAATTATGAAGTTAAAATGGTTTTATTAAACTTGTTCATTTCAGGCTAAAAGCTGATTCTCTAGTATCTAGTATGTGCACAGTGCCGCAGGTTTAACAGATACGCTCTGGTATTTAAAGGAGTATTTAATCAACTTAAATTAATTAATTTATTTTGATTAATAACTTGTTCACAGTTGGATAGTGTGCTGTGATAAATAGCTAAAACTCCAAGGAGGGCTGCTATTCTCTAATTAATTGGAAGGCCAGGAAATCCTAGCTAATGGGGAAAGAAATTACATGGTTTTGTTTATGAATTCTATAAAATCTAACATGATCACTAGCCGAGTTTAGGTAGATATTAGCTTTTTGTGTCATTATAATAAAGAAGAACTAAATTCCTGCTGCACATCTGATCTTACATGTTTTGGAAGGATGTTATTTATGTGTTCTTATCCTTCTCATACATTAAGGCCATAGAACACTTTCCTCTCAAAGGTACTCCATGACTCTGTATTTGAGCAGTGACAGAAATACTTGATGGAAATCACGCAGTGACTGCTGCTGTAACACACAGACTCTCCTGTTTCTCCAACCATTAATGCATCAACCTAAATACGGAGGTTGGTTTTTGTTGTGTACTTGCCACTTGCTTAAGAAAGTTTCTTTAAAAACTGAGAAAACATGAGGAGAGGAAACAGACCTGCTGCGTAAACAGTCTTCACCTACAAAATCAGAGCATGAATAAAAACAACTAACTAAGATTTGTCCGCAGTCGATAATCAAAGCTTCAACACAGAAGTTTACAAAATATATAAGTAAATCAGAACTTTAGAATTTATTCCACACTATTAATTTAGGGGAAGCTAAGAGTGTTCATCAGAGTTAGCAAGAAAGCACAGTTTATGTTAATTAAATATAAATTTGTATTTAATCCTCCAACAGATGGCATTCACAAGTTATTTTACTTAATACACTTATGTCATATTTTTGGAGGTTCCTATGTGAAATAGTGAACATTTTCAACCCACTTAACAATTCTTAACAAGTTCAAATAAACTCCAGTTAAAATGTATACATTCTAGTTTGGCGTTCAGAAAATTAGGAAAATGAAAACTGTTGCAAAGCTCTTTAAACACAGAAGATAGTCGGCCTGAATGATGCATTACTCCTAGCCAGAAACATAATCCCCCAGATTAATGTACTGTTTAGAGTGAGTCAGAATTTATGTAAAAGTTCTTATGTTTTTTTTTCTTTTATCTGTGAAAACAAAGCAACTTTGTGTCATATCCTGTAAATGATTGTATTAATCATTGAGAATAAATAATAACCATATTTAAAATGGAGGTCAAATAGCTGAGAGAGAGCAGCAGCTCCTCTGGACACCTGCTTCCAGGACATTGTGAAATGTTCTGCTTGATGCTTGATGCTTGCTGCGTACAGCTGTGCATCACAGCCTGCGAGTCTGTAAGCTTGTATTTACAGTGCATGCTTGAGTGTGATACCAAGGAAGCTTTGATGATTGTTGCGGCTGAGCGCTCAGTGTGAGGCCCTGAAGGGTTTTTCAACAACACTTAATGGAAGCAGAAGTACTGCAAGTGTTCTGCACTCAAAAAATAAATTATTCAATTTCCTTTATACCGTTATGTCAATCATTTCCATAAAACTGTATATAAATAAAACCTAACTGTATTTAGTAAAACCAATCAAAAATATTTAGCAGCTCCTACTTAATGACTTTTAGTTAGAGTGGCAATCATTGAATTTTGCTTTACTAAGCTAGTTTTAATTTCCTATAACAGTTGTAGTTTTAGTTTGACTTACTAAAAGATAAACAATTTCCACAGTAAGTAAACTTTTGTTATGTTGAATAAACATTCATTACCAATAAAACATCCATCCATCATCATGCACGCTTAATGGGGTCATGAGGGGTCCTGCTGCCTATCTCCAGCTGTCAATGGGTGAGAGCCAGGGTCACACTGGACAGGTCACCAGTCCATCACAGGGCAACACAGAGACACACAGTCATTCACACACACATTCATACACATTCACTCACAGAAGAATTTAGAGAGACTAATCAACCTGACAGTCATGTTTTTGGACTGTGGGAGGAGAGAACCCACCATGCACAGGGAGAACATGCAAACTGCACGCAGAGAGACCTCCAACCAGGATTTGAACCCAGGACCTTCTTGCTCCAAGGCAACAGTGCTACCAACTGCACTACTGTGCATGTGCGGTGTCGTCTTAACGCAATTTTTTGACTTTAAGTTCAACTTACTAAAATATGCTATGTTTGAAATTTCAACTAATTTATATTAATTAATTTGGACACAGTTCAATTTATTTAGTTCAACAATTCACTGAGATTGTTTTTTTGTTGTTTTTTTGTGTGTGGAATGAGAAAGTCTCATTGTTTGTGGAGATTTATATAACTCATTGTGACAAAGAGTCTTACCTTTGAAGAGCTGGAACATCCCAGGGACTATGATGGTGGTGATGGCTGCTAACTTGCTGATGGTGAGGAGGATCTGGATCCTGGCCGCCCAGGTGACGCTCATACTGTTCAGATAAACAACAGAGGCTGCAGGGAAACAGAGCAGTCAGTGGCTGCTTACCTTCTCATACTGACACAGCACAATCATTCTTTAATTCATTTACAAATACATAATCCTAGGAACATAAGACTGGCCCAAAACATTAAGTCATTACAAACACAGTGTTTGTAATGACTTAATGTCATTACAAACACATAATTTAATGTCAAAATTTCTTCTGCTGAGAAATTTTATATTAAAGCCCAATTCCATGGTTTATACAGTATATAGGCATATTTCCCACTGGACTAACAATTACTAAATTTAGATTATTTTTAATTGTAAAATGGTGTGGTCTTCACACCTTAGCACTCTTAAAACCCTTTTCTGATATAGTCATAGAAACATGTAAATCTTGTTAGATTTAACATGTCTGGACTTAAATATGATCTGGTCTAAATCAGTTGTTCTGTTTCACTCTAACCTTAAAGAGGACAAAGTCAAGCCACAGATTCCACCATATCATTATTTTATCATCAACATTAAAACAGACAGTTTGTTATATGTACACTCTTGTTGCTTCTGTGGTTTTTCATGAATGGGGTCATTTCTATGAAAGTTTGAGGCATTTTATCTGAATGAACCACAACACTTTTGGAACATTGTCTTATAAAAAGATGCAAACCAAAGGAGAACTGTAATGTGCAGATGATCCCGTCTTTAAATCTAAATGGAAATGTGAGGCCGCTTGTCTAAAAATAAAAATACAAAATACAAAACCATGGACCTAAAAAAGGGGAAAAGAAGGAACATTTTGCAAAGGTTCAGTCAAAGCCCAGACCTCAATCTGACTGAAGTACTGTGGTTTGACCTTAAAAACCAATTCATACCTGCCAGTGTGCTGGATAGTAAAACCTGTGGAACATAAGGTTTGTCATCCTTAGCTAACAGGAGTCTCAGTCTTAAAAATCCCTTTCCAGTCAAAGTCAAGGTGCCAAACAAACAGCAGAAAAAAGAAAAGAAATCTAACAGTGTCAAGGTGTGTTTTTAAGAACTTTGGTGTGGTGACTAAACCACAAAGATTCAGTTCTGTTCTCTGTATTCTGAGTCGACATTTGACAAATCGACATGTTATCTCCCTGCAGTGAAACCTCAGTGCATGTTGAAGAGGTCCATGTGATGATGATGATGATGATGATGATGGTGATGGTGCTGTGTTTTGTAGACTAACATCTGGAGACCTTCAGTCTGCTGTGGAGAACCGAATCTCTGAATAAAGTGGAGCAGAGTGAGCCACTTTCATCCACAGCAGCAGGAGGCTGATAAAGTCCAACAGAAAATACCAAAGTTATTTCTGTTAAATGTGGTTCTACAGTCGTCCAGCACATCATCTCTGTTCCATTCTAGATAACTATAATGAAGTGGAATGTGTGGTGCTTTGTGAGCTTCAGGTTAGAAATATTTTAAAACCTGATAACCAGCAGATCATTTCTATGTCAAAATACACAAAATATTACGCTTCAAACTATGTTTTTACTTTGTTTCACATTTTTAGTGCCTAAAAAGTGTATATGAATAGAATAAAAAGCTTCAATATGCAAAATGTTAAACCATTAACTTTATAAAGTGGATATTATATTTTACTTTTCATCTATTTAAAATCCCCTGTAAATATTTAAGAGGATCTTTCAATTAATCAAGTTTCCTAGTTTATGTAATAAAAACTGGATTAAAGGATAATATGATAAGTGTCTGCTTTAAGACTACAGGCAACTATGATAACAACCAATGGCCATGTTGTGTAGTAGTAGAAGAAGAACAATCCTTTTCTCTCATTGCAGTCATCCACAAGGAAATCATTTCTGGCTTCCTCGCAGGATGCAGCTGATGTGTTGAAATTATGACTAAACAGGCTTAAATCTGGGTACATTTTCCCTAAAAACTAATTTTCCAAAGACTCCAAATGTGCAATAGACATTTAACGACATCTATCAGGAACAAGCCTCTTGTCTTCTTTTATGAAGACAAGAGAAATATGTCCAGATGCATTTAAATTTTGCTTGGCTTTCTGGCCTTCAGCAATGAATTATTGACTTTGAGCTTCTCACAAATTTGCTCTGGTCTGAGTTGGGTTTATAGATAAGATACTAAGGGCTTAACCGTTTGAGCCACAGGCAGTCTATATTTCAATAGAAATATTTACATCCAGTTTAAATGAAAGCTGCATGTGGCCTCCAAAGTGGGACTTTGTGAATTGATCAGTGGGATGGATACATTGTACAGTCAGTGTTTACAGAGAAGGCCACAACAGGCCAAAAGGATTATATAATAATCTGACACAGAGACAGCGAAAGGTAAAAAAGCAATAGCTGTCATATTTACTTATGCCGATGGCTGTGGCCAGTTTCACAGCCATGGGGGGGATAGTGCAGGGCATGAAGAGCGGCTCCAGGATGTACCGTCCAAAGGCCAGAGAAATGACCGCCAGCGCTGCAGGCCTGTAGGACACGACACATTCACATCCGATTACACTGTGAGACTAAATTACTTTTACAGCTGATAAACCCTCAGATTTTCCACTATCTGTGTTTGGACGTTGATAACCTCGCTGTGTGTTTGGGTTGTTATACAGAGCCAACACTTTTACTGACAGTGAAGCTGACTCAGCTCAGTTTGTACTTTTGGTACCGTCCACATTCACATGCTTTCAGCTTCACATGCTTTCAACTTCAAATCTAAATGTCTACATTTACCAAATAGATTTTATTTTCCCCAAATAGCTCTATATTCCACTGATTCCAACATACAGATTTGTTGCAAATCTGTTGATAAGAATGAGACAAGAACAGAAACATTAATGTTTGTCTGGATTTTAATGACGGTCACTCAGTGACCTCTATGACAACCTGACATTATGAGAGTTTAATCCTCAGTGACCTTGTAAAAGTACACACACCCTGAAAATTTTTCAGATGTTACAACCACAAAGTTTTTTCTTTTGTTTTTTGTTTTTTACTGGGATGTTATGTAACACACACAAATATTTGGACTACTGTAAAGTGCAAGCAAAATAATGCATGATTTTTTGGAATTATTTAAAGATTTTTGTGTCAGGGTAAAGCAATTTCCATCAGACGTCAGCGTGGTGAGCATACTGCTAAAAGAAATACAGAACAATCTAATTTATAAAGACAGTCTACCTGTTTGTATATTAAATCCAGTAGTTCTGTAAAAGCTTTAATAGATTAGAGAACATTAGTTAAGAAACAGCATCATGAAGACCCAGAGGAAGCAGCAGACAGGTTGACCTGCTCATCACTGTAGACTAAGAGAAGCTGACCAAAGTTAATGCAAAGGTCAAACACAGGAAAATACTGGAAGAAAACCTGTTAGAGGTTTTAAAGGACCTACGATCTGGACAGAAGTTCACCTTCCAGCAGGACAATAACCTAGACAGCCAAAGATACAGAGGACACAACTATGCAAGCATACCGCTAAATAAAGGACACTTTAAAAAGACCAGTTAATCTGGAAATCATGTTTTTGGACTGTGAAAGGAAGTCAGCGTATCCAGAGAGAATCCATCCATCAGAGAGATCGTAAGCTGGGAGTCATGAAATCTGCCAACTATCCACCATGCAGCCTGATTAAGTCAAACTCCAGACCTAGACCCAAAAAGAAACCTGTGATAATACTTAAGAATGATGTTTGTCTGAGTTTGAGCTGAACTGAAAAGAACTGACAACAAATTCAGTCTACATACGCGCAAGACAGGTAGAAAAATGGCCCCAAAGCTTCCAGCAGTCTCTCTGGGCAGGATGGGGAGCAATGGACAGTCAAGCTTTTCTGCTACTTGGGGTGAATAGAACACAGGGTGTGATACCAGTGATAGTGCCAAAAGTTGAATGTTTTTCAGCTTTGTTTTGTTGCTATCCTTTGTGTGCATGTCTGCATATTTGAGTTCAAAATTTAAATTTTAAGGAAAGGCGCCTTTACATACTAAACACCTCAGCAAACAGACCAGACTTTCCAGGGAACTAAAGCAGACTAAAGTTGGTGTGAATGCACCTTTAATCACCCATTAATTTAATCCAGGTGTGCAAATTTAAGGGGAACAGCTAAAACATGCAGGACAGAGGGCCCAAGGGACCGGGGCTGGGGGCCTCTGCTGTAGAACAAACTGGGAAAATGTTCAAGCAGTGTGAATACCTTTGTAAAGTCATGTATGTAGCATAAAGAATAAATGATGACCTTTAAGAATTAGTTGCCCTATGATTAATACAAGATAAATCAAATATAAATGTGATAATGTTAAGACAGTTTTAATTGCTAGGACCTCTGCTGAATTAAGCTGGGGGTTTTGTTGGGTTTTATTGGGTCAGTGTGTGCCAGATGGAGCTTCCTCTGTATCCAGAACCCCGTGGTCACCTAGTGAAGCATGTGTGACCGTAGCACAGAGCTCCTGAGTTTGGCTGCTTCCACAGTCTGATCCGTGGCTCAGCAGAACACCCTGTTCATTCCCCAGAGCAGTTGCTGAGGCGCTGCAGCTGACAAAATCTCCTTTTGTTCTTCCCATTGTTTTGACTCTCTGCCTCTGTCCCTCGTCTCTTCCCATGGTGTTCGTACAATCCCGCTTGCCGGAGGCCAGCATTGAACTGGTCAGGCCAGGATAACCACTAGACTGTTTGCACAGCTTTGGCTTGGCAGTGTACACATATAGGGCTTCTCTCTCCTCTCTGCTCTTATCTGGGTATCCCAAAGGTTGCAGGCAGACAGAGCCTCAGAGTTCCTCACATTATCTGTTGGGTTCTAGCTGTGTATTATTTGATCACTGCTTTGGGCTTAATAATAAATGTGGCCGGGGACTTCATCCCAAACACACCGCAGCCTGCCATCACTGAGAAGGAGCTTCGTTTTATTGAGTTGGTCAAAAGAATAAGTTTGTCAATTCACTGAGATCAAGTTTCTACTGGCCAGTGTGGAGGGCAGACTGCAGAGCTACATGAGATGATGACACAGAGAAACTGTAAACTGAAGATCTGTGTTTAAGAAACAAGATGGAGGATTAACAATACCATGATAGATTTTATGCTGGTAGTTCTTCTTCCTGAGCCTTACCACCGGCTGCTTCTCTCTCAGAATATTTACGCTGTAATAGTTTATATAACTATTTATATAATCTGTGTCCTGTCTGTCTCTGTGTTGCCCTGTGACAGAATGGCAACCTGAAACACCTCTCGCCCGAAACGTTTGCTGGAGATAGGCACCAGCACCCCTCTTGACCCCACTAGGCACAAGGGTGTACAGAAGACGGATGGATGGATGGATGGATGGATGAATGGATGGATGGATGGATGAATGGATGGATGGATGGATGGATGGATGGATGGATGGATGGATGGATGGATGGATGGATGGATGGTCTAATCTGCTGACAGTATACACAGAACAATCCCAGAATAACATGGAACAGATGGGATTAGATAAATCAGCCCCATAAATATATGTTCACATTCTCCGACTACTTTCCGATTTTGCAGTCTCAGCTTTCTAACTTTTTGCTGTTTTTGTTTTTTTTTTTCCTCTTCTCATAGAAGCTACATCGTGCCTGGCGTTCTGTTCTGTTCTCACACCTTTCTCGAGGAAGCACTGGATTTCTTGTGTCTCTGCTCTGTCTTTTCTGTTGGATTTTTCTTCCTGTGAAAGGAAAGTTTTTCTTCCCACTGTTACAGCATGCATGGTCAGTATGAGGGATTTCTGCAAAGTCAACAGTTCAATGCAATCAATTTACTACAGTCACTACGCATTCGCCCAGGAGTGGATGCTGAAAGTCAATGACTTGGTGCAAACTGCTGGGTTTCCTGAGAAAACTTTCTAAACTAATATAGAGAACAAACTGATATTTTTTATAATCAGGAGCAGAAAATGTTCCTTAGCATTAGTAAGCTATCGCTATAGCTGTCCTATAGCTTTGGGCCACTTTTCATTTAAGATCACACTTCTAAAGATGTGTGCTGTTTCAAGGACCAAAGCTTATTAAAAGAAACCAGAAGATGAATCCAGAATGAAAATGTCAAATTTAACATGGTTAAATAAAAAAATAAAAGCCTGCAAGTGGCACAAATTTATTAAAATAACTTTTTTAAGTGACTTTAAAATGTCAAGGTTAAATTAAAATGCTTATGAAAGGCTGAACATGATTACATTCCAACAGAATGGCATTTTATATTTGTTCTGACCAGATAGTTTTAATTTGATCATAGATTCATTTATTAATTTCAGACTGTAGGAGACAGAATAAAGGAATTTTCTGGAGATAAGGCTTTTAGGGCATATTCTGGTATGGACCGTTGGCTTGAATCCTATTTTCCACTGTTACCTCTCTACCTACCAGCAGCCCGGGGGAAGCTTTTAAAAGTCATGGGATTTTTTCTGAAGAATAATTCTATATTTAGGATTTACATTAGGAGTTTATATATATATATATATATATATGGTGTAATGTATACTGAAGTGGGATGGGTGTCCCCCTGGTGGTCGGTGACATCCTGCACAGACCGACGTGCTGAAACCAAGGCAGGCACTGCATGTTGACTGTTTGGCTTTGGGTGAAATGTGTGGGAACTTTGAGACAGGGCACAATTTGTCACTTAGTGTTAAACCATTGGTCAATCATTGGACTGACAAGATTTGCAATACATCACCTTATTGCAATGAGATCAGCCCAAAGTCTGATAAAAGCCATCTGAGGTCCAAATGCTTCCATTATATATGTGTAATGTCCTCCAGACTTCTTAATGCAAGTCCCCAGCTCAGCATAGCACAGTGCTCCTACAGTGACAAAGATAACATATTAGTTTTAGTTTAATATCAAGAAGACAGATACAGAAACCGTCACATTTACAGAATAATACTCTGTAGGCCCAGAAGTCCCTACAGGATATGATGCTGGGAGGCTTTCCAGAACCCAGGCAGCTTTAGGGAGAAACTTCTGGAGGGTTGAATCTTAATTAGAGTTTGGAGCAAGAGAAATAAAGAGAGTAAAGAAGAGGCTGAAGTAGAGTATTTAAGGATAATGTGCTTGGAGTTTTCATTACAGCATGAAAACTGAAGGCTTTAGGGATTCAACAACACAATACAATAAAGCCATGCTACTGTACAGCACTGGGCAGAGATACTTAAGGACTGAGAGCTGGTGGAGCAATCAGCCTGACATGACACAATGTTAACTCAGTTATCAACTGATAATTAATTATCTGTTGAGTTGAAGCATCAGACTCTCAGTATATACATAGATGGGAGCACTGTTGAACATAACTGGATTTAATCCTCTGTGTAAATCTGCAAAGGAACAGATGCTGGTAAAGGTGGGAAGGGAATTTAGTAATAATGTGGAGAAAAACAAACAGTTTTCTGTTGGCACATGTCAGGTTGGGTCATTTATTTCTCTTCTCTGTGAGGAAGAATTTACCCCCAGACAAAAGCCTGAGTAAGTACAAAAGCCTGTTATAAAATTATAATTTCATCTCCAAATGAATAAAAAGTTATCCAATCTTACTTGGTCTAATATGAAAATAAGAATTATCATGATATTATATTACCAGTCAGATCCAGGTCTGCATTTGGACCTCAGATGACGGTCAGACCTGTATAATCACTGAGTCACTAGAACCCGCCTGACAACATGAAGTGGGCTAAAACATGTCAGACACAGAAGCATCATGATCAGGTCACAGTGGGCCTTTTGGACTTATCTGACGGGTTCTGTGTAAGTTATTTCAGACAGTAATCAGGCCTCCGTATGGATGTGGCTGATCACATAAATGAATTAACAAGCAAGCTTTTATTTCCATTTAGGTCCAGATTAGGCTGGGCAGCTTTTTTCAAGCTGTCTGTTCAATGTCCTCTATCTTTTAATTATTAAAAAAAACTTCTCTTCTCCCATCACTTCTCTTTTCTACCTGCATTTGAGTCCAACTAGAAACCAACCAAGACATTTTTGTATTTCATCATTTGGACAAAAAACAAGACTTTTTTGTCCAAGAGGCAGCAAATTACCTGAAAGCAATTTACTGAGTATTCTGTGAACCTTTCAGTCCTAAGGGCGGATCATGACCTTTCACATGAGCAACAAAGGCTGTAATCACAGATGTAGCTAAGGAGGAACAGATATGGACCACCCTGAGATTCATTGTCTCTTTTAGACTTCAGCTAACTCTACAGAGGAAACAATGGATTCTGTTATCATCGGTACGATGTAGTTAAGTGGGACTATGTTGAATATGGACATAACATTCTGTTAAAGATATGAAGGGTCAGCTCAGCTTCTTTGGCTCATGAACGGGTTCCAGGAGTTCCTGGTGCTCTGTGATCCAAGATGGTGTTAATTAAAAGTAAAAACCTCATTTCAGTATTTCAAACTAACTTTTATGGCTGAGCTACTTGCCCCTTCCTGCAATGTTGCCTGTGAAAATAAGTACAGCTAATAAAAATAAGACTTTGATAAAGATTGATCCAGGTCAAAGAATAAAACGTGTCACAACACAAACACAGGTTTTGTCCATTCTGTTAGCTTCGGACCTGAAAACAGTTCAGCCCATCATGAACCATGCTTTATACTTGGATTAAATTTGCTATTAAAATAGCTGAAGCATCAAGACCCTGCAAGTCAAACAGACACCTCATATATTGTAACTTACATTACAATCTTGTGAAACCAGATTTTGAAACAAGATTCCAATGAGAACTGATTTAAGCAGCGCCTGTGTACAAGCCTAAGGCTAAAAGCATAACACTAGTGTGTTTTGGACATGTTACGTCATGTATTTCAATGTGTGAATTTAAAAACAGAACAAATCATAGTTAATGTTTGTTTTAAAATAATGGTACAGTGTTTCATCCAGTCCTCCTTTAGAGCTTCAGCAGAAGGTGTTCTGCTCTTGTTCCCCTCTAGCTTCTGTCTGTCCTCTGAGCACGACCAGGTTTTGAACCCATTCCTCTGAAGCCACCCAGGAATCAGAAATATAACTCACCAAAAAGTGACAGGACACCACAGGCAATCCACACAGTGAGTGACATTCCCACGCTGCCAGAGTGTTTCAGGATTCCCTTGGGTGAGATGAAGATTCCAGCTCCAATGATGGTCCCAACAATGATGGAGATTCCTCGCAGCAGGGTCACCTTCTTGCCTAGTTCCACCTTCTTTCCACCACCTTTCTGGAGTTTCCCTCCAGGATCTTTTCCATTTTGGGAAAACATTTGTCCATTTGAAGCTGTTTCCTCATCATTTTTAATAGAAGTAGATCTGTTCATCTTCTTAAACACTGCCTGGCGCACAGTCTCTGGGTTGGATGTGTCTCTCTGGTGGGGCCTGTGAGGGTACGACTAGTCCAGGGAGGACAAAGTTCCTCACTGTTACAGTCCACACTATAAGTAGTCTTTCATGCTCCTTCCTTAAATCTGCTGCTCCACATTCAGCTCTCTGACACCACCCAACTTTTTTGTCTCTGTTCATCGGTCTCCCTGACTTCTGTCTTTTTGTCTTGCTCCATGATTTTGCTGCTTGTACTCCCTCCCCTTTTTGAGTCATGCCTCCTCTCTAAAACCAGCAGTGGCTCACACAGGGGAGGTGTTGTGCTGACTTGGTGAAAGGTAATCATGACATGGCAACTTGTTTAGAGGGAGTGCTTATCTCCTACATGTCCTCTCCTCGGCTTTTTAGATTCTCCCTCTATTTAAACCTGCTCACTGCATTTGCTTTTAACTCAGTCTATCCCAAGATAGAATTTCTATAGCTGGGTGAGAAACTGAAACATTCTGGGATATTAAGAAGAACTTGCTTTCATATGACTGTAGGAGCTGACAAGACATTGAAAATCAGATTTAGTTAACTTACCTGATCAACCCCAACCAGGTTTTTGGTTATGCTTAGGTAAGAAATGGCACATTTGTATTTTGTACCTACCCCTAAACCCCTAACTACACTTGGACTCCACAATAAGTATTTTCACCTTTCATTTTTTTCAGACAGTGGTATCATCTTTTCTTTGTTTATTTAACAACTTGACCAACATGTACAAAGATCTATATTTCTACCCTTAAAACTGTGATTTTAATTTGTGAATATTGAAGCAGGAATAATCCATTAGTCATTAGCTCTTAACTTTATTAAACCATGAATTTCAATAGATCCATGTAAAATCCAACCTCAACTATAATTACTAGAAGTCTGACGGTCAGAAAAAAAAACATGATATACTAATGGTGGGATTCAATCAAAACTTAATTCCAAGTCTCTGATTAATTAAAATGAATCATATTTCAATCGAAAACAATTTATTGATATTTACATTTTAAGTTCTCCTAAATTATTTGATAAACAGACACATAAGCTCAACAATCAGACACATGCAGGTTGGGGGGGGCAAAGGGGGCTTGAGCCCCTGCCCCTTTGATCCTTGATGTCCGTAGTGCCCTTTTTGATTTTTTTTTTCAATTTCTTCTTCTTATTATTTTTAATCTATATGTCAGAAGGCCTGCTTGTGCCCCTCAGCAATAATATTTAGCTAAATATTATAATTTAGCAAAATAAACTAGTCTTGCTGCCTTCAGTCTAATAATGACTCAGTTTCTCTGCCTCCATGTTGTTCAGAGGAGGAGAGCGGATCTGTGCCCTCTAACTATCAAATTATGGGCAAGAATATTTTTTCAAACACTGGTTTCTGATGTTTACGTTAGAAAAACTGTTTCTATTTATATTTTTATAATCGTCCTTGCAATAGAGGGGAAAAACCCACCTCGCCCCTAAACACAGAAATGCTTCAGCTGTAGAGAAAACTTCTGACTTTAACTTTATCATTCTGCTAAAAGCCTGGTTCGCTACAAGCAGTTTGAGTCGGTCCACCGACAGATATAAAGAATATCTGTCTTTATATCAGACATCCTGACATAAGACACGGTACCGACTGTCACCGCGAGTCGCGACGCACCTAAAGCCCCGGTACCACCTGGTACCACCTGCTACCATGGTACCATGTGGTACCATGTGCACCTGGTACCACCTGGTACCACCTGCTGACTTTTCACTCTACTTCTCCTTAACGTTTCTACCAGGCGGTTTAAAGCCGCTGCTGATGGGATCTGGGCTGGAGGTTCGCGGCTGTAAATAGAAGTTATTGCAGAACCTCAAGTGTTATAGGAAGATTCGGCCCAGAGCATTTAGAGTTCACAAAATAAACATCAGAAGAAATACTGTAGCAATAATTAGAACTGCAGCATAAAGCCAAACATGCCACAATTAAATTAACCAAAATGTCCCCAAAGCACCGGGGAACTGGCATAGGGGCCCCCGGGGGATTCCAGGATGATTCCAGGTAGATTCCAGAGATGCGCATCGCAGAGGCTGTTCATGCAGGGCTGGCCCAAGGTAATATGGTGCCTTAGACAGAACCCCCCGGAACCCGTCCTACTAAGAACCTCAGCATCACTAACATGTTTAAATATAGATAAGGTGAATCTGTGAGAGGGAGACCAGGTTTATTGGCATAGTTTAAAATCAATCACTAATTATTGGTTGTTTGCTGTGATGTATTTGTGAACAAACCCAATTCAAACAAAAAGATTACACCATATTGTAGCCATGGTAACACAACAATCAAACTATCAATAAGATTCTTTAAACTTTTACAAAGTAAACGTCCTAATTAAATCCTAAATGTACAATTTTGTATCTGAGCTGAATGCATTAAATAAAATTTAATAACATTGGCATTCTCTATAAATGATGCTACAGCTTTAGATCTATGGTCTGTGTTACAATTAAACAATTTCTAGGGGCCCCTGAATCTCTGGAGGCCCCTACCAGCAGCTACTGAGTTTTCTTTGCCTTTATATCCCAGTCTTATAATTTTAGATCTCAGAAGTGCTAACATCAAAAAATTATATAGAGTGAACCCCTTTGAGTTTTTTGATCTATAAATCAGTCTGCAGCCAGATTGTTCTAGAGGTTAAATAGATATTATTAGGGCTTCATTAGTAAAATGGCAGCAATTTTGCTTATTTCATAACTTTATAACCAGAGACCTTCTCTCCTCTGATCTGTTTAACAGCTACAGTCTCAGATCAGCTCAGATCTCCAGGACTGTCAACAGCAGAAATAGAAACTTTATACCTGTTGGGGAAAATATAGACTAGATTTGCTTTGCATTTCCCCGCATGATGGCAATGATATAGTAGGATCCAATTAAACTCTTGATTAATATGGGTTGTTGCTATGTTGTTGTACGGAGTTTTAAGATCTTGTTCAATGTGCCCTTTTTTACTTTGAGCCCTTGCCCCTCCAAAGGTCTCTGCATGGCCCTATCAACAATAAAGATATTATTTTTAAACTGTTATTTAGGTTTTTCAAATATCAGATTGGTGGAAAGTGTTTTAGTGTTTCAGAAACTGCAGATCATTCATAAAACTTATTTAGAAATGTGGACTGTGGACTCTAACGTTAGCATCGGGGAAATCTGTCCTCCTGCTACATGGTTAGCATTGATATGCTATTTTAGGCTTGAACAGCTTTGCTGATAGGCTAACTCCTTTCAGCACAACTTGCATCAGATGGTTTTTTGAAGCAAATGTCAACCTCACTGGGCCAAGAGAAGCAGCTTTTTCATCTATTTCTGTTGTTTATGGATTCTGTCTGTATGCCAAACAGGCTGTCAAGAAAACCTGACATCATCCCACTTCCCCATGCTGAAGATTTTAGTTTAACAGTAACAATAAATAAAGTTACCGTTAAAATTAATCACACAAGTGACATCTAGACCCAACAGTAGACTTGAACTTCAGTAAAAATAAATCTGGTTGTGTGTTGTTTTTGTCTCCTGCAAACTTTGCTTTAATTCTACTTTTTTTTTCTATCTAATCATAAGAAATCATAGTCAGTCAGAGAGAGTCATGAAACAGGAAGAGCAGGTTTCCTGGAAAAAGAGGAAGTAGGTTTCCAGCCTGCAGATTTATGAAAATAGATGAGATTATTCTATTTTTCAAAGCATACAAGTTTTAAAGAGTGAAATCTAAACATTTTGAGTAATTGGATAAGACCCAAAGTAAAATACTTATATTAATATTGGTTTACTTGTAATAATACTTACACTTACATTTCTGGGTATACTTACAGGTAAAACAAGTAATTGTAACTTTGGTATCAAATAAGTAGAATCATGGATTATTCTTGGTTTCTTTTCAGAAAACATCTGTAATAACTCACGTTAAGATTGTAATAAGAGTAACTAATAAGTTATGGTTATCATAAAATTATAAATGAATGTTAAGTCAGAGAAGCTAAAGAAGTTATAAATGTGATTTTGACATTGAACTTGAAATGGTGTAAAGGGTGTAACGCAATTAAAGATCACTGATATGTTGGAGGTAGATGGTAGGTAAAAGGTTAGGGGGGAAAGGGAACTAACAGGAGAGCAGAGATGATCAACGCCTTATTTGGAAAAATTGAAGAACAACTTTAACTTTTCAAAGAATAGGTTGTGCAGGACGTAGGAGGGCCGTTGAGCAACCCTGAGACATTAGCACAGACATCAGGACATAATGTCTCTAAGACAAAGATGGAGATGAGATTATCTGTCCAAGGAGTCAGTGATAGCTAATGCAAATGCACCAAAATGGTGGATAAACCCTATAAAAGGTGGGTGCAAAAGAGGAACCTTTGGTTGGATCCTGCAGGCAGCTTCGAGCCAAGATCAAGATGGACAAAGAACTCTGCAGCTGAAGAAGAGCCGGGGCCACAGATCCGAAGACTGTCCGGTGCATGGGGACAAGATGAAGGGAGATTCAGAGCCGCAAGACAAGAAGCTGAGGAACACTACACACATGAGGAAGTCACCCTGAGACCCGAGACCTGCTGCTCTAAGTCAGTACTCTTCCTGCCAGCACCCAAGTCCTGTGTGACCTCAACCATCCAGGCAGAGACGAAAGTTCATCAGACCTACAGAGATCCCTGCCTTCGTCGATCAACCTCCTCCTGCTGCAACACCTTCTTCATCATCAGGCCAGGTCTGGGGTTCGAAACGCCAAACTCTGTCCGTCTCTCTCAAAGGTTCCCTTTTTAGTTCTCAGTGTCAGCATTAGGGAAAGATAGACTAGATGATTGATTTTACTTATTTGATTATTTCTGCTACTGAATTAAGCTGTACTGACCCTTGCAAAAATGCCTTACTAATAAAATATTTAGCATAAAGAAAATCTAAAAGATGTTGTGGACATTCAATTAATGAGTCACCTTAAAGTTCTTTGATGGTTGTAAAATAGCTCTGATGTTTGATTCTGGAGAGGAAGAGCTGGAAAATGTTTTATAGTTTGCTTTTAGCCCAAAACTATACAGTGTGTAAAACAACATCCTTGGGACTCGCCTGACTCTCTAAAACCAACCTGGTTCAGTAACAAGAGCAAGTTGTAATAGAGAGAAAGAGTGACCGTTAACAGGTGTGCTCTGTGAAACTAGTTGACTGCAGGCTGCTCAGTCTGGCTAATTCACAGGGGGAAGCAGGGTGGGGCATCTGGATGGAGGTTGTCAGGAACCAGGTGAGTATTTCTTGTGACCAGCTTTAAACAGAGTTTACTTCAGTTCTGGACAGGGCAAATCCCAGCAGATTTAGGAAACTCAATTTGGAAAACTGGTAGCACTCTGGTAGAGATGTGGTAGAGATGTGCTTTGTAAGCACATCTCCCCTCTCAGAAGAGGAAGTAGAGAGTGAGAGTAGTGAGTGGAGGCGGGGGGGTGTTGCGCAACTACAAGGCATACAGCCATATGTGAACACAAGGGACACACTGACAGATATTAATAGTCTCTTCAGGATGTGTCTTTACCATAAACATATAACATAATATCATGCAGTCTGACATTTGTGGCAAAATAAAACCATTTTATGACTTTATCTGTCTTAAAGTGCTATAAAATGGTGAAAATAAGGGAATATAACATTTTCTCATGTCTCCATTGGTGATACTGATCTGATTCTCTCATTTTTTATATACTGTACATTCATAGGAAAACCTGAGTACATTCATCCTACTATAATACCTTTTAGAAGGGAAATAATACCTGTGGGATTTTAATGTATTTATTTAACATCATCAGTGAAAGGATTGCAATGAAAGATACAAAAATCTATGCTGAGGTGGACAGATATCAGCAAGGATGTTAGAAAAGCAACAATTGTTGGTTATTAATCTGAAGAATATGATAATGACATTTATAGTGTCTTTATTGCCATTCTAACCAAAAGTCTACTCAGAGGAAGAAAACATTGGAGACATCAGCCAGTCATCCCCATGGTGACCCAGTGAATTTACCTCAGATAAGACCTTACAGTGCTCAGGAAAACTGCAGAAAAGAATTTACGGGTGGAAGTTCACATGTTAACAGGTAAAGTTCATCACTTATTAAAGAAGTAGTAAATATAAGCAAACCAGAGTGTTTTCTCCAGTCTAATGATGAACCTACAGGCACAAAGTCATATCTGCTCCATAGAGTAGAATCCCATATTTCAAACAACTCATAAGCATTTAGCTGAAGGTTTTTGCAATCTGTGTTTATTTCAAGGCTTTTGAATCATTAAATGTAAAGGAAAGAGAGAGTCAGAGAGTCTACAATTTACTCTTCCTTTTAATTCTGATTAATTCTGATACAATTTACTCTTCTATTAAAAAAGGTCCATTACCACTTAGAATTTCTCACGATGGTAGGATATCCAAGACAAAAGTGTTTAAAGTCAGGTTGAACTTTACGTTTGACTATGTGGCTGTTTTAAGGTTATGTACTGTAATTGTGCAGAGAGAGAAGAACTGTGGGTAACGAGAAGGGATGAGCCTCATCTTCAGCAACCTGTGAAATCCTTTCGTTCAATCAGAGGGGTACAAAGCACTTACAGAGCATAACATTTTATGTTAATCAGAAAAGGTTGTGCATGTGTGAGGCACACACATGCACACACACACCCCCTCAGAAATATAAACACCATTTTTTATGTTCACATTGTGAGCAAGTTTCCAGGGCACTGTGGGAAACTCACTTACCTTTGATTAGAGAAACATAATTGGCTCAGCGTGTATGTAGCTGTAGGGCAAGCACACACACGCCTTCCACATTCCGTTCCCCTGAAGTACCAGAAGCCCTCCAGAAAAGCCCAGTTCCCTGTTTGGTGGGGTAACAAACAGGGCACTACTGGGGGAATTCAAGGCCAAACGCTCACTGTTGCGTAAGTGGAGAATTTGGGACACCCGAACAGTGATTAATGTTCAGATCATTTCCAAGACAGTGCCAGCAACTTCTGAGAAATAACACTGCAACACTGAAGTTCCAGGCTGAATCATGCGTATGGAAATCAGGTCTCCTCCTCCACTGTGGTGGATAAAGACCACAAAAATAAGTTTGATTTTGTCAAGTTCCCTTTGACACGCTGGAGCTTGTCTCTTTTGCACAATCATTTCAAAAAAAGCACACGCATTGACAACCATACTGACGTGGAAGAGCAGTTGGTAGTAACTAACTAATACACAACCTTATGTTTTCTAGTTAATTCATAGCATTAAAAGAAATGGAGTCGAACCACCATGAGGGTGGTCTGTTTTTATAGTTTTCCTCTGTATGATGTGAGGCCAAAATATTTTCTAAAAACCTTTCTTATTCAGGTCTAAAGTCCAAAATATATTGGCATACAACACTAGGTGGTCTTTGATAGTTCTTTGGTTTTTTTACCCCTCCAGGGGGTCTTTTGAGGGCTCCAGTGTCCCTTATATAAAAGTAGGCTGGCAGGAAAGGGGGGAAGACATGCAGCAAATGTCGCCGGGTCCAGGAATCGAACCCGCGACGAGGACTCAAGGCCTCCAAACGTGGGTCGCGCTTTCCCCTACGCCACCACAGCACGCCCCTTTGTTAGTTGTAATGTCCCTGTATGTTTGATGCATCCTACATCTGACCAAGATGGCAGAGCAACGTCACTACATTAGGTTGTGCCTCAGATTATCTCATAATCTCTCTGCTTTGGCAGTTTATCATCATGTAACTCTTCATGATCTAAGAGTCACTTCTGGCTGTTCTGATAAGAAAAAAAGTGGCTCCATTTACGGGAGACAGAGCAAGATAACATATAAAACATGTACTGGACAGATTTAGCTTATTTACTAATTAACACAGTTACAAAGTATGAACTGAAGGGGGCGTTCTATTTGCACATATGCTTCTCAGCCTGTGTTCAGCCCCTGTGTTCTTAAAGGGGGATGAGTGGAGAGAGGTTTGCATGTTCCAGGCACATAGTGCCATTTTATATCACAATATAGTATCTATGTTTCCTTCAGTTGTTATGAAAATGTTGTATCTGATAAATTAGTCTCTCCTATCCCTTCCGACACTCCCCCTTCAGCACATCATCACAACAATGCTTCTCCATGATGCCATCTATTGATTTAAAGTCTTTCTTAGAGCTCAACAAACGCTCAGATCCACTGGGTGTTTGTTAATTGTTGCTGCCGCTAGTCTGGAGGAGTAGAGTGGGTAAAGTTGCACCTGCCCACAGAGCAGGTGCTCACCTGGGATTGAGCTTTGGGTAAGTAGATGGTGCATTATATAAGCAGGATTTAAAACACACCTGGATGGTTGCCATGGTTGCCATTCAACGATTTCTCAAACATCCATGAAAGATTCAAAGCAACTCACCAGGTATGTTTTAGATAAGGGAATAACATTACAATATGATATGCAAAATAGAATTTTTTGAGCTCTATTATACCCCTCCTTTAAGCTGAAGATGTTCTAATCTGCTGACATAAGAGAAGACAAATCACCACCATGGCCATGCGTTCCCTCTTGCCCAGGCATACAGCAGTATAGATTATCCTGACTCACAACAATCTGTCAACGCTGTTTACATTTCTTTTTCCAGTTATTAAAATATGCCAACTAAAGTGAAATCTTCTGCCAGTAGATCATCACCAAAATATATTACCATGGCATCATATCTTGCTTAGAATATTAAAGTATTAGTTGGCTCTGACAAGCAGCGCCTCACCACAAACCTTCCTGCAGATGACTGAACTTATTAAGTTTATTCTGCGAGGGCTTCCAGCTTTACTGGCTACCTTCCACTTCCCATTAGAGCATAAACTGTTCTAGTTTTGGTCAAATGTGGACCCATATTTTAATATTAAAAAGATAAAATCCACACTGATTGCTTTAGCATCAAACTATTCTCTCTAATGTTTATTTTGAATTGAAATGGTAATGATTGTGGGGGTGGATAGATGTTGGAATTAGGCTTTTTAAAAATTTAAATTGTATACAAACATGTCAATGAGAAATAAGTCCTAAGATATTTTTTTCTGTTCAAAATAAGTGCTGAACCTGTGTTGTGTGTATCTGGTCATGTGCCACTAACAGATCTCCTCAGAGGAGCCATCAGAGAACAACTGCCTCTGGTGACAAACAGCAAAAAGGAAGGTTGGAGGAATAAAAAGCCTTTTTTGCCTTTGTACTCTTTGTGTGGGATGAAAAATATCCTCTGTACATGCAGATAAATAACGTTGAGAGGACAAGTGTTTAAATGGGAAAACAAAAGATTCAAAAAAAGAACAAGCAGAAACCGAGAAAGAACAGCCTCCACATTCACCCAGGCTGAATGAGATGAAAGAACAAGACAAGGACAAGCTGCCAAGCTCTTAAGAAATAATGTTTGGTAAGCAGGCCACGTCTTTCTTGAACTATTGAACACAAAAATGCCTTTTTAACCTTGCCCCTTGCATAATCTACTAATGAATCTTATTGGGTGCTCAGGCAGAGGGCCAGCACATATCTGGACCTCTGCATCCACTGAGGTTTTTGCAGAAGGGCAGCTGTACTAAACAAAGATTTCACAGAATTTAAGATGATTCTTAAGTTTTGAGATATCATGAAGAGACGTTCAGTGACACTTAGTAGCACCTGTGTTGGTTCTCAGGTACAGTTGTTAGCTTTGTAAGGTTCACTCCATGGGTCAAAAGCTGCCTTTGAAATTATTTTGTCTGGTCTTCATAGTTCAAGAGTGATAGAAATCAGAAGAGCAAAAACAGCATCAACTGCACCTGCAACAAACAGTTATATCTACAGCAAACTGCAAATGGAGACACCTAACTTGGCTCAAAACAAACCAGACATTACCATTCTGGAGTGAGACTGGACAATAGAGAAGGAGCTTGTAAGGGTTTGTTGTTTTTCTGTGTGTAAGTTCCTAGTCAATTAAGTTTCTGTGTTGAGGCGTTTTTTTTGCCCTTGATTGTCTCTTGCTGTCCTGATTACTCCTCTGTGTATTTAATCCCACCTGTGTCTGTGTTTCCCCATCGGATCCTTGTCTTGTGTCATTTGTCGTCGCAGTCTTATGTTGTGTCATTGCTGTTCAGTTGTATGAGTTTCCCAGTTTCTATCAGTGTCAGCGCTACTTCACCTGTACTGTCTGGACTTCTGTTCTCTTCGTTACCATTATTAAACCCTCATTTTCACCATAACCTGGGTCTACTGCGTCATCCTCACCAACAACAAACCACAACTCATGACAGGGCTATAGTCAGGACATGAGAGAGTCAGATTCCATCAAACTAGCCCCCCATCCATGCATATATCTCAGAGTATTTTCATTTAATAGTGCTTTGAGGATATCTGTGCAGGTCATTAAATACTATATATAGTTTATATATATATATGTGTGTGTGTGTGTGTGTGTGTGTGTGTGTATATATTCTCTTGTATGAAAACTCAGCAAAAAATATCTTCATAGTTTTGCTGCAAAGAGCTCACCCCCATCTAACCTCAGTGTGCAAACTTAGAGCTCTTGTTGTTAGAGCATATGTTTGACTGGAATGTGGAGGAAATAAGTGGAAATGAAAACAACGTCATGATCAGTTAGCTAGAGAACCGACACATAAGCAGAGACTTTTGTTCTGCTCCTATACTTCCCCCACACCACTACACTGTGTTGATGTTACAAGGTTATCACAGAGAAAACATTCCTAATCTACTTCTTCTGACGAAAACTGCGTTCACTCATGTAATTAACGGTAGACAATATATTGGGCTATAACCCATTACATACAGTGATAAAATATTACCTCTTAAAGCTGCCACCATTAAATAATAGAATCATCTGTAACCTTTACACGTCATCATTGCTTCCTATAAAATGTGAGGCCAATACCTACACAGACTGCTCTACACCGGTAAGGACTAGGAAAAAAAAGGCAAAATTAAAAAGTGTGGATGTAGAATGACTGTTGGAGTTTCAACACATGACCAAGCGTGTTGGGACCACAACGTTATGAGAGGTCATGTTTGAGTTGATGAGTCAAAAAATAAATAAATGATGAGTTCACTCTGCCACATAAAAAAATAATAATAACAGATGTTATCTACTGTGATGGACTCGTGATATGTCCAGGTGTGTCCTTTCCTCTCATATTTTGACAAATTATCTTTGGTGATGAGCTTCAAGTTTTTAATGTTCTCAAGGCCACCTTGACATCAACTTAATGTTTACTTCACAGAATCTCTATCATGTTAGAGCTGAGCTCTGGCTGCACCGGTTGGAAACATTATATGGTAATGATGGTAAAACGAGCAGACTATGTTACACCTTATTCTTCCAGATTTATGAGTAATGTTGGTTTCACCTGTAAAATCTGATAGATTTTAAGATTATTTGTCTTACAATTAAACCCAGTAATAGTGGCCCAAGCTCCACCTTATATCAAGGATGTGTCATGAAATGCGGTGTGTGAGGTGGTGAGGCAGACGCAGATGACCAAGGTAGATGTGAGAAAATAATCTTTTAATGACGAAAATAGTCCACAAAACCAGGCAGCACGGCCGAGCGGAAGCCAGGGCTTGACACTGGTAGCAACCGTTAAAACGACTGGACAACACGAAGGACTGAACGCACATTAGACGAGGACCCGACAGAGACGCTGAGACACAGGTGACATTAAATACACGGGAGGGTAATCACAGAAACGAGACACACCTGGGAAACAATCAAGGGGAAGACAGGACAACACGAAGACTCGGGGACACAGAAAACTCTAAATAAATACACAGAAAACACAGAACATGACAAGATGTGGAGTTGTCATGTAGAGTTTCAAAGAATGGTGATAAGAATAAAGACCTTCCAGACTTTGGGACCCAGGGTCAGTAGTGGTAGAGGGGCCCATCACAGGGCTCTTCAATCACCACATTAGGATCAAGAATACTGTTATCAAAATAGGACAATGAAAAAATACCTTTAAGTTTAACTTTCCTCCAAACATTTTTAATATATTGTTTCCTTTTCTAATTGTTCTTGACTAATGGTCCAACACACACCCATCCCAACTCATCTACAAAGGTTCTGAATAATGTTGTCAACTCAGGTAAGCTCAGCTTTTTTTATTTTTTTATTACTACTTCTTTATTTGTTCCACTGCAGGACAATTAAGTCTAAAGTATGAAGTCTGATTTGTGTCTATGTGAACTCTGATACTGTGTAGTGAACCTGGGAGGGTCATGAAACACAGACTGATGGTCATTTTAGATTTTTTTTCTCCTCTTAACAACACACCTGAACACATCACATCCTCAGCATGTGGCTTGGAGCTCATTCAAAGTGTGCAAATATACTGTTTCATTTACCTCTAATGTACCATGACATTCTCTGTTGATGGAGAAGGTGAAAGGGAGGAAACTGATTAAGTGGAGATATTTTTCAAATGCATATCAAGTTTAAATGAGGAAAATCTGTATTGGTTGATGGGTAATGTGTGCCACATGGATACACATAAACAATCAGTGAGTCATAGTCAGTTATTTAAATTCTCTTTTAGACGTCAAGTTGGAATCAGGAGTCCAACATTTGCTGCAATGACAGCTGTGGGTTATGCTGTGCTACATTAACAACAAAACTCTTTTTTTTTTTTAAATAGATCCTATAAATCACAGGCTCCCGACAGCAGCTTCTTCTTCTCACAGTGGATTTCTCCTGAATCCAACAGTGGCTTCATGACTCACTGAAGCAAACGATTTCAATAAACCAAAACGAGCTTCTCTGAAAATATCAAGATAATGAGAAATTCAAATAAACACAGTGAGGAAAAAGTCAATACTCTGAGGGTGTGAGGGAGTGGGAGAGAGTCACACATGCATTAACTCCAAGGTCATTTATTAGGCCCTCAGCTGTGCAACAGCATTCAGAGGGAAACTGCAAATCTAATTTTCTACACATCTCATAAGTGGCGGAACAGCCACACTCACTTATCATTCTCTGTTGTGCTTTCTTCCTGTTTTCATTCTTTCCCAACTTGTTTCAGTAATTCCCAAAGCCTCTACCCTGGAGGGCTTTAAGGCATCAACTGGAGCTCTTGGGGTTCTTTGTGTGATTTTGTGCTTTTAGCAGGGTTTGCATCTTGCTACCAGAAACTAGTATGTGTGCAAAGACAGGAGGGTTGTGGGGGTCAGTTATGGTTATTAATCAGTACTTTAAGCCAAAATCCAATAATGAAGCAATTCTAAGTGTCAAACTGATCAGAAATAATCGTTTTGGAAATGCTTTTGATATCAGTGTGACCAGATACATGAATCTTATTTGTGGGCTCAGTAGAAAATATGTAAATGTGTACATTCAGCAAAATTACAATTATACACCTATATTTTCTTCTGTTTTAACTTTTAACAATTCTTGATGCATCACAACATGAAGATGCTGGGACCTTTCTGTGTGGTGTTTACATGCTCTCCCTGTGCATGTGAGGTACTCCACAATCTTCACACAGTTCAAACACATATGTTAGTTTAAGAGACACCTCAGTCCACCAGCCCATGACAAACTAAATGTGCATGCAGAAAAAAAAGCTAGTGAGCAAAGTGGAGCTGTTCTGCTCTGAAAAGGCTGAAAAACATTCACCAAGTATTACATTCATGATGAACTGACTGCTTGGATGAAGCTTTAAGCTCTACTTGCTCATCTTCAAATCTTAAAGGTTGACCCACGTCATACATTTTAAAAGCCTAAATGTATGTAAACTTTTGAATTAAAGGAAAATTACAAAAAAATTAAAAACAATTTTTACATTTGCATTTAGCAATTAGTGTAATGGTAAAAGCAGAATCAGCCAGAACCCAAAACGCAGCCACAACAAGAGGATGGTTAACCAAAAAGTTTTATTACTAAAGTAAGTGGTGTAGTCACACTAGTGGGTCAGGGACGAGGAATCCACAGGGGTCAGGAGTCCAGCCGGGGGAGGGGAGGGTGAATGGACAAGGGGAGATCTGTGGGGGTCTCAGGGGGCAAACAGACGACAGGGGCAAAATCCACCAACCAGAGGCTAAGTCGTGAAATGGTCCAGGGTCATGCATGGGAGGTTCTCAGGCAGTGAAAATCCAAAATCCAGAAGGCAGGGTCAGAAACAGGCAGGGTTCAGCAACAGGACTTTCAACAGCAAAAGGATCAGGCAAAAATCTGTGGTCAAAAACAGGCAGGATCAGAAACCAGAAAACACTTTGAAACATGAGACAAGGCTTGAAAGCTGTGACAGGGGCAACAGACGATCTCGCACTGAGCTGGTGAGCAGCTGTTTAAGTAGGGACCAGCTCAGTGCAGGTGAGGGCAATGAGCAATCAGCACAGAGCCAAGGCAGAGCTGAAGGGCTGGAATCATGACAATTAGACATAATTGTGTTCATTATAACCAAAGTAAAACAAGAAAAGCTTGGTTTGATTTAACTTCAGACAGTGAGAAAAAAATGTGCTTAAGTCTTTTTAGTCAGTGCATGCAAATATCTGGTTTCAACTGTATATACCTAATACCAGGAATATGAATATGGCTAGTATTATTGATTTATAGTATTAGTCAATAATATTATTGATTACTGGAGGAAAAGCAATATTTTTTTAGATTACATGCATATTAGTTACTGCCTCAATTATCCCAATAAACAATTGCATTTTGTAGAAGGTAATAACAAAATGATCCTATGTCTATGCTACTACTTTGTTGTTTATAGTTGTTGATAAAAAAGTCATCATAATCCTTTTCATAATTATAATCAATTAACTATAGTCAAATCACCAAATTATTTATTATTATATGATAATGACTTTTTTTAAAAGAAGTTTTGGGATCTGTATTGTTATTGACAATTCCAGCTCTGTATTTATTTGGTATTGGATCAGAACCAAAATCATGCAGTGTCAACTGATGAAGTTTCACATTAACACAGATGGATTACTCTCTTTTAGGGACATTTCGGCTTTACAGAATTCGTTTTTCAGCTGAAATCGGACAGATGTAGGATCTCCACCCCTAATTTAAATTATATTTATCTTTTACAAAAGAAAGAAAAAAAGGCTGTACTTTAAAATGAACAGAGATAAGACTTTCATCATTGTTCCATAATCTGTTTTCCTCTGTTTTATTTGGTTTCCGTCTGCAACAGAAAGGATGTTGCTTTGATGAGATTAGTTTTAATTATTTTTTGTGGATTAAAAAATATAATCCCTTTATCTTGGTTTGAAAGTACCTGATGTATTCAGCAGAATTTATCAAACTTTTAAAGGTGTTTGCACTTTTTGGGATGTCTCATATTATCTGTTGCTCTCAAGCCATCTCACACACACTGAGGTGTGTGTTTCGCTTTGTGTTTGGTCAGTTGGTTGAAGACTTGTCATTTTAACCTTCCCATACCCTTAAGAGAAGGGCTTATTTAGACCCCACAAATTTCTTACACTGTGCAGTTCGGCAGGGTCACACTGCCCCTGTGTGTGCTTTTATGAGATTTTTTTTTTGTATGTATGGTTTCGGAAACTGACAGTCTGATAAGACAAACTCCCATTCCCCACTGTCCAACCGTGGTATTTGGAGCTCTCCTCCTGAGCTCCGCACTAAGACTGGAGGATGGTTAAAATAATGTGTGAAATTCAGTTTAAGTTAGTTTATTTGTTCAGCACTAATTCATTGCAAATAGCTCCAATTGAAGTTTAATAATAATAGATATAAACTTTTAACTACTGCTGTGGACTCAGTAAAAGATTTGCCTTCCTCCAAGGAGAGTCTATTTCCCACCTTGGAGAAATAAACTCTGTTTCTCTCCTTCATGGACCAATGATGTTCTGTAAATGGCTCCTTTCCACTGCCTGACAGCTTTCTCAGTCCAGGTCTGCTGTTCCTCTCCAAACACGATCAGTCCTAGATGGGTCCTGCATTCCCTTTCTGAGACATTAAATAATTTACCAAAACATTTTAAAAGCCAACCAGAAGTTTTACTCCATAGTCTTTCCTAAATCCTCTCCCATCCTTATTAACTATGGCTCGTTCACATTGCACATCCTGGTACATGACAGAAACTAACTTGGAGGGATGAGTTGAAAGACTCCTGTACAGTCTCCATGAGAAATTCAAGAACTCTTTGGGGTGTAGCAGGTTTGTCCAAAAGCTTCCACTGTATTCAACCATTATTTGGGTGGTGATCAGTTGGCATCTTGATGTTGGAGTTATAATTAGCAGATTTGATGATATGATTACCGTATTTTCCGCACTAAAAAACCTTCAATTTTCTCAAAAGCCGACAGTGCGCCTTATAATCCAATGCGCCTTATATATGGACCAATATTGAGCCACAACAGGTCTCGCAACTACGGTAAGCAGCCGCCGACTTCATTTTCCCCCGTAGAAGAAGAGCTGGGTTTTGTGTAAAAACCCCAAAATGGCTCCTATTAAGAGACACGCTTACGACGCAGAGTTTAAACTCAAGGTGATCAGTCACGCAGTAGAACACGGGAATAGAGCAGCAGCGAGAGAATTTAACATGAACCAATCAATGGTGTGGAAGTGGAGGAAGCAACAGCTGTTTATTCATTTTGGGAATGAACGGAGTTTTCAGAACGCTGGTTTGTAATCTATTATTAAAGTTTGACTGACCTATATGACTGTTTTGTTGAAATTCCCTTTAGCGCAGGTCCATCTAATGAATGCATAATGTAACCCCAGCCTCTACTGTAGCATCTATTCGATGCGCCTTATAATGCGGTGCGCCTTATATATGAAAAAAGTTTTAAAATAGGCCATTCATTGAAGGTGCGCCTTATACTGTGGTGCGCCTTATAGTGCAGAAAATACAGTGCCTTTTGTCCAACGTGACCTGGCAGCAAATGTACGTATGAGTCATCTTGGACTCAAATACATTGGTCGTTATCTGTCCACAATGCCTTGCACAGAACTTGAACAAGACAACACAGCTGGGACTCAGATCAGGAAGGACATTCCTTTCACTAACAGCCCTTTAGATAAGTTGATCATTGCCCACATTGGTGTTGAAGTATCTCAGGAGCATAATGAAGGCATTCTTTGTAGAACACCGTACCATGACTTGCAGAATGCCAAGTAATCTGAACCACCAACAACAGACATTCCATCTTATTACTTGAAGCAGGATTAAAGTTACGTCTTCCTCTTCCTTTTCTGAAAACTCAGAAAACAAGACACTCACTCAGAGGCTTGTGAGTATAACACTTACTTAATACCGTTCTCTCTCTAGGCATTTAAGAGGGACTCTTTAAGAGAGAGTCCAGCCACATTCCTAGAGCCAGACTGTGATGGCAGGTTTTGCAAGCTCACAACGCTGCTTTTCAATCCAGCTCCCACAGAGCATGACCTTGACGTTCTTCCTCACAGTTGCTGAGCCCACGTGAAAGGGACTTCCTGTAGCTATTTTGGGCTGGGATCAGCAAAGCCGCAGGAACCAATGCTCAACCAAGCCCAATTAAGAGCGTCTCCCCAATTCCAGGTCCACTGGGGTGCCTGGTCTCCTTCACCTGGGAAACATCTTATTCCCCTGGATAAAAGGGACACTGAAACCTCTCAGCCATTTTGAGGTGACGATTCTGTAGGAAAGACAATGTTGTTCCATATCATTTGTGTTGTTTGAGTAATTCTTTTTAACCATTGCTCAGTCTCAGGAAGAGTTCAGTAGATGTTGCTAAGGAAAATGATTATTTAATGCTAAAAATACACTTAATCTTACAACATGTGTAAAGGGATAGCCAACACTTTATTTGGAACAGTTTTCTGTGGAGCATGGGGGAGCTCACAATGGCGGACGTTCAGGCGGGGCCCTTTTCCTCCCCCGCTGACACACAGAGTAATAAAATTTACAGTCCGAAAGGGGTCAGAGACTTCTTGGCGCCTCTCGGCCCGGGTCGGATGGAGATGGGCACGAAGTGGTCCGCCTTTACTTAGATAAAAAACAGACACCTTTGCTATAAATCAGGAAGTCCCAACTTTCTTTGGGGGTCTGAGGGAGTTCTAATTGGTCGAAGAGCAGAACGCCTTCTTTGCATATATTAAATAGGGAAACACCCTTTTGGTTTATAGTTTCAGGTCATCACCGGAGAGTTGAGAGTTTTTTTCCATCTTTTCCTCCACATTTTGGGCGCCTTTGTCTGTCTTATGTGTTTTGTGTTTGTCTGTCTACCCCTTGTGTGTGTTTTTATTTTTATGAGAAAAAGCATATCTCTGTATCTCTGCAGCTTTGTTGTCGATTGCTCAGTATGAATTAAACTCTGTGATCTGTGACGTCATTCTGTTTCGCCGTACTTTTGCAGCCCTGATGACATCCGCTCGACCCGGCTAACAGGAGGAAAAGGAGAGCCATGCTTTTCCAAAATTTAAGCTAACATAATAACTTTTCTCCTTAACAATGTCAACGTTGGACAACGGGGAAGCAAAACAATAAAATGAAACAGTTCTTTCTTAAACTTCACAAGGGAAAATAAGTAGATAGCAACATCCCAATAATTAGGGCGGTAACTAATCACATCCAGATTTCTTGTTTTGTCTCAGTAGTTCAAATCATGCAACAATACCTCTTAGCTCATAAGTATTTCATGGAGTTGAAACTATAAAGTTTGTTGAAGTTGATGAAACATCAGTCTAAGCATGGTAGTGAAATGAGCTGAGGGCAGCACTTACCTTTTTACCTTTGTCAATTTATGATTCAGAAGTAAAAAAGAACACTTCCACTATATCCTACAGTATTTCTTGTACATATGTGCAAATAACCTTACCAGTAAATTGGTCTTTAATGTCAGTCAACTTAATGTCATTTAACTTATTTGGAAGTCCAGCACTGAAATAGTCTGTTGCTGTCTTAAATGAAGATTTCTTGGAATCAACAAATCTTTACTTTGGAACCAAGAAGGCTTTAATTGAAATGATCACCATTCAGGCACAGTTTTACCTCCTTTGTTCTTCTGGCTGACTCAAATTTATAGAACGTAATTGTGGAAAATACCACAGCTTCGCTGGACTTCGCCTCGTAGGCTTGTCTGAACCGTGATTGGCTGGTCTGCCTGTCAATCATGGTCGACAACAACCTATCAGAGCCTTAATGGGTGGGAATGTTCTAGAATGGGGCAGAACATGTTTTTTATATAGTTTTTGCAGTAGTTCAGTAGTTGTAGCAACTGTATTATCAGAAAGGAGTTCTAAGTTTGATATTTTCTGTTTACTGGTTTGTTTTGCTGCATCAAGAATTGTAAGTTGAATGATAATAAAGGGACGCCACATCTTTGATCGGATGCCTGCAGTTTTTTTCAGATACACCAAGCCCTTCAGTTCATTTGTGGTCCTTCGAGCCGGATTTGGGAAATGCTGCAGGACATGGCGACAAGCACTCCAGTTAGAGAAGAAGAACCCAAGATGCAGCCCGTGGTAAGACCCAGACGAACTGCACGTCCACGAAGCTATACGGCAGATTATACACTGGATCAGCCTGTGCATCAGCCTGCTTCTGGAGCACAGATGCTCTTATCTGATATCAGCGATTCAGATGCGGAAGATCATTGCAGTGCACCCATTAGCCAGCAACCTAGTCCTAACCATTGGAGAATGATGGGTCAGTGGGAGGATGCTGATGAAGCTGAGAGAGAAAAGGAGTGTTTACAGAAAGAAAATCAGTGCCAACGTGAAGCTATTTTGGAGCTCACAAGAGATAGAGATGATCTATATCACAGTAACAATGAGATGAGGAGGGAATTGCAGGAGTTGCGACAAGCAGCAGCACAGCTGTCCACAGTCCTGGAGACGTTGAAGGTGATGGAACACAAAATGGAGAAACTCACAGCAAGCGAGGCTGAAGATAACTCCTTTGCACCCGCAGCCCATAATGTATACACCACAGCATTTCCTGTCCCAAAGCCAAGGATTCGCACACTACAGAAAGAGAGGGAAGACGTAGAGCATTATTCACTTTCAGCAAGTATAAGAGACGAGTCTACTGGCCCTCACGAAGAGAAGCGTGTGCATCATTCAGATCGAGGCTACAGGTATGGAAATAAAATATGCGAAGAGAGGGTGTCGGAAAGCCTATCAGCAGCTCCAGTTCCTTCGCCACGAAGTTCAGCGAAAATGAGAACCTTTACACCTCCAGTGCCAGCTCTGAGAAGGTCAGTCACATCCCGAATCTCCAGATTAGAGCACCCAGATTCTTCTGCTTCTGCTCTGTTTGAAAGAGAAAACCATTATGATTCTAGAAGGATCCAAAGCTCACATTCAGCACCTAAACACGGAAGTACATATAATGGTCCTGCTCCAACTATACCCTATTTTGTGCATCCAGACCCACGTGAGTTCTCCAGGCTTAGGATTGCTCTTGATAACATTCTGCCAGCAGGTGCTTCTGAACATTTTAAATATCAGGTCCTAACAGATCATCTCAAGTTAGAAGAAGCTCTCCTGATAGCAGATTCATTTTGCAACTCTCCACATCCTTTCACCGACACAATGGATGCCCTGTTCATGCAGTTTGGCCAGCCACATCAGCTTGCCTTAGCCCGAATAGCAGAACTGATGGATGGACCAGACATACGCAGCGGGGATGGGGAAGCATTTCGCATGTTTGCACTACGGATACGTTCTCTGTTGGGCATGTTAGAGCAACTAGGAAGAGAAGGTAGTATTGAACTCCATTGTGGGTCTCATGTTTCCAGATTGCTAAGCAAGCTTCCACACGAGCTTAGAAGCAGTTTTAGAAGAAGAGTGCATCCAAGTAAGGTTCCAATTCCAACTCTGTATGATCTAGGAGAATGGCTGGATTTTGAAATGCAGGTTTATGAAGATAGTACCAGATTCTGTACTCCTGTCAGAGATAGCCAAAGGAAAAGAGGCACAGAAAAGGACAAAAGGGTGGTGTCAAGAACTACAGCATTACTGCTCAGTTCTGGGAAATCAGGAGAGACCAAGGTTTCTGAGCTGACACAAAATGCCATTACTACTGAGAAGGTCAAGAATAAACCATATTGTCCCTTCTGTGACCATTCCAGTCATTTTTTGAACGGTTGTCAGAACTTTCAGCAGCTTACAAAGGAACAGAAAGTGCTGTGGATCAAAACAAATAACCGCTGCTGGCGTTGTGGGAGAGGACATCTGTCTGCCAAATGTACTCTCAAGGCAACGTGTAAAACCTGTGGACGTAGGCACTTGCTGATACTACATGATGTAAATGAGAAGTGGCAGGAAAAAGAGGAGACGGCAGAGAGGGGGAAACCCCCAGACCAGGGAACCATTGTGGGTGCATGTCTAACAAGCAGTGTGGATGACAAACTTTATGTTGGACGTTCTCTGACCAAGCGTAAAGTTCTTCTAAAAATAGTCAAGGTCCGATTGAGTAACGGGAGCAAAAGTATGGAAGCCTTCGCTGTTCTGGATGATGGTTCGGAGAGATCCATTTTGCTCCACAGTGCAGCACGTGAGCTTGGTTTGGAAGGGGAAGCTGAAGCTCTTGTTCTCCACACAGTGAAAAAGGACTCAAGGGTCATCCATGGCCATGCAGTTTCATTCTCTGTCTCCCCTGTAGCTCAACCAGCAAAGACATTTTGGATTAACCGGGCTTTCACAGCTAAATCTTTAAACCTTGCAGAACACAGTCAACCCACTGTTGCTCTTCAGAGAAAATACAAACATCTGCAAGATTTACCACTTCAACCGATAAACACGGTTCAGCCACTTCTCCTGATTGGATCTGACTTCCCATATTTAATCACTCCCATGGAACCGGTCCTCTTGGGGAGTAAAGGTGGCCCAGCAGCAGTCAGGACTCGCTTAGGTTGGACATTACAGGGCCCTGCGGAAGGAGTGAAACCGGGATCAGACACACAACAATGTAATTTCATCTCATTTCAGTCTCCCACCATTGAGTTGCATCAACAAGTTGAGAAGCTCTGGCAACTTGATGTTCTTCCATATCGGAGCACAAAGGAAGTGACCAGGTCCCGACAAGATAGTGAGGCTTTGTGCACCCTTCAAGAAAAGACTGTCAGAACTCAAGTTGGTGGAGTACTCAGATATGCTACCCCAATGCTCCGCATTAAAGGCACAGAACCTCTGCATGCTACTCCTGAAGCAACTCTTCCACTCCTCAGAAACATAGAAAGGAGACTTACTAAAAATCCTGATCAGGCAGAAATATATCAGGCTGAAATGAAGAAACTGGAGGATGCTGGTTACATACTGAAGTTACAGCCTGAAGAAGTGGAGAAATCTGATGAAGCCTGGTACATCCCACATCACTTGGTACAGCACAACAATAAAAGCAGAGTAGTTTTTAACTGTTCATTCCAATATCAAGGCAGAAACTTAAACAAACTACTCCTACCAGGTCCTACTTTAGGCCCATCCTTGCTGGCAGTGCTTCTTCGCTTTCGCGAACATACAGTGGCCATTTCTAGTGATATTAAAGCAATGTTTCACCAGGTGAGACTTCTCCCTGAGGACAAACCACTGTTGCGGTTCCTTTGGAGGGACTTGAAAAGGGAGGAACCGCCAAGTGTATATGAGTGGCAGGTGCTCCCCTTTGGGACTACCTGCAGTCCATGCTGTGCCACTTATGCACTGCAAAAGCATGTTCAAGATCACAGCCTGCCTGAAGAGGACATCCGAGAGGCAGTTGAAAGGGGTTTCTATGTGGACAATTGTCTCCACAGTTTCAGTTCAGAAATGGAGGCAAAGATGTTAGTTGATAAACTTCGAGATGTCCTGGCTGAGGGAGGATTCGATCTAAGACAATGGGTGAGCAACGTGCCATCCGTAATCAGTCATCTCCCAGAAGATGCCAGATCAACTAGCAGCAATTTGTGGATAAATCAGAATCAGCTTGATACATTTGAATCCACACTCGGACTCCACTGGCATTGTCCTACAGATCTGCTGCATTACAAACATCTTCCTACTGGTGACCTCTCAGTGACGATGCGAAGCATTTACAGAACTCTGGCTAGCCTGTATGACCCCCTTGGTTATATTATCCCCTTTACCACCAGAGCTAAGATTGTCATTCAACGTCTCTGGGATAAAAAAAGAGAGTGGGATGATCCAAGACTTCCCGAGGACCTGCTACAGACATGGAAAACCTGGCAGGCAGAGCTGCCCGACCTAGAGAAGATCTCTTTACCTCGATGTTACACCACGGAAAAGTTAGATCTACCGGACAGCAAAAGAGACATCCATATATTTTGTGACGCGTCAGAGCGGGCATACGGCTCAGTTGCCTATATGGTCACAGAATCTCCAGATGGAATCCAGGAAATTGCTTTTCTAGCAGCCAGGTCACGAGTAGCCCCACGAAAGCAGCTGTCCATTCCAAGATTGGAATTGTGTGCAGCTCTCACAGGTGCACAGTTAGCTCATGTGCTAAAGACTGAACTCAACATACCTATACAGAAGGTTTATCTGTGGTCAGACTCCACCACTGTTTTAACTTGGCTAAAGTCTGAGTCATGCCACTTTAAGGTGTTTGTTGGGACCCGGGTGGCAGAGATTCAGGAGCTGACTTCAGCCCAGGATTGGCACTTTGTGCCATCAAAGGAGAATCCTGCTGATGACATAACCAGGGGAAAAACTCTGACCGAACTAGCCGTTGTCTCCAGATGGACACATGGGCCTCTCTTTCTTCAAGATCCTATCGATCAATGGCCGCTCATGCCCTCAATTTCCATCATGGATGGCGAAGAGGAGCTCAAACATTCATCATTTTGTGGAACCATTTCTAACATTCCAAACTCCACCATCCCTGGGGTCACACAGTACCAAACTTTCAGGGATCTTGTAGAAGCGACAGTGAAACGTGCTCATGGGGCGGCTCACACCTCTGGCAGCTCCACAGCAGATGATTATCGAAAAGCTGAAATCGAAATATTGCGACAAACCCAAATGGACAGCTTTCCTACTGAGTTTCCTAAGCTCAAATCAGGCCAAACGGTTGGACCTAGTAGTCGGTTGTATCCTTTGGATCCACAGTTTGACCAATCCATGGAACTCATTCGTGTGGGAGGCCGTTTGAGACGTGCCTCTGAACTTGAAGAGGATTCTATCCACCCATTCGTACTCGATTCTCGTCATCCTGTGACAGAATTAATCATTAAGGATATTGATGCAGAGCTTCACCACCCAGGACCAGAGAGGGTATTTGCTGAAATAAGGAGAAGATTCTGGATTCTACGGGGCAGGGAGGCTGTTCGGCGCTATCAGCGACATTGTGTTGGCTGCAAACAATGGAGAGGAAGACCGGTTGCTCCCCAAATGGCTGATTTGCCACCATCCAGACTCAGACTATTCAAACCACCTTTCTACTCTACTGGAGTAGACTGCTTTGGACCTTACATTATCAAAGTTGGCAGAAGACATGAGAAGCGGTGGGGCATCATATTCAAATGTATGACCACAAGGGCTGTGCATGTAGATCTGCTGTCCAGCCTTGATGCCGACTCGTTCTTGTTGGCACTGAGACGTCTGATAGCACGGAGAGGAAAGCCCTATGAAGTACTTTGTGATCAAGGCACCAATTTTAAAGCTGGAGAACGTGAACTGACCGAGGCATTCAGGAGCCTTCGGCCACAAATCCAGGAGCAACTGGCTGGTCAACAAATAGACTTCAGATTCAACCCTCCAGGAGCACCGCACTTCGGTGGGTGTTGGGAAAGGGAAATTAAATCCCTGAAATCGGCCCTCACGACAACCTTGGGTGCCCAAATTGTGACAGAGGAGGTGCTGCGCACACTTTTGGTGGAAGTTGAAGGAATACTTAATTCCAAACCACTTGGTTATGTTTCAGCAGATGTAGCTGACCCAGATCCTATCACTCCTAACATCTTGTTGATGGGGCGGCTAGACCCATCTCTTCCTCAAGTTAAATACCCAGAAGTAGAGATTGCTGGTCGGAGATGGAGATATAGTCAAGTGTTAGCTGACCACTTTTGGAAACATTTCCTAAAGTTTTATCTGCCAGGACTCCAGGCTCGGAATAAGTGGCAAGAGCACTCTGAAGACCTGCAAGTTGGAACCGTTGTGATGATAGCAGACCCACAGTTACCACGAGCTCTTTGGCCTGTTGGTTTGATAAAAACGGTTTTCCCTGGAGCAGACGGGAGAATCCGCACAGCTGAAGTGCAGGTCAAAGAGCGCAACTATATTCGCCCTGTAGTACGTCTCGTAAAACTTCCAGAAATTCCAGAATGAAGGGCTGATCTTCAGTTAATATTTCCCAAGCTGCAAATTATCACAGACAATTTGGGGGCGGCTGTGGAAAATACCACAGCTTCGCTGGACTTCGCCTCGTAGGCTTGTCTGAACCGTGATTGGCTGGTCTGCCTGTCAATCATGGTCGACAACAACCTATCAGAGCCTTAATGGGTGGGAATGTTCTAGAATGGGGCAGAACATGTTTTTTATATAGTTTTTGCAGTAGTTCAGTAGTTGTAGCAACTGTATTATCAGAAAGGAGTTCTAAGTTTGATATTTTCTGTTTACTGGTTTGTTTTGCTGCATCAAGAATTGTAAGTTGAATGATAATAAAGGGACGCCACATCTTTGATCGGATGCCTGCAGTTTTTTTCAGATACACCAAGCCCTTCAGTTCAGTAATGATAAAAAATAAAACAGAAACAATCCACATTCTCCTCTAGTCATGCAATCTGTGACCATACCGCTTTGACAGCTGTGATATCTTATTTTTAAGTTATTTTTTAAATGTTTGTAGATGTTATGCTTAAGTTCATAACTATCACCTATGACATTTGCACTCTTTAAAAATCTAGTAAAACCAATGACACAAGATAAAAGTATCAGCAAAAGTTTTAGTATTGAACTTTTTCATATTTTGCCACATTACAAGTTGAATAAACTTGGTTTATTGGTGGGTTTCAAACTTTAAGGTTGAGGTGGGCATATCTACTATAGTGTGCATTTGAACGCTTTTGAATAAACAACAAAGGCAAGGCTGTCTTATTAAGACTCTGTCTCACCTCTTTGATAAATTAAATTCCGTTATACAAAGTAGATTTCAACAATAACACACCCATATTGTAGGTGATAGGTATTGTCCTATCATTAGTTTTTTTAGTTATCAGCTAGTTTTAGCCTTTACATTTTTATTCACTCAGCATGGACTTTGTTACTGGAGGTCAACATGCTAGTGCTAGTCTAGATGTTGTTAGTTTTTTTAGCTGGTTTTAGCTACCAGCTAATCTTAGCTTTTACATGGGTTTTTCACACTGCATGGGGTATTTTACTAGATTCAACAATAAAATGCATTGTATCAATAGCAAGTTGACCTAGCAAGTTGTAGGTCAACTTGCTATTGATACACTACATGCTATATTTGGAATTTCAGCTAGCTTTAGCTTTTCAGTTTAGCCGCAGTGACCTCACAGTATAGAGGATTTGACAGTAGTGTTCTGTAGTAATTGGGGCCTGCCCATAGCAATGCATAAGGAGAGCAGTACTGACTTGCGAAGCAAGTCAGTACTGCCTCCATGCATTGCATGGCAGGCACCTATTATTCTACACCCAATAGAATGTCTCTTTATTTATTTATATCTATCTTTATAGATTTATTTTTCTTCCATCACCGTTAATGCGGCTCGTACCGCTGCGTGCACCCCCACAAAAGTGGTATCAAAACGTGCGGCTCGATGCCGAGAAGGGAGCTATTATTTTTATAAGGAATTGGACTTACAATGGCGACGTAAAAAGCGAAAAACGAGCAAATTTTCCAACTGCCAAAACGCAGAGCATAACTGACACCAACTGCCGCTTTTTTAGAGTGAGAAATGAAGAGAATTTTTGACCCCAAAATAATTTTGAAATCGCCGTCACGCCCATAAATATCGCACGATTAGTATCAAAATCGGTCCTGACATTGATACGCCTGTCTGCTCCGGTAAAATGTTTTCGAAATTTATCTAGACCGTACGGTTTTCTGTCACGGTGCTTCAGAGCAAAGTCATGCGACAGGATTTTCTGTCGCTCTCTCAGGCTCTCTCCCATGTATTTTCATATATTTCTCAAAAATTTCAGATCTGGGCACACCATTTCTTTCTCTTATCGCTGTTAATACTGTGAGTGATGTAGAGATATGAATTGCGGGACTATCGGAGACGACAAATAGCCCTCTCATACGCTTCAAACGCTTTTCGAATATGTATTACGGTTCCCGAACGGGAAGGAGTTGTTTCCAATGCTTTTTTTAGTTCAAACTGGCTGGCTCAAACAGAGAATTGTCTCCCCCTGCATGTCTCACTCACAGCTGACAGTTGGCAGAGAGAATTATTTACCATAGCAACGGAACTCAGGAGGCTATTGGCTGCTGGTTAGGACTACAAATACACATCACTGTAGTTCTAACTATAGTGGAAGACTCAGTTGAAACAGAGGAGGACTGAACTGGCCTTTATAACTACTTGCTGCTATGGGCTGTATATAACTGATTTAACTCAGTCACCGTTACACATGGGATTAGTTTGGCCTTTTGAAATGAAGCATAAAGAAAATTTCAAAATAAAAGCCTTGAATATTTTTACATCAACTACTTGTGTTTTGAGCATTATATAACTGATTTAACCCAATGACTATTACACATGGGATTAGTTTGGACCTTTGAAATTAAGCTTAACAAAAATTTCAAAATAAAAGCCTCAACATGCCCCTGAGGTTAGTGCACCGCCGCAGGCGGTGCAATAATATTATTCTGCATTATCTTCTTCTCCCAGGTTAGGGAACTGCCTTGCGCAGCAAGGCAGTTCATTAGCATTAGCATTTTAGCTTAAATAAGCTATTAGCTATTTATTTGACTTATTAGCCATGTTTAGTATACTGAATGGAGTAAGTCCATTATAGAGAACATCCTAGTGATGTCCCACATGCTAGTGACAGCAATGATGCTAACATTAGCATTTTTGCTAATTTTAGCTGATACACTTACTTTATCATACTGAATGGTGCAAGTCCAGTTTACTTAACATTCTTGTCATTGTCCTCATATGATTGCGGCTTTTTTTAGCATTGATGCTAATTTCTAGCATCAGAACGCTGGGTCCAAACCGACGGGCACGCTTTGGCAGGCCCCGGTTAAATTTCTTCAGGAATTTTCTAGTTTCTAATAGTCTTTTGGTGGGATTTTTGCATTGACTGAAAGTTTTCACTCCTCTTAAGTTTTTCCATATGAATTTTTCCCATTTTTTACATTACTGCAAGTATTCTGCAACTGACTTCATATTCTTCTGCAATTTTCACTAAAAACCTTCAGCTCACACCATTCATGCTGGATTTTTGCAGGAAATGCAATGTTTTCTAATTAAGTATTTTGACTTTCAAATTTCACTTTTAGCTATAGAATTTAAAAATGTGCAACAACTGAAAGAAGTACATGGTCAATGCTCAATGAAATGCCTAACACATAATTTACAGAGGAACTGCTAAGATATTAAGCAACTGAAGCAGATTCACCAACTGGTGTCACACTTTTTGCAATAAAACCGAAAGAGCCTGTCTGCTGGAAAAAGATACTGCAGCGACTGATGATCTAATTGAGAACCTGCCCAGATTAGCACACCAAAATATTGAACCAATAATCAGAGCTGAATGAAACTGAAATTGTAAAAATTATGGCCTCATCAGTCTCAGCTGACCCCTGGTTTACCTTCAGAACAGACACTCTCACGCACACAAGCACAGCCAGGAGTTATGGAGGAAACTGACACGCTGACAAAGCTGAGGTAATATTCGACTGCACAAATGGCAGGCAGAAAGAGCACATCTATATGAGATGATGGAACAATAAAGAGCTGTGTGATTCCAGCACAGACATCACAGGTACATGCCACCATATCCTTGCACACAAATAACCAGAGGATCAAGTTTGTTTTGCTGAGTTTCTTTATTAAAGCCAGCCAGGGAGCAGGGTGATATCCTGGTATCTCTGTCCCTATAGAGGAATGCGTCTTCTCTCTGCTACAGATGATAAGAGACCTGCAGACTGCTCTTACTAACCCATCCCTCCGGGACTTGCTTGACTCTTGTGTGATGCAGGTGTCACCACATCTGCTAGAATCTTTTAACAGTAATGGATGTTTTTACATATATAAAATCCATGTATATTGCTCAGGGATGGGTTAGCCTCTGAAACAAATCCGAAGCTAGGGTGGCATGAAGCAAGGCAGGGGTCAGTTAGCGTGTTGGTTGCTAGTTCTTGACTCAATACTTCATCAAACTTATCCCTTGGTTCAGTGTCACATTACCCAATCAACAGGTAGTTACTGACATGTTCAAATAATGTAAACATGTCAAATGTTCAATGAAGATTTGAAGGACCTTTAGAGAGCTTGCAAACCAACAGATCAAGACTCATTCAAATAATTATACCACTAATAAATTGTTTGGAAGTAAATTGTGACTCAATACGATACAGTACAGGGCTGAAACTCACAAGCTTTTATGAATGCACCTTTAAAACTCAGTGTTTCTATGTACAGCAAATTTGGTCTAGATGACTGTTGGTTATAACAATTTTATAGCGGCTAAGGTTGGTAGTAAAGGAGTAAACCTGAACATACAAACAGCACATTCATCTATGTGGGGTTAAGGTGATATCTATACATTGAGCAAGTGTCACTTAAGTTTACATGGAAAACCTGCACATTCAGGAACAACCAATCTGAAGTGAAATGAAATGAAATAGTGCAAGAAAAAGGAGAGAAAATGTATTCTTTCCCCTCAGGTTTAACCTAAAAAAAAACAAAAAAAAATGTTTTGTTCATCTATTCATCAAAATATACTGGAAGCAATCTATTTTATACCACAATTTAAAACTATTTATTCTGCTGTGACATATTTACCTTTTCTCTGAGCTCCTATCCACAGTGCACATGATGTATTGAGGAGATTCCTCTGAGGAAGCTAGCAGTTTGACTACAGGCCTGGTAATTATTTATGTATACAAATGCACCTATCAGTTTGTGTGAGGCAGCCAGCTCTGACATGGGAGTAAATGAATGTGCTGGGAGCTTTAATAGATGGCTCTAATAGGAAGACGGCCATGCATGGAAGATTAAGTGTTCAGCTTCCTCACTCTCAGAAACATTCTCTGTCTCGCCTGACAGTGAACCTGCTCAGGGATTTTACCATGTGCTGTCTCACTAGGAAAAATGTATCTTCAGTCTCTCCTTACTTTTATACTTCTTTCCAGGTATAACTGATGCATATTCTTCTGTTTTTTTGTCCTAGTTATATTCTTTGCTGCTATGCCTTTTTTAACACTTTGTACAGAAAATGCATTTTAGACAGGAAGACAATTTATACCAAGCAACACATTCAGTATTATGGGATGTCAGGATAAGATCACCTGTACATTAAGTTTTCAGTAAGAAGTAAGAGAGTGAATTTAGCTGAACTCCAGCTGAAGTTAATGGAGAAAAAGGAGCTTCCTCACCATCAAGACCTCAAAATCCAATATGGCTGACAATAGGAAAATGTACACTGCCTGTTCAAGAAAAGTCACCACCAAAAGGAAAAGTCACGCACTCTAATATTTGGTGCAAACTAAAATATGTATGAACAAACAGGCAATAACTCATAGAATGACAGTAATTTTATATTGCACGATGAATATGTTTACTTAAAGACTAAGATTAATATTTAAGAAATTTGATACTGAGGCCAGATTATAAAAAAGAATTAAAATTAAACCAAGAACAATTTGATATGTGTTCAAACAAGCGCTTCAAAATGCAAAGCAGGAGTGAAGATGAAAACTGTATTTTGATAAGTTGATATGAGCATCTGAGAAACTGAAATTACAGTTAATCTTAATTGTAGAATTATTGCTGATGTTGTTTGAAATCATCTCTTATTTTCTTAACCGTGGTTAACTTGAGATCTGTCATCAATAGTTACCAACAACGTCATCTGATGGAAGGAAAGTCTTTCTGAACTGCACTTTGGCAATTATCAGTTTAAACTTTTCATGAGCCAGTAAACCCAGGACGCCTCTCACGCTCCCTGGAGTTGGGCTTAGAGATTGGAGAAGGACGCACAGCCCCAAATCATGTTCCGACATATCAATGCCAGACTGCTTGGAAACTAAAGGAAGAACCCACTTTATCAAGCTACAGCTTGATGGCAGTGTGTACCTTTGTCAGAGAAAATCCCCAGCATTACAGTGGAGGATTAAGTTGTGCTTAGGAGACTGATTAGAAAGTAATGTGACAGCCTGTTGGTGTGGTGAAGACAGCCACAGAGAGGCTTGTAAAAATACCACCGGCTTTAGGGTGTTGCTGTAACCAGCACACAGTAATCACTGCACAATCACCGACACATTTTGACTGTGTGTAAGGGTGTTTTCACACCTGGTAGTCCGGCAGACTCTGTTCAACAGACCAACATTGCAGCATTGGTTACATTTTCAGCTGGTGCAGTTCTTCTTAACTCTGCACTGTGTCAAATGAACAAAACAGCCAAACATATGGTGAAAATGTTTACAAATCACCAAAACAAACAAAGGCAATAAATAAAAGTTAGAAATCTGGAATAAAATATCACTGAGCTACTGAGTGACAATAAAAGTTTTCTTAAATAAAAAAGATCTTCGGATTTAAAAAGATCCAGGTCAGTAATGCGGTCCAGATCCAGAGGAACCTGGTCCCAGATAAACTAAACCTCTCAAGATGAGGTTCTTGAAACTAATAATTTGCTGAAGTTCTTATCAACTTCTTCTGTGCTGATGATGGGAATTTAATGACATAAAGTTATTTCATGCCAAGGAAAATTGTGAAAAGGGTTTTTGAAATGCAACTTATTCAAAACGTTTACAAAACACACATTTGTGTCACTGCCAAAACACTTTAGCACTATCGTAGACCCAATGTGTGTTGCTTCTCTGGGCTTGGGAGCCTTTTGAGTCCTGAATGATTCAAAGGTTAGAGTTGAATGGCTGAACAAACAAGCAACATATTTCTAAAAGCGTATTGCACTGGACAAAAAAATAAATAAATAAGTGTAATGAAGAAGCAAGTGCAGCTCCCCAAATAAACATTTTAAAGACCTTCAGAAAGCTTGGAAAATAATTGCTTGAGAGCCTTTAAAAAGACTACAAGTAGCTTTGATTCTTGCAAGTAAACACCAGAAAAATTGTATTTGATTGTGTTAAAAAACAGTAAAGTATTTGTATTTATCCTTGGGAGGATATCTGGTTCCTGTGCAAACACAAGATTACAGTGATGTGGCTCAGCCCAGGTCCCTGCTGACTGTCACACTGCTAGCACCTCCAATATTCATCACTGACACCCTGGATTACTGATGACAGCTGGAGAAGTGGACTGAACTGCCCACATAAAATATATATTTTAGTGTGTGTGTGTGTGTGCGGGTGGGGGGGGGTGTGTGAGTGTGTGTGGATTTGCCCATCACAGTGAAGGTATTGATTTTAGTGCAGGTGCTGGCTGGTTAAAAGCACTGGTCTTTACATCTCAATCCTCGGTGCGTACCACTAGCTGACAGCGCCTTTTTATTTGTTTATGCCAGAAGCATCGCAGCTCTTATCCCTCTGCAGCCTTTTCCACACAAATCAATGGGAGCATGTCAACTTGGATTTTAGTTTGCTCTGACAACACTTACACTTAGACAAACTCACAGACACAGTGCTGCTCGCATGTGAAAGTGCACGCAAACTTGAGGACAGAGCGATGCTTGATCTTTTTCTGGAAGGCTCTTTGGTATCTTGCACAGCACCATGCAACACTCTCTGCTGAAGGCAAGCAAGTCAGCCTTTCATTTCAATGCATAAGTATTGTCTTGAATGACCATGCTGTCAATCAACACCCGAATATTCATTCTATAACCATGGTGAAATGTTTTACTTATCACTATTTAATAAATTGAATAACATTTGAAATATCTTTTTTTATATTTGCTAAAGTCATCTTTATCTGATGTTGACATTGATTTAAAGATTTTAAAGATTTAAATGTTAAAAGAAAAAAAAACTGAAGAAATTCCTAAATTATTTACTGTACATACAGTATTGATGTGGTGGCTTTCAATATTCTGTATTCAACTTGCGGTTCCGTTTTGTATGACACATCTTCTGCGTATGCTGTTGTTTTGTTTTTGTTTGTTTTTAAAAATGATGGCTCTAATGACAGAGTGTCACCTTCTGCCAAACACGAACCAAAACCTTTTAAGCTTTTATGCTTCAGAAAATTGGGAAGGATGAATAAATATGTGCTGATAAAATCTCTGAGAAACATCCTTGACAGCTTTTTATTGGGAGTAGCAACTGTAATTAGTTGTCTATTTACCAGGCTTACCACATAGTGAGCTGTCAACATGTGTTTTACCTGTGGAGTCAAACTTCATATTGCTAATCTGTGAAATACAAGAGAACGTCCCAGATATTAAGCCATCGGTTTTGTTTTTTTCTAATAATCAGCATGTTTCACTTTTTGTTACTATTTTGATTGCTGGCTTTTATTTTAAGCCAGCAAGTCCAGATGTTTGAGCATCAACTCCACATTTATCAGCATCCTAAAGTGAATTATCTACATCACTGCCATGACACTGACTCAGACATTTTGACTGGTCCGTCTGGTTTCCTATTGAAAGAAAAGCAGACTTGTTGAGGTCTCAGGCGGTTGCTGGGGCCAGAAGGCCGGACTGACTCCTGTTTGCTCCATGTCATCTCATCATGTTCATAGCAGTCAGTTTTAGATGGTAACTACGGCCATCTTGGTTCAGTCCTCACTTTCAGAGGGCATATCTCTTATTGACATGCTTAGAAATTATGGACAAAAATTACACTCAAAAAGATAAAGATATGAAAATTAACAAAAGAATGACCATAAAGTTCAGCTTAGATCAGAAAGAAAATAATGCTACACTTGCTGAGCAGTTAGTTCCTTCACTATTTACAACCTATTGGTTAACATTTTGCTAAGTGTTGTTTTGTACCTTTATAATATTTTACGTTCAACATAAAAAGTAATGACTGATTTGAAGCTTTTCAAATGGGGCTAATTTTCCCTTCCACACCCTAGGCTGTTGTATAAATAATATTTTCTTTACTCCACCCTGCAGGTCTCTGCTGCTGCTCCTGTTACATGGTAAGTTAAAGTGTGAAAACTATGAGCTCAGACCTTCAAACTGCAAAAGATCCTGTCAGAAAATACTAAAGACTGATGCAGGAGGAGCAGAGTGCATCAGAAAAACAGTGATCTCTCCAAAGTGTTTTTATTGTTATGTTGGAATGAACACAACCTTAGGGCAATATTCTTCATATTTCTGTTCTCTACAACTTCAGCTGACACTCTACAGACTAACAGAAGAAAGACATGATGGCCACAAGGAGGAGGATGGAGATGAAGGTGGCTGACATGCTGTCTTCATCACTACATAATATGTTTTCTTTGATTCGTTAAAGCTGCAGAATGTAATATTTATTTTAAAAATTGTTTTCCACATGTCTGTTAAAACAAACACATGCAAGACCTGTGAAAAGAATTGAGCTCTTCTGCCTTCTCTCAAAGCTTCCTCTTCTCACTGGAGAAATACACAGCTTTATCAGAAACAACCAATCAGAGCCAGGAGGAAGGTCTCAGCGCTGTCCATCACCCTGTGTACACGCCGCTCACAGCCTCCTCATTTCTCTCTGCTACACTATAACTGGTTCACCACAAAGCAGACAATGAAAGCTAAGGCTAGCTAGTGTGGCAGATAAACAGTTTTCCTGGAACTGTAAGTTGTATATCAGGACATGCTGGCAGTTTTGGTAAATATGTAAAAACTATATTTTCTGTAAATGTTACACACTGCAGCTCTAAACTACAACTTCATTGTCCTCTACACTAAGACACAACACCTCCACCAGACACAAACTATGTGAAATAAAAAAGGAATAAGTGGTGGTTTTGATAGAGATAACTATTATCAACACAAATGAGCACAAGCCGATGTCCATGCAGGCGTGTGTGTGTGTGGGTGTGTGTAAGAGACGCAGCAGAATCGAGTCCTTCGGCTGTTCCCTGGGGTGTATTGAGTGACAGATGACACACTCGGGTCAAGCCAGTTCTCCTGGAAAATCAGTCATCAGGAAGTGTGAGAGTGTGTCCACCTCCGAAGCACAAACAGGCTTTCATGTTCCACCAGCTAAATCAGACAGTTTTTCACTTTAAGATGTGAAATCTTTCCTTATTTTTTGGAATTTGTGCTCATCGCTGTTTTTGCTGCTTTCTGAATGAACATTAACACAACAGCTCACATAAAACCCACTAGTTCCAGTTGAGACAAAAGGAATATGTGGACTGATTGTCCACTCAGTAGCTGGCTGTTTGCTTTCCTTCCTGTTTCTGGAGTTAGAGCGCCTCCAACTGGCTGAACTCAGAACTGTGCCTGACAAGGACCTCAATCAAACCCACACAATGCCGCATGTGCGTGTGTTTGTGTGTGTGAACACAGACACATGTTCATTACTTAGCATCACTTACATGGACACACGCTCACATATGCTCGCCACCCCACAGTAAGCTAAATGTCAACATATTTCACCAAGAGGTCAATAAATAACTGCAGCACTATAGGAGCCGTGTAATTCAGCAGCATCTCACGCTGCAGCACTCTCCGCCTCACCGTGTGTGCTCCCTTTTGTTTGACTTAAATTATTTCCATTGTGCCGACCGGCCAAGATCAATCTTTACGCAGAAAGCGAGAGCATTTCAGCCTATCAATCACTCAGCCAGGCCAGCAGTATTTCAGTCTCATTTATTTACAAATCAAACTGATGGTCCTCCATTATACAGCAGCTGGAGCAAACAGGACGCCACACAGGATGAGACCAGTGCTCTGGAGAACACAGCCATTGATTTTTTCTCAGGTGATGCCCATTCTATTTTTGACATTTCATGCTGCTTGGGCTCCAAGCAGGAGATCAGAAAGAAAAAGTGTTTTTTCTTGGCATTTGCTTTCCTAGTGGGAATGTGTTATTTTATTTTATTTTTTGGAAGGAAAGCTGCTTGCATGTAAATGTCAGTTGTATCCTCTGCAGAGGAACTGTTGATGTGCAAAACCGATTTTGGATGTTTAATGTTGCTTAAGGGGGAAAAAAATGAAAAAAATAAGTTTCCTGGTAGAAAATGATTGAGATAAACACAAATTTTCTTCCATCAACAGGCAAAACTTGCTTGGAAGATTTGATTTTGATTGGTTCTCTCTCATCTAATTCTGCCCAGATTTCAGTAAAAGAAAACATTTTTTGGAATCAGTTTGGTGATAGTAATTTTTTATTTTTTTTTATGAGAAGTTACATTCAAAGGCTATAAAATAGGCCACCAATTACAGGGGGAGTTGAGGATGACATTTGCTGTTCCTCTGTAATTTAACTGACTATTCGAGACAGAATATTAATCATGGGAAAATTGCAGGATATGCTGTGTGACAGACAAGAATACTGAAGCAGGGATAGTTAGTGCAGCAGGAGCAGAAGAGCAGAAAGGAAGCTTGGAGGAAAGAACTTCAGACAAAGACAGTTACATGTGTGCTACATGCAAGTCTAAAACTAAACTTGTTGATTATATAAAAGTTGATATTGGTACATTTCAGCCATCGCCTGTCCATATGAAAACAAAATCCTGATTTGCTATTTTAATAACTACAGTTACGTTTAAAATTATTCAAGCTCGCATGTAAATTAGGTTTACAGACAAAATTCCAGATTGTTCCAGTGTTTGCAATTAACAAATTACAAAACACAGTTTAAATAGGTAAATATAACTAACAGAAAAAAGATTTTACCCAGATTCATGAATGTAGTGTATTTTCAATAACGATTTCAGTCTCAAAATTATCCAACCCATTGAGAGAATAAAGATAAGTTAAAATGAGCTAAGATAAGATAAAATACAATAAGATAAGATAACTGTACTAAAAAAGCACATCTGAAATAAAGGGCAATGAAAATGCTCCAAAGAGTAAATCACATCCCAACACAACTTAATTGATGATGTAATATATGTATTATAAAACAATTGAACAATTAAAACTCAATAAAAATGAGCATAGAAATATAAGATATATAGTTAAAATGAAACTAAACATTTCCAAATGATCAACTAGTTCAAACGGACCAGAAAAACCGTGATCAATTTGTTCATAACTTGATAAATAAATCAAAGAGGTTTTGGAATTCTGCTTAGTGACTCACTGAAACAGAACTGGACCTGTTGAGTCTGTGGATCAGTGTGGTATGTCTAAATGAAGCATACACTCAAAATACAGTGGAGCATGGTGGGGTCTCTGATCCCCTGGTACTGCTTCGCTTCTTCTGGAACAGGAAACTTGAAGCATGTAGAGGGGAAAATTAATTCAGGAAACCCTGGGAGGGAAGGCCTGGTGGTCACTATCACACCTTCATCCAGGAAAAGGATTCCTTTCACTTTTTACTGATTTACTTTCTCTAAGTTGGTTGTTTTGTTAAGGCTACATTCTGGTAAATAGAGGTCATCACCGGGTAATAACCAGTCATCTTACACATCCATTCATTATTATCATTGTTTATTTCTACACTAATTACTTGATTTCATTGTTTTGCTGTAGAAGGTGGTTAAGTCTAGATGAATTGTTGCAGAATTATTAAATAAGGTTTTTATCATTTCAGTGATTCAGAGCTAGTTGTCTGTCTGTCTAAGAAATACATAGAAGTCTTGCAAACTCCCTGCCTAAAATAGTTGTTCCATAGCTTCATACATAAAGGACTATTACAATCTGTGTCTTCTATTATGAGCTGATGCCTCATGTTTGTTTTTGTTTTTTTTGGTGTTTGCCTTTTCAAAGAAGAACTATATTTCATTTTGAGCTGTTAATAATAAGAGGATGAAACATGGAAAGCCTTTCCAGCTAAACAAACTGTTTTCTAGCAGTTTAATGATGTTGCTGTGGACGGGATTTAAATTGCAGGACCAACAGGCAGCAACAAGACGTCTACATGAAAGAAGGACAGACTCTAAAGAGGCACCACAGATTGGGTATCCGCTCTTTATTCCCTCACATTTGTTAAAAGGATGCGAGGACCATTAGAGCCTGCAGGAGTTTTAAGAAAACACTTTCTCCATGTTTCACCAAAGGAAAGGTTTAGTTTTTAATTTATTGTTCCCGGTTTCTATTTGACCGTCTTCCTCTGAAATGCTGGGGTTTCTCTAAACAATGTTCCTTTGAACGTTCCTCTTCTCTTAGTTGAAGTTATTCCATGAATGTAAACGAGTTCAACCCAGATCACAGAGAGTGCAACATAACAACAGAATATCAGCTGTCTGATGAGAAAAGACAAAACTTTCAATTGCATGTTCTTGGTATCACTCAGAAAACAGTTGACTTCCTTCTATTAGCTGTTATTGTGAAAGTATTCTGACTGATAAAAACTATTATTCTCCAAAGGTATTTCTTAGCTCAAGAATGTGTTGATCTCTCTATGGAGTAATATTCAGTACCTATAAAAAGTACTCACCTCTTCGAAAGTTTAACCTCTTAATTGCTTTAACAAACCAATCAGCTTTTTGATAAAAGAAATCCATGTCAAAGTGAATACAAAATCTTTATAATTAAATAAAAATATTTAACCTAGAACAAGTGATTGCATTAATACTCACCTCTTTCCAGTCAGTAACTAGTAGATGAACCTCAGGCAGGAATCTCAGCTGTGTTTTCATTACAAATGTTTGTAAATCTTTGTTAATATTCCACTTATGCCGAAAATACACAATTTCACAATTGCAGTGTTTCCATTAAATTAAAACATGTGAAAATGTTAATCTGTTGCTATAAAGTTTTTGATTAAAATTCGATTAATTATGAACAATTAATCATAGACCCTGCAATTAACTTGATTGAAAAAATTTAATCAACTCCTCCCCACTTGTTAAAATTTATATTAAATATTAATATATGTTAAAATATTTACTGTTGTGGAATGTCCTACTTTATTCTGAAGACTGTTTGCTGCCAAAAAATGAAACAGAGTTAACAGCCAGCAGCTACTGTAATTTAGCTGTGCTATGTTATTACACATCATACTTAAGCGCCTCCTAAAGCAGTGTGTAGTTAAACTTAAGATAGTTCAACCTGCCAAGTAATAGATGTCTGCTGGATATGCAGCCGGGTCTAATGAAGACTGCTGCTGCCCTGGCTTATTGATGCTAATGTGAATGGAAGCGTGATGGGAGTGGCTCTAAAAGCATGGAGGTGTCATGACCCTTATTAAAACTTGTAGCAGAGTGCTTGTGACATGGCTCCACAGGCTCCATTGATCCGACCCGAGCTCCCGGACTGAGGGATTGACGGACGATTGATCCAGAGAAATTTCATCGTCTAAGTTTCCGTCGCGCCTCCCTTCCTCATCTCTCGCTCTCTATTTTTCTCACTCTCTGACACGCCAGCCATCCGTCTCTTTTAAGTCAATAACAACAAATCCTCAGTATCCAGCTGAGCAGACACACTAATCAAAACACACATGGTTCTAGGGAATAGATTGCTTTTTAATAGGACCATTAATACCTAGCATTTTTTAATAATGGCTCCAAGGTCTCCAAGAAGAATTACATTTCAATACTAATTACAAGGAAATGGAAACAAAGTCAGGAGGTTAATGTCTTATCTGGTTTAAATCCAATTACTGCAATCATCAGGGATATCAATGATCTTTTGAAAGCAAAAAGTGGCTTGATTTAAAAGTTTAGAATAAAATGTTTTTTTGTATTATTACTTTGAAAAGAAATAAATTATTGTGTATGCTGTGTGCCTAACTATGTCATCATGTATTAGAGCATCGCTTTGTTTTATTGCCTCTTGATATGTAGCCAAAGTTACAGGTCAAGCAATTATGGTATCACATTTTCACCAGCTCTATTTTCAGACTGGGTGATATGTGAGCATTAAGCTGACATCATTCACACCAGTCAAGGTAGGGTGTCCTAAATACGGTACACTCTGTTGGGAAATACTCCACCGGGAAATGCTCTCCTGGGAAAACCTGCATGCTTGCGTTTCTAAGGTCCCGTGCATGTATTCCCGAGACAGAAGTAGGTCCTGTAGAAACTGCCTGAGGGTGGCTTGATGAACATAACAGACTCCGGGTGTTCCCCATACCTCCAAACTCACACACCATCACTCTGACAGTCTTAAGTGGGAGCAAATCTAATCCATCTTCTCACAAGCAGGACTCTAAATGAAATTGTACTGTTCAAGCACCAGACTTCCCAGAATCCCTGGAATATAATAGATTGATGCTGCATTTGTAGCAAATCAGTGTCCCTGCAAAAGAACATATTTCTTTTGCAGGGAAATACAGTATGTTCCTGGTTTGACCCCTTTCCATTACACATTCAGAGTATACGACTCGACTCTACTTTATTCTTTTTGGGTGGTTTTCCACTATAACTGAGGAATTTTTCCAATGTGTGGGGTCTTCATATCGAGGGCGATATGGCTGACCTCACAGGCTGAAAAGTTGAACATTCTCCTCAGTCTGGCTTTCTGTTGACTGTATTCTGTTTTCAGCTGTATACTTGGAACCCCAGTGAAATAGATTCGAAAGAAGGGTCTGTTATCATCTGACCGCTAACCCCGGAAAAGTTAGCGATGTCGCCATAAAAACCCAGTTAGCTGTCTTCTTTTGCTTCCCAGCTAATTTTTTTTATGACGTTGACTTCAACAGCTTCTGTTTTCTGACTGCTGCAAAAACGTAGCACACTGGAAAAATGATGCCAAACCACAGTCCTTCAGAAGGTATAAACAATATTCTGTGCTTCTGAGAAACGCTTTTATAGCCTCTGGCTAGTACAGATGTCTCTTAGCAGAGCTGCAACTGTCATCAGAGCTTAAACTAAAAGCTGAACTCCTTACTGGTTTCACTAATCATTTTTTGAAAAGCTCTACAAACATGACATGAAAATAGGACATGAATTCCTCCTTCACCCAACAAGCTTTTGTGAATCTTGATACTCCTGTGAATTGTTCACACATGGTGATGTGTTTCACCAGCCGCTCATGGACTGGACTAAAGGAGTGTGGAGTTATGTTCTGCTCAAATCATCCTGTGAAACCTTCCTGGAAGAGGGCATCGGCTCACACAATGCTGCCAACAGCTAATCCCTCTCCCTCCCCTGCTACTCACTTGTTACTTTTCAAAGTTCTCCTGCGTCAGTTCATCTGTTTCTCCTCTGTCTTCTCTAACCTCAGTCATCTGTGGCAGATGACCGCTTGCACCGAGCCAGGTTCTGGTCCTGCTGGAGGTTTCTTCTTGTTTAATGGAAGTTTTTCCCCCTACATGCAGTGGGATTGCTGTGAAGGATTGCTGTGAAGTCACAGACAACACTGAGCTTAATGTACTGTTTGGTAACGAGGATCAGTTGGAATGTGTGTGACTGAACCGAAAGGACTTTTTCGTAAAGTGCCTCAAGATGACATTTGTTTTAACTTGGTGCTGTTAAAATTGAACTGAAACAGATGGAAGTTGCTACCCAGTGAACCTCCCCAAGCAATGAAACAACAGCTAATAAACAGGTTCATTAGTTTGGACAAAGTCTCCTCTTCTCTCCTCCAACCATATGAACCTTGGCAGAACCAAGTGCCTGGTTCTTCTGTTCCTTTATCGCCAACATGTACTGCTGCTGTTTTGAATGCTCCTGAACAGTTTTAATGACGTCTTATTCAGATGAATGATGAATGTGATAAATTAATCAGCAGTCATTTCTCTGTGAGAGGTTTGCATTTTCGGTTCGTCAGCCAATCAGCTAATCTAGGAGCTAAGGTAGACAGTGACTGCAGATTGCTAGTCACATTTCAGACATGGACAAATGTAGATCACATTAACAAATCAGTTTTGTTTAAAATGTGACACATACTGAAGTACAAATCTATTTAAGTTCCAATGAAAAGATTGAAACTGTCAGTTTTGATTATTTCTGTAACCTGACAGTAAAACACTGAGTCCTGACTTTCCACTGACTTCCACAAAGTTGAGAATCTTTCTGAGTCAACAACCCAGGTCACTTTGCATCAGTAGGGCTGAAGTGGAAATACAGTGCAATACATTTGCAAGTAAAAGGTCTCATTTTCAGCTCATTCTTCTGCTGCCTGAAATTCATTGAAACTGAATTGTACCCTGGTCTGTAAAACGTCACAGCACACAAAACACACACACACTGGGCAGAACACACACACGGAGTCTAATTTTGTTGAGAGCATGAGTGGCAGACTCCATCATCAGCCTGATGGGACCCTGACAGCATGTCACACACAGCTAAAATGACACACCCTGGGAAAATGATAATATGCTAATAACAGCATTCCAAAATAGGTAACCATTTAAAAGACAAAATAGGAGCAAAGGAACAAGACAACAGACAGAGCCGCCTGCTGTTCAGCCATGTTGCACTTCAAAATTTTATAGGAATGAAACTTGAAATCCAGTTTCCTTGGCTGAGTTGAGGTTATTATGTTTTACATAGTATTTAGCTCTTCTTTTCACCATGTTGTAATGCTGTAATGAGACTATGAGATGCAATTGATTAGTCAGATGGTAGGTCAGGGTATGACTGTCAACCAACACTTCCCGCTTCCAGACTCAAGATTCTGCACTATAAATCGGAGTGTCCTGCCATAACCAATACAAAAACAATACATCTAACAAAACTACGTTGGTTCCTTTTTTACATCTAATTCCATTAAGGGCAATAAGTCTTATTCATCTGCTTTATTTTAGGTCACATCCTTATTGAAAATTTGTTTTTCAAGCTGTAAGCTACTTTTCAAGACGCCATTTTGGAGGATGAGGAGAGACTTTCTTCCATATGTTAACAAAATGTTGTTATGCTGAATGAGAATTCAAGTCTTGAGTTTCATTCCATTTTTCCATTTTTAAAATTATTTGTTCTAGTAAAAAAAAGGAATGCCTTTTTAAAAAACTAAAACATACGCTTCTATGAACAACACATATTGTTCATTTAGTATTCGTATGTCTGAAAACTAAAATAAATGCTCTGATGAGGTCTTCATGGACATGCACTTATGGCACTTTGCCATAATAATAAATTTTACTTCTGATGTGAGTCGAAAATGATTAAACAATTCTAACAAAGCCATTACTGTCCACTTTTTAAATGCAGATGCAAGTCATTTGGAATTTGGTAAGAAGTTTCTGGAACTATATCCAAAGCATATATGCGCCACCACAGCACACACATATTATGCTGATATATATATAATAATAATTTTTACTTTATTCATCCCAGCAGGGAAATTATTTCGCAGTTACAGCACACGACAGGAGCTGTGTCTGCAGGTAGCCAGCTGAGCTGGCGCCATTTTTTGAAGGAGGACATGCGGCAGAGGTCGTCGGGACCGGGAGTATATTGGGATGTCATTCGGACTAGAGAAGTGTGGTCGGCTGATCACCAAGAGGGGGAAGGTCATCCGCACAGAAGGTGTCTCACTCCCAGAAGGAACAATAGCAGACATAGAGGACAGTTACAAGTACCTAGGTATACCACAAGCAAATGGCAACGTCGATGAGGTCACTTTGTGCAAGAAGGAACAGGAGGAGCACTGCCAGAGCCCTGCAAAATGACCTCCAGCAGGCCACAAATGTGCATGTGTCTGCACAAACGGTTAGAAACCGACTCCATGAGGATGGTATGAGGGCCCAACGTCCACAGATGGGGGTTGTGCTCACAGCCCAACACTGTGCAGGACGCTTGGCATTTGCCAGAGAACACCAGGATTGGCAAATTCACCACTGGCGCCTTGTGCTCTTCACAGATGAAAGCAGGTTCACACTGAGCACATGTGACAGACGTGACAGAGTCTGGAGACGCCGTGGAGAGCGGTCTGCTGCCTGCAACATCCTTCAGCATGACCGGTTTGGCAGTGGGTCAGTAATAGTGTGGGGTGGCATTTCTTTGGAGGGCCGCACAGCCCTCCATGTGTTCACCAGAGGTAGCCTGACTGCCATTAGGTACCGAGATGAGATCCTCAGACCACTTGTGAGACCATATGCTGGTGCGGTTGGCCCTGGGTTCCTCCTAATTCAGGACAATGCTAGACCTCATGTGGCTGGAGTGTGTCAGCAGTTCCTGCAAGATGAAGGCATTGAAGCTATGGACTGGCCAGCCCGTTCCCCAGACCTGAATCCGATTGAGCACATCTGGGACATCATGTCTCGCTCCATCCACCAACGTCACGTTGCACCACAGACTGTCCAGGAGTTGGCGGATGCTTTAGTCCAGGTCTGGGAGGAGATCCCTCAGGAGACCATCCGCCACCTCATCAGGAGCATGCCCAGGTGTTATAGGGAGGTCATACAGGCACGTGGAGGCCACACACAATACTGAGCCTCATTTTGACTTGTTTTAAGGACATTACATTAAAGTTGGATCAGTGTGTAGTGTTATTTCACTTTAATTTTGTGTGTGGCTCCAAATCCAGGCCTCCATCGGTTAATAAATTTGATTTCCATTGATGATTTTTGTGTGATTTTGTTGTCAGCACATTCAACTTTGTACAGAACAAAGTATTCAATGAGAATATTTCTTTCATTCAGATCTAGGATGTGTTATTTGAGTGTTCCCTTTATTTTTTTGAGCAGTGTATATATATATACACACACAGGGAGCTGTAGATGTCACTCATCACTAACACTGACTTTGGACTTGAATCTTTAGTAATGTTACAGATATATAAAGTCATGCATCAGCATGCAAATACATTATAAGCCCAAAGAGAATAAAAAATGTGATGGAAATAAAGAGCAAAGGGAAAATGAAAAACAGTTGATCAAGCAAGAAAAGAAAGAAACAAAAGAATGGTTAGACAACAGACTAAAATGGAAGATGGAAAGAGGAGAAAATGGAAGCAAAGGAGGCAAAATAAACAGGATGGAGGAAGAGAGCGTATTTTATCACCCCAGAGGCAGCAGCTTTCCATGGATAAGAGACAGAAAATAGGCAGCAACTGGTAATTGTTTCGCACAAGCAAGTCCCAAAGGCTTCATGGCAAGAAATCAGCATAAAAACATAATTAAAAAGTTACTGTGAATGGCTGAGCCACTCAGCCTGCTTATTTGTGTGATAGGAATAGTTTGAAAGGAACTAAGATTGAGGGGGAGAGAAACTGGCAATGACGCCTAAGGCTAAACATATGGAAGCTGAGCTACTCACAGCCCCTGAGCCAAACGACACAAGATGTCAAATATGAAGAAGATCCAGAGCGGATGGCAGAACGGCCACATCTTACAGAATTTCTGGAGTTAAGCACATCAATCTGTTCATTTACCCATCTAAACACATTCTCATAAATACAATAAATAAAGTAACTCTTTCAAATGTTTCTGTGGAAAAGCTGGTTTGTATGGAGTGGTTCAGAGAACAATCTGTCATTGGTGGTCCGAGAACATGTTTAGAAAGCAGAATAGACCTCCAAGGTACACCATGGCTCTACATGTAGATTTTCTATCTTGACAAACCCAGGTAGGACCATCATGGAAAACAACTTGTTCCCCCTCATTTATTCCATATGGGGGCCCAGCAAGGTATGCTGGCTGGGTTTATAACATTTTTATGACACAATTATGGCTCATTAGTAGTTCATGGATTTTTTTTTATTGTCATGCCAGTTTGCATTTGCTTGCTTGTGGTACAAAATTCAGACTCTGGCTCAATGCTTCTTTAAACGTTTAGGTTAGATCCTGTTTTAGGTGTGTAATATGTGGCCTTGAAAAATACACAAAGAATGTTTGTCTGAAAATAATCATCTATAAGGATTAGATTAAAAAAATGAGAAAGGCAGATAATCAACAGAAAAAACCTGTTTGAGAAGATCAATAAGTATGTTGGCCTATCCTTTAATACCCGTTATGGCATCATAAACAAAATAGTCAAGCTGAAACTACTAACAGGGTTTTGCTATGAGTTTATATTATATTCATAGCATAAATAACTAAATGTGGAGAGGAAGTGGGAATGGGAAATGAATGAATGATCAGCATCAGATGTGGATAAATGTGCCTTTGGTGTTTTTGCTGGAGGATTGCAGCTGCTTTCCTTCAGTGTCATCTAATATTCCAAGTGATATTTAGTGTTGTGCTTTGTCTTTGTGCTGGTTGAGATATCACCTACAGCAACATCCTCTGCAAACCACTATAGAGAACTGAATATGTTGTTGCACTAGGCTGGGATACAATGGCGTCATGCGAGCTATAAAGCCTTAGAGCCACTTCACTTTGTTTTATCTCAAAATATAATGAAGAAAGGTCAGCTGCTATCATCAACATAAACCATCTTCATACACCAAACTGTAGGTTAGAGGAGCAGTGGGGAACACTGCCCTGAACAAACCAATCGGTGCTTCAATGCTCCACCTCACTCCACACACAACCACACAGCCAGGCGACCCAGTACCCTCATTCCTCATGCGTCTCTTCTCCACCTGCCACCAGTGAGCTCCTTCTGCCTCCATTACCACAGTCTCTTTACCCCAGCACCATCTTCCACTCCTCCCTCACAGAGCCCTCCAGCCACAGAACCTTGAGAAACCCAGACCGACCCATCTACACATTCCCTTCATGCTCCCTGACAATACTGTCATGTTGACCCACATGCAGAAGACAATGGGTAAGGATGAAGGTTTATGTCCAACATTTACATACAATCAAAATGTGCATATGATAAACTAATTCCACTCTGGTTGGGAGAGAGGAGAGACAAGTTAGGCGGAGATCACAGAGGAGGGTGGAGAAGCTGATTGGTGCAAGGAGAGCTTACAGCCATCCGGGGTTGGTGTCTGGAGGTTTGGGGTGGGGCTGGTTCTGAGTCCTGACTGGTTTTGATCTGCATCTGGAGATTGGGAGGCAGGTGAGAGCTGAGAGCAGAGTAACTACAAGCTGAGAGAATATTTCCTCCTCAGGTGAATAGTGAAGAAGACTACAGGAGCAGCAGGGTGAAACACAGATGACTGGAGACGGTCACTAACACTTTCACAGAGCTGGAGAACGGCTGGAGTCTACCGTCCTTTTCTTTCAAATGTCTTTTTATTGATTATTAGCAAACAAATTTCTAGACACCATCCCCAGGCTACCATCAAGGTAACTCATCTTGCAGAGAGTGAGGGCTCGGCCACAGCACCAGCAGAGCCCAGCAAAGATCTTCTCTGAAAAAGATGTCCCACTAACAACTTTATCAGCTTTGGTTATGTGAAAAATCTGGAACAGTTTTTTCACATAACCAAACCATAATTATGCAACAGCTGTTAACCGATAACATTTTTGTTGTTCTGGGATTTGGGCCAAACCGTATTGATGCCTAGGGCACCATAATGACTAAAGCAGGATCTGACTCAAAGTGTTTCTGTTAGACTTTGAGCCTTTGAGCTCAATTAACCACAACTTGTTTGGAATTAAAGCAGTGCTTTTGTAAAAGTCCAGTCCAACAAGCTAAATAACAAAACCCTTGGTAATTCATCTCAAGAAAGTCAATAGGTTTGTACAGATGTATTTAGAACAAAATACATATTTCAGAAGGTAGTTGGGGGAAGAGTGTTATTTAGGTGAGTTAGACAGCAGTATTGGCACAGAGCAACTGAATGAACAGAAATCGTGATGGACAAGAACTGGACCAAGGGGTCGGGTTGGAAGTGTAGAAGGCTAGGCTTCACTAAAAGCTCTTTTTGTGGTTGTCTTTCTGTCCTTTCTGTCTTAAACCAAATCCAGTCAAAGCAATGACCATGGCAACAGCTTCTGAAAAGTAAGAAAAAACTGCACTCTGAAGAGAAGACAAAAGCATAAAGCTTTCCTTTTTTTCTTTAAATGACATTAATTGCATTTAATTCCAGAGAAAGTAGCTTTATGCTTAAAGTGGAAAAAGCAGGTCATTACAATTTTATTTCTGGAGGTGAACATCAAATTGCAGGAAGTGCAGACATGTTTTGAGTAGGAGCGATCTGACGTTGTAGTTCCTGAAGTGTTAGAGACAAATATAAATCCAGTTCAAAGCAGTTTTTAAACATTTTTGGGGGCATTTGTGTTTCAGTCTATTCTGCTCTCTCACTAGCTGATGCTGGATTAAGAGACCAATATGTTCAAAGCTTTGCAATGCTCGCTGCTTTGGATTAATACGCAATGACACACACACACACACACACACATGCACGCACACACGCATTTACCCAAAGTATTTTCATTCAGCAGCAGCTCTTCCATCCCTGTCAGTCCTCTGACACTGCAGCGTTCCACATGGCAGACCAAAGTACAGCCAATGTCTCTGCAAATGTAGCGCTCACTTGAAACACATGCTCTCTGTCTAGCACTCACTCACAGAGATCTGTACTGTATGTAGCAGCACGTTTCTGAGCTTACAGTGAAAATACCTTCAGCCTGCTCTGACACTAAGAAAACATCCATCTGATTTCAGCCAATTTACAAGCAGTCACATGTAGAATAAAGTGCATGCTGCCTCACCATTCCACATCCTGAGCTCGACTTTTATTACCGTTTCCTTTAAATAAACTCAGTGCACCTCTGGAATGTGCTATCAGGTAATCCATAACACTGACGAGCAGTCTCATTAGACTTTATTCCACTTTCATCTGGTGAAAAAGAAAACAGACGTGAATCAGTGTTACAAAGCCTTGAAAGTGTGAGTCAACCATAATTGGTTTTAAGATTATGCTTCATGTGATCCAACAAAAGTATCAGTCATATAAAAACAAAGAGATTTCATATAACCCAATTTAACATTAAAACATTCAGTATGTTATTATGTATGATGTTTTATTTTAAGGCAGAATTTCCTGTTTGATCCATGATGTTTTTGGTCAGATCACAAACTAATGTATAAAAGAAGTGTGAGCTTGATTTGTACTGGACTGAAGGAAGAGGGATTATTCTTCAAAATGGCACATAGGTAGCCATTAGATATTTATTAGCTATTTTCATGGATATCATTAAATTGGAAAATTGAAAGAAATATATTGTCAGCTCCCCTCACAAGGAGTCATTACCAAATATAAAATTCATGACAGCATACCAAGCAGCCCTGGCATGTCTGTCCTTCCTTCAGTTGTGACATGTCTTGGCTGATCACATCCGTACCGAGTTTGGACAGATGAAGAACTGATGGCTCCTAGGTCTCCAGTCCTGTAACCTGGACATTGTGGCATTTTTCACTTGGTCAAACAAAGAGATGGAACAAAGAAATTTCCAGAGTTGTAACAAACTCCTCCAAACAGTTCGCGCACTGAAACATTCTTTGTGCTCTAGGTATCCTGGAACGGTGACATTCCTAATGGACCCTCATTTCTTCCCACTGTCACACTGAGAGGAACATTTCCCCATGGATGGTTTTAATGTTAGTCTCCTCTAAAGCTGGGTATGCCGACAAGTCAATTATATTTCAAGTCATTGAAGCAGCAATTCTGTTATCAGTGACCTGTCAGCTTTGATCCAAGGGCAGGCTGTGCTTGATAAACAGGCTTGTGTAATGGTTCTGACATCCGAAGTGAAACTCATCACACCTCCAAGCTGCAGTCTGAAGCCTCACTGAGGCAAAGCAGGTAAAAACATTTTCATGTGCGTGAAAATGTGCAACAAACCTTCATCTGGAGCCCAAACTTTTGAGGACTCGGAAACTAGGAAATGTCAATTGCACTAATGCATGACTTCACTTGGAGAACCTCTGAATGAATATGGACTTTTTGAAAATATTTTTGATGAAATACAAAAAGCAACCGAATAAACAATAAAAATCCTTGCTAGATTGGGTATAGCTGCTTGTTTGAAAAACGACAAGCCGGCCCATAGAGGAATGAACCTGTACTTCTGGATGTCTGATTCTACAGTCGCATCAGAAAAAACTACAAGTACATCATCCCTTGTTCTAGGTCATCCTTTCCTCCGTGGTAAAGCCAGAAAATAATAACGGTACTTAATATCAAGAGAAAATACGTCCAATAGAATATAAATCATTTCATTCGACTCTGATTGAGTGGCATGGCATTATGGGGGATGTAGTCAGGAAAAGGCTTTAGCCACTCAACCTTTCATTTTGTTTATTGATCAGCACTGATTGGATGTGTAAAAATGATTAGAAAAGCAATTTTGTTTATTATATCTATTTTTCATCTCAATCTAAATTTACAAATTGCAAAATGTTTTTTTATTTATTTCACTGTTCTTATTGGTTTTAGTATAAAGACTCCATTGGATAGAAAACTAAATACTATGCACAATGTGAATGCAGCTGTGTGGTACAAGTCATGGATGTGTCTCAAGAGCAGGAAGTGAAGATCACAATATAACCACTTCCAACACCTAAGCGCTGCTATAAAGCTCATCAGTCATTGCTCGTTTTTTTCTCCTCTTCTTTGTTGTTGGTAGATTTGAAACCAAGAATTTATCTGACAGCCTGGCAGCGGCACCCTGCATCCAGATTGTGATCTGAAAAACTCACCACTTTCATGTCTCCAAGCAACCAGCATTAAGCCTGAGTGTAATTTAGAGGTGGGCACCTCAGTCTCCTCCTGAACAGAGCAAGTGCACGCACATGTCCAGAGAAAAAACCTACTAGTAGCAAAGAAACTTGTAAAGGTGCTGAATAAAAGACGTTCACTGTTCAGTATGGACAGGTTTTTCTGTGGAATGTAGCTCCAAGTTAATCATGAAAAACCCACCTAGTCATATATATTTTCTTAGAGCACATAAAAAACATTCAAAACTAGAAGCAGATTGGGAAGCTGACATGCCTAATGCAATGCTACTCGACACACTACTGGTTGGTGTTTGTAAAGCAACTGATCCATGTGTCTGAGTCCTGGTTAGCTGTTGATGAACACTGAGCATGGTAGCTTGAGCATGTTTAGGTATATTTGGCATTTGAACTATTAAAATAGGCAGCTGTAAGTGTTTTCACAGGGAGTCGCAAGTATTAACAGATTTCAATTTTTCATGAGAGGTTTTGATCTGTAAATCTCAACAGGAGTTTGCTGTTTGCTTCAAGCTAACATATACAGTGGGTCATAAGTCAAACAATTGTTCCTATGCAGTCTCTGATTTTGAGCTTATTTTTTTGTTAAATTTAGTAAAGGTGTTTTATTTATTTAGTATTATTCATCTGAGAATAAATATAATTCCTGAATTACTTAACCTTCCAGCATTCAGTCGTTGCTTGTCCTATTGCTCCTCTGTGTCTTTCTCCTTCTTGTGCTCATTATCTTCCATCGGACCTTTCAGTTCACATAACATCTGAGGATTCTGCTGAAGCTGGTAAACAGGAGGAGGTACAGCAAACACTAGAAAGTCTCACCTTTAATAAACATTTTGTCTTTTGTGAAGACTTGTCCATATTTTCTAATCCATTATTTATAGCAAAAGCTTTCTGTTCTTTCACAGAATTAATATTTTTTTCTTTCTTACACCCCCTGGAACTTCTCTTTCCTTTGTCCTCAGTCTGATTACCTCTGATCCTTGATTTTGTCCACAGTGTCTTATCATGGAAGATTTCTTTTTTACAAAAGCCAAGCTCTGACAGTTTACTGTGTAAGCATTTAGTTTCATCCTGTTCTTTTTCTTTAAAGCCGGGCTGAGACATGCCCTGTTTTAAATACGTAATAATTCTAATCTATTCAGCGGAGACGGCGGCTTAAACACTCACAAATACACTTGTGGAAGGAACCAAAAATCATTCTCTGCAATACACAGAAGGTTTGGCGATAAGAGCGTCTGCACTGCAGCTTCTGCCAACATGAGTATCAGCTGGGAGATTTATTCACTGAGAACGTCTGCTAGCATTAAAGCTGGAGCTGCAGCTGCAGGTAGAAAATGTTATTTAAAGTTCAGCTGCAATGTCATTTCCAATCTAATCTCTATCACTTCTGAAATACATTGTTGGTGACACGCTTCAGATGAGACATAATGTTTATTTACTGTATGAGACTTTTTCCACAGCAGACACTGACACGTTTTATAGCAGAATAACCATAGAGCAAATTTATGTCATTATAACAAATATCCTATGTGGTATGTATTAGTGAGCTAGTTAACACTCTGAGTATCTTTATATTTCCTGCTCTCTCACATGGCTCAGGTCAATTCAGTATCAACAATCAGTCAGGTTGTTTTCTTCCTGAAGGGTCTTGGTCAGGTCCTCTGGCAGTTTGACCCATTTCTGACTACCTCAAGTGTTCACCAACATTTCAAAGCAATGCTAAGATGGTTCACAACCGCGATTATCAAACATTCCTGCTTTTGATGTCTTTGCAACCAATATAATTAAACCACACTGTCATCACATAGCTCCACCCGATCCACTTTCTACACGTGCCAATAAACATGGTGCACATTTAAGGCCCAGTGCACATGGAATCAGGCACTGGGCTCTCTGCTGGTGTAGGTCACATACTTAGAAAGAAACGTTTCGCCTTTCCAGGTTTGGCTGTTGTGTGAACCTGTCATGATCTTTGCCCACCATAAAGAAGTAGAGAAGAAGAAGGACAGAGCTGAGGCTCATGTTAGGTCATCATCTGAGTTTGAGTTCAGCTTTACACCTGAACAGCTCCATGTTTAGCTCAGACTTTGTAGATCAAACAGTGCTGTTACATCTGTCCTGATTCAAAAATGATTTACTTTGAACATCAGTTTTACAGTCTGCTAAATGGAATATTTAACTTAATATAAAGAAGCTCTGCAGACTTGAAGGACTTTTTCCATTTTAATAAGCTCCTCCTAGTGAATCTTCCTTGGGAAAACAAAAGTTGTCATGATTCTGTGGGTCAGTTTCCTCTGTAGGGTCAGATCTCGATTGTTTTTAGAGGTTTGAGTCAAACAAATACGGTACATGTGAAAACGGCACTAAAGTGTTGTTCTAACTGCACTTCATAGAATGAGTCCTGGTTCTGTGTAATTCTCCACATTGTTTCATTTATTGTACTTTACTTGTTTTCCCATTTTAATCCCTCTTTGTTAATTTTCCTTCACAATAGGTAAAACAATTATCTTGTGTGGGAGTAAATCCATAAGAGTACTTATGAATTAATTTTTTTCTGACAAGTTTTTCAGAGACCGTGGCGTCTTCATAGATTTTTCAGTGCAATATGCTGGATCATATTTGTCATGGTTAGTAATATTTGTCATGCTCATCCATGCGGGGCAGAAGGGCCTGGGTGTCTGTCTCCAGTAGTCATTGGGAGAGAGGTGGGGTCACCCAGGAGAGGTCGCCAGTTCATCGCAGGGCAACACAGAGACACACAGGACTAACACACACATTCACACTCACACTATGGGCTATTTAGAGACCAGTTAACCTCTCATGTTTTTGGACAGTGGAAGGAAGCTGGAGTACACAGAAAGAACCCAAGGACTCACAGAGAGAACATGCAAACTCCATGCAGAAAGAACTCAGGGTTTTCACTGGGCAGTTTAAATAGAAAGATGATGAGAACAAGGACACCTGAGGCTGCCAGTCAGGGTGATCGTAGTTGTAACCTCAAGGAGGGACATTAGCAAAATTTGAAGGCACATGGAAATAATGTAAGGAATTCATAGGGATGGATTTAACACTCAGGCATCGACTGACCGGCGGTTAACTCCTCGTTTCCTCTTGCTGATTACAAACAGGTGCACCGGAAAACACTACTCAGCCCCACACTCAGTTGGAAGGTGAAGGTCCAGAGAGAGACACCAACTCCATCCTGACATCACTGCCCTCACAACATCTCCATCATCTCTCAGGCCACCAGGAGGCTCAGAGGAACCAGAAGGACAGGAGGACTCAAAGGCCCCAATAAGAGTTGTTAGTCTATATGTCACACACACACACACACACATAGAGTACATGGTGACATGGTGGAGAAGAAAGTTTTCTAGTTATAAATCTATTAAATATTTTTAGAACCAAAGTCAATTATCACAGTCACAGAAATTAAACCTAATTGTTGCAGGCCAGCATTATTTAAAGTACTAAAGATCATTACAGTTCATTTTCATGTGACCAATTCTGTTTTGATTTTAATCACATGATGTACAACCTAAAACACGCTCCCAATGCTGAACGTCAGCTTAGTGCTTCATGTTCCATGTTTCTTGATCAGAGGTCAGAAGGTTCTGCTACTGTCATTGATTTACTGTGGGTCAAGTCTCTGCTGACTCAGTCACATTGACTACTGATTGCAGGAAATAGACATTTCATACATTAGATGTTACAAAGAGGAAACCCCTCTGCAGGCATTCCTCCCACTGACTAGTGAAACCATGTTCTCAGCTGCGGCTGCAGTTTACTGAATCAAAGCAACAATGGAATAAATTTAACTTTATCTGTATTTTCATCATGAAATGTTTGCTGAGAAGGATTCTGTGATGAAGCGAACTTTAGTCCATCTGCTTGGTCACATTTTAACACTTGAGAACTTCAGTCAACTTTTCCAGAAATCCTTGCCTAATAACTGGTAAAAATAAATAAATAAATAAAAAATAATGTTCACACACACCATTCTAGAGGAATGGTGTGTGTGAGGTCAGGAGGAAACACAGCTCTGTTCCTCCCAGCATGCAGACAGGTCTGCCCTCTGTTGACCTCATCCACCTGCACTTTCTTGTCTCCAAGCTAACCAATCAGCAATCAGCCCAAAGGGTTAATGAATAACGTTAACCATGGTAACTCAGATGCCTCTGAGGTTACCGTAGCAACTACAGCTCAAGTATGTGTCATCTACAAGCACCAGGGATGTCAGTCATCACAGATGCTATTAGCCCAAAGAGCAGTTGCTGCTTATCTTCTCAAGTCTGTGTGTGCGGGGGTGGGCGTGTGGGGGTGTGTGGGGGTGTGTCTTTGCGTGTATGCATCTATGTGTGTGTGTCAGAGGGAAGGAGTGAAACGTTGCTTTGCATATGTTAAAAAACTGCCGGTGTGTGTTTGTGTTTTGGTGAATAGATGTAGTTTGAGGATGGGTCTGCAGTCTGACTTCCTGACTTTGTGTTTCTCTAATCTGCGTCTTTGTTGTTATTTCATGCTGTTAACTTATTGATCATACTGTTTCTGATTGCTTATTGAGAAGTGTGTGTGTGTGTGTGTGTGTGTGTGTGTGTGTGTGTGTGTGTGTGTGTGTGTGTGTGTGTGTGTGTGTGTGTGTGTGTGTGTGTGGGTGTGTGTGTGTGTGTGTGTGTGTGTGTGTGTGTGTGTGTGTGGGTGTGTGTGTGTGTGGGTGTGTGTGTGTGTGTGTGTGTGTGTGTGTGTGTGTGTGTGTGTGACATGTGTGAGTGTGTGTTCAATACCATTCTGTTTTATTTTTTTAAATGCTGACAATAGCTGAAGCTTTACATGTGGTACAACACTGCCCCCTGCAGGAGGAAGTTACATTTCTTCTTACATTGATCAATAAAGAAGGAAGAAAAATTCCAGGTTTGTTATGGAAGCACTTGTGTCATTTTAAGAGTTTAATGCATCTTTGATTATATTGCCAATAATAACATTATCCACAATTAGTTTATATTTATCAAAACCTGTTGGGCATTAAAGCTCACAAATTAAGCTTTAATGTTGAATAATTAAATAATTGCAAGTTACCAACACACACACCCAGGCACACAGTAAATCATTACCAGGTAGAGTTCCTCAGATTTTTAATCTGAATGATGTTGGCAGAGATTTGTGATGTTTGTGAATATTGGTAAATATTTTTTCTACAAACCATATTTGCTACAGTTCTATCTTTAAGTATTTTTGGGCAAATTTCTGCTTCTCTACTCAACTTCCAAATGTTTTGAAGCATCTAACTGTTTTTTCTCCAGGTGTACCAAGTATTTAGCCTCATCTTTCTTCCCATTGACTTTAAAGAATTTGCCTTTTCTTGTTCCCTCTGAATGCTAAGCCCTGCTCTGCAAGAGCTCCTTCCAAATCACCGGTTTGTGTGAACGGTGGCGTGTCAATCTGCACCAAGTTACAAAAATTCAGAAGTCCAAAGTAAAGCTTCATCCTGCAACGATGGGCAGGGCGGGGTCAGCCTGGTTCAACAAGTAGAAAATAACTTGGGGAGAAAATCTGAGGAGATTTTATTTGTTATAAACTTTTCCTAAATATCTGTGTAGAGACAAAGAGAACTTCCCTATTTATTTTTTAAATGATAACCAGTATGATGGGTAAGAAGTTAGTTGGAAATGAACAGCTATTTTGGTTGGATTCTCGATCTTCATGATGCTGTTTGTTCTCTGCTGTTCTCTAACATGGAACTACTGGATTTACACTCAGACTTTGCTACAAACAGGTGGACTCTGTTTCCTTATTAGATGATTTCTGAAGACAGTTGGCTGGTCTGAATTTTATTTAGGGGAATCAAAGTAAAGGGTCTTGAGTACAAATTCCTGCAGCATGTGGAAGGGTCAGTGAATCACAGCAGTTAGACGCCATTTCTAGCAGATAACAGAGTCAAAGCCATTGGCTCATGATTGAAGATGATAGAACCTAAGTGAGAGATGTGTACATTTGAAGAATATTTTCCCCTCAAGGTCTGTGGTGATGCTGATGAGAACAGTAGAGCATGACACATAATAGTTACTGGCAGCATCTCTCCCTCTCTCTCTCTCTGTTCTTGTTTCATGAGATGGAACAATGTGAATCAATAGTCGGCTCAGGGATCGTCCCATTTAGCAAGGTGACTGTTTAAGGTAGAAGTATTGATCTCTCCAAATGAGTCTTGTCAAACATTATAAACAAAAAGGAGGGTATAAAGTGTCTCAATATACCTTTGTTTACCCAGTTTAGACAGGAATTAAATGATAAGTCAGATAGGAATTGAAATGTTGGACAAAGGTGGAGCTGTGATGTTGCTGATGTAGTTGTTAGGAGGAGGGGGGATAGTAGATCAGGTTAATGGTGATGCTCACAGAAGAGGTCTAATTAAAACTGAAGTGAACTTGATGTTCAAAAAAACACAGCAGTGTGACTGCTCTGTTCACACGCTGACGTTTCCCCTTCTGGTGGTTGGTGTTGAGAATAAATAATTCTGTGTTTTCCTTCTATCTCTGTTAGCTAGTTGCTAAGCTAAACCTAAAGGAAATGACTTGTTAGGAAATAAAAATGAGAGCTATTGTTAGAGGAGATGACTAGGAAACGCCCTCTTTAGGGCGTAGCTTAGATAGAGGCTAACAAAAAACACCACAAACTGTTCTTGGCTGCCATTTTGTCTGTTAGCGCTTAAAGGTGGCATGTCAGAATGGACCAGCTGTATTTTGATATTAATAAATGGATTCATGAAGTCAACTCACTGACTCTTTTTTAACCTCATACATCAAGATCTCAGCATGGAGAACGGATAATTCTCCACAATGGGCTGGTTGGAAGTTGACCTGTTTCTTTGACAGCTTTTATATTGTAGCCATTTCACTCCTTGTGTCTCTTTGTACTTAACTTCTGCATGTAGAAAATTGAGTTGCCTGCCTTGGGATGTTTCACATTAACATTGGACCAGTTCATACCTGCTAGGAAGATATAACATACCGGATCTCACAAAATGAGAAAGGCCTTCAGATTTTTTGTAAATATTTTATCGTCTCTGCATGGCACAACCCTGATGACATGACTCTTTGATATGATGTAAAGTAGTCAGTGTACAGAGTGAATAACTGTAAATGTACTGTCCCTTCAAAATAATTGAACACACAGCCAATAATGTCTCAACCACTGTGAGCAAAGGTTAGTACACCCCTGTTCCCTCCCTGTAACACTTGGTGTGTCTTGCAGATGAACTTTTATGCAGCATTGACAAATAAATCACTAACTGCCAGACATCCTTGTGATAATAGAGGATCTTTGATGGGTTTCGTAAATGATGAGTTCTTCAAGCAGCTAACGCATGTATCTTTGGGTTTAATTTGTAAGCTTCAACACAGGTAATACACCTGAGGGAGAAGACCATGAAGTTTACCAAAACTAAATCTGAAACAAAATACTTTTAAACTAATTCTCTTAACAATTAATGGAAGAAAAAACTTTTCAGCCATTTGTCTAAGTGAAGAAATAAAAACTGAAACAGTCAAAAGACGTTTTGAGATGTGGTGGATACAAATGTGTCAAATATGGCATTTTGTCTGTTTTATCCTTCCCTCGGATAATATTCAAAATGTCGTTATCTACATTCCAGTTCTTGCCAGAACAGTCTTTTATCCACACAGATGGCGTCTCTAAACCCTCAGATTGTGGGAAAAGAAGACCTTGAGGTTCTGATCCGGCCTGCAGCTGAAGGTCAGACATGTTGAAAAGGCCTGGTATTTCTTTTGGTTTCGTCCTTTTTTAGTTTGACTTCAGATCGAATTAATTTGTGAGCTAACCCTTTAATTATTAGAAATTATTGTCTCAAACCAAACTTTTAATGTGAAGGTGGATTTGATTTAAAACCTCTTAGCTGTCATGATGACACCATTGTCCCCATGGAAACATTGAGGTACATATAAATATTTTGAGGCTGACAGTTAAGACAGTTTTATTTTTGATAGTCTGAGGATCTACAAATGTTTCCAGTCAGCCAGACTCTACTTGTGTTTATGTCATACATGTGAGCAAAACTGTCAATATTCCGCTAATGTTGAAACAACACAACTTCTCAATTGCAGTGTTTCCATTAGATAAGAAACACAATTAAAATAACATGTGAATGAGCTTGTTGTGATAAGTCAGTAAAAAACATGCTCCTCCATTTTCCTCCTACTATGCTTCCTCTCTTCTTCATGTGCCAGTTGCAACATTCGGCTGTTGATCATGTGACTCACGTGATAAAAACGTGTCTCCATTGCAACTTAACAAAACAATTTCAAAAGGCCAAAAACCACCTCAACCATTCTACCTCCAAAACTTTTTTATCCAAAAACAAGAGCTGTTTATTTTTATTTTTCAAACTTATCATATTTCTATTAAGTAAATTTATATTTGAAATGTCAAATTGCACAATTATATGGTCAAAGGAAACACAGCTCTTTACTGGTCCTTCATTATGTGGCTATGAAATATGTTCAATGTAAACTTCTAACTCCATTCAAACAACTTTGGATCTTTGGAACTAACTCAAAGTCAGTACATTGCAATTCAGACCCAGATATAAAACAATGCAGTGACATTAATAATGCCACCTGGTAAAAAGTAAACTTAGCTGACTGCATCAAGTCAATAACTTTGCAGCATTTCATCCTCCTGAGCGAGAATTTAGCGGTGCACTGAGTCAATAACTTTGTAGCAGTTTCTCATTCTGAGCATGCATGTGGGAGGGATGTAAAGGTAACATGAAGAAACCTCCAGCAGAACCAGAACCAGAATCTGAACAAGTATGAGCAGCTGCCTGCTGTGACCGACTGAGGAATTGAGAAAAAAGCAAACCAATAATACAAGAGTTTTGTGTTAAAGAAAGTTAAGAGCTAATGGTAGCACTAGCTTCTGTAGTGGCTTCAGACACTAACACAGCTAGACTTAAAAGCTTGTTGTAAAATATATGAGATGAAAAGATGAGTACATGTAGGTCATACAGCTGCAGTCATCATTAAAGCTTCATCTGAAAGTGGCCAGGTACTATAAACATTATTATGTTGACAAAGTATGCTGTACATCATGCAGTCTGATCTGGTAACTGAAGCGGATTTAGTGAAAAAATATCAAATATTCTTAAACTCCTGTCATAAATAGAGCCAGGAGGAGCTGCTGCTGCTTCACCATTAAACATGGCAGGAGCTCAGGAGGATCATGGTGAAGGAGCTTTAAAGACAGAACTGAAAACAACTAACAGAAACCAGGAACGAGGCCTGGAGAGCAACAAAACAAACCGAGACTGGGAGCAACAAAGCAAAACAAGGAGTAAAATCACAGAGATGACCAGAGGAACCAGGGAGGAGGGAAGTAGAGAGAAGAACCTACATACTGAGGGAGAGATAGAAGTGACAGAGGAACCAGAACAGCTATCAGAGGTGAGTTCAGGGGAAGCTGGGGGGAAAACCAGGCAGAGGAAACGAGGGGACAAAAAACGGGAGGGGGAGCTTACTGGAAGACTGAGGGAAATGAAGCAGAGAATCAGGGAAACCACAGATAAAAGGAGAAGAAAATGAAGCTAACATAAACAGGAAAACAGCAACTCAACTCTAATAACCAAATAATAATAATCAAGAAGTAAAAACCAGGACAAATGAACTAAAGCTGGATCTGAGAAGAAAACCAATAAAGAAATGATCAAAACAGAAATACAAACTAACGGTTCACACATAAATATCATAACACTCATATTATTATTGACTGATATATTTCTTATTCTATTGTTTGCTTTGTTTACACAATACAGGCAGGCAAAATTAAAATGCTCTATTCAAGGTTTCACTTTGTGAATTGAGTTACTCAAAAAATTATCTTTCCAATGAAATTCAGATTTATTGAATATGACTGTAAAATGTTACAGAAAATGATTGAAATATTCACTTTTACTCTGATAAACAACACATGTTCTAATTGATTCTAATCGACTGAGTGCGACAGCCCGCCACTCCAGCAGGCCCTTGGGCTCCAAGGTCAAAATCTGTTGTACCCATACCCCATATTAAAATCATATTGGATCTTCTGAATATGATGCACTGAAACTTCCTTTGATGATAAAATGAAGAAAGCTAATTAAAAAGCTGGCAGAGGCCTGAAAGCAGTGGTGAGTAAATCATTATCTAGAAACCAACTAACTGAACCAGGCTGGGCAAAAAGATCAAACAGGAGGTGATTACTTTAAGATGTTGCAGATTAAAGTGTTTCTGCATGATACAAGAGCAAACAGTGGATTTATATTTCTGCAACATTTGCCTGTTAGATTAATGACATAGAGGTAGGATGTTGTTTGCTGCTGTTGATCAGCGATTATATTTAATGAACTGTAACACCTGGTGTTTTTCAGGTATTTAATTTTTCATCGTTGTTTGATTTCTTTATGCTAGTATGTGAAACCTTGGAAATGAAAGTGTGTGTTCTTTCCGCTGCAGCCAGCAGCCAACCATCAGGATCAGTTTAGTAGCTGTGGATTTTAAATGTTTTAATATGTTCATTTTGTTGCTAGGAGGTTACATCTGTCACCTGACATCTCCCACTCTCTCAAACTAAGCAGCATAACTGCATTAACTCAGGTAGCAGCAACATTTTCTGTCTTGATAATGAAGATGGAGAACTTCTCTAATAATTGTTACAGTTGGATACTGTAATTACAATATTTTTTCCCTGCTAGATATATGATAGTAAGTTATTGTCCAGGCATTATGCTGAGATTGGGTAAATTCAATAAGCGCTGCATGTTCATGTTTCATTTTCATTTTTTACAATTTGTCTTCCCACTCCTCCTACGTTAGCTGCTGCTCTCTCTTCACACATTACATCTCACATTCTTCTTCTAGAGGAACACACTAACTCCCTGCGCCCCTCCCTCTGAAATCACAATCATCTCCCCTTATCAGCAGCACTACACGTTTTCCACTTTTCCCTCCATGGCTCTATTCTTTTCTCCCTGTCAGGCTCATCCTTGGCGGTTCACCAGCCTCTCTTGTCAGGAGTCTGGACTCATTTCTTTGGCTTTCAGCAGCTGTAAGGTAGCAGTGGTCGGGTTTTTTAAAATGTGCAGTTAAGTGTTGTTTGAACGGTAGACTGCAGATGGACAATCACATGATATTGTTTGAAGAATTCATTATGACTGATGCTGCCTTTCTGCACAGCAGAATGTATTAAAATATATTTGGGTAACACTTTATTTGATGGGTTGTGAATAAGACTGTCATGACACCGTAATAAACATGACGTAACACCTGTCATGAACAAGAGTAAGTCTTCATGAATATTTATGACTGTTGTCATAAAGTGTCATTCGGTAAATCATGACACTTTTAATACAAAGTTGGCATTATTCAAAATGGATAAAAGGACACACAGGTGGCAGGAGCCACCTGTGTGTCCTGGGACATCAACGTCAGCACCACACATAAAATCTGCATCTTAAGTCTCTCCCTTTAAGGTTTTTTATTTTTTTGTCTTTCAAATTTATGACAGATGAAGTCAGTGTAGCGATCCTGTTGCTGGCCAAGCCCAATTAAAATCATCCTGCTGAACGTCTGGTTCCTGTTGGGCATTATTTCTGAGTCTTGATTTCAGGTGTAGCTGCTGCTGGAGCCTCATCACCACAGCACACCCTCAGCCTGTGAAGCTGGCTCCCCTCTGCGTAGGTCTGCCAGGGCTGGGCTGGCAGACTACCTTCACTAGTGAGTCAGGGGCGTAACAGAGGTGGCTTTCTGTCAGTTCCCTTTCACTAAACAAGGAGACAGCAAAAAGGTGCCTTAATTCCACCAAGAGGAAGTCTGGACGTTGTCTTCCTATGAAATGTTTGTCTGACTTTACTGCTCTGAAGAGAAGGAAGAGTTGTGAACGATGACATCAATTTTCTGCACTTTCAGAATTGTAGACTTGACAGGCATGATATGTCCCGTCATAATGAGTAAATTGTCTTGCTTTCATTGCTGTAGTAAGATATTAACAAGCGATCTGAGTCACTGAGGCTCTGTCAGACCTGCTTCATGATGAAGGAAAAGTTTGGATATTCTGATACTGTGGAAACACATCCATGTTTACTGAAGGCTGAGCTGGAAGTTGTGAAACTGAGACTCTGCTTAAGCATTTGTCTCCAGTAATTGGCTGTGCTCTCTGCTTTGCTCCCCATGTTTACTCCATATTTTCTGAGCTCTGTTTTGCTGTACAGATGAATTCTTCCCCCATGAGAACAAAAGCATGTAAACCTGAGTAAACCTGGCCGTCTGTAACACCTTAGACTAGAGGAACGGTGAAAGGTGTGCTCTGGTCAGCACAGAGCTCACAAACTACACCAAATGGTGCTTTAGGGGACTTTCAGAAATCTGTCTGCTCAGGTTGTGCTCCTGCAAAGAAATAAAAAAATATTCTAAGCTGATTGGAATATACGCAAACTGTAGCACAGAAAAAGGAAGAGAGAAACAATAGGATTGTCACTCACTATTTTGAAAGATATAGTGCCATCTTATAGCAAAATCAAGTAACTATGTTATCTTCAGTCATAAAAATGCCATATATATTAAATGTGACTTAAAGAAATTTTGACTTCAAAAATGAAAGGCTTGGAACTGGGCCTCTGTGCCTTTAAAAAAATTCCTGCTCTATCTGAAACTCTGCCTTCAGGAAGTCATCACAACATGGCTCCTCTATTAACCCTTTAACAATAATTCTACCAGAATTAGCAGTAGCTTGTATAATGAGCTTAACTGATGTGCAGTTCCACCAGATGTTTGCTAATTGCTGCTGGCTAGTCTGAAGGAGCTGACTGGAGAAGTTGTGAGGGGAGGGCTGCTCTGTGAGGCGGACACTTGGAAACTGCAACTCTGTGGAGTTGCACCTCGAAGGCAGCGCTAGGTCCACCCAAGTGTTTTACACAGCTGAATGGTTGCCATGGAGACTAAAGGATTTCTCAAACATGCAAGAAAGAATCAAAGCAACACTCCAGGTAGGTTTTTCATGAGGGAGTAACATTGTAATATGATGCAAAGCTCAAAAAAGTTCATTTTACATTATACAGCCCCTTTGAAATAAAAAAGATCATGTTTATATTGCATCTTTGGTTACCTGTGTATGTGATCATCAGGTGAAATGTGATACAAACTTTAAATGTCACAACTTATGAGGCAGCCAACACAGACAAAAAACCTATTCACCAAAATGCATCTACAGCCATTCTAGAACAATTTGTAAGCTTAATTTGTGTGTATCTCTCTATTTGTTCAATTAATGTTCTCTACCTCTAAGTGAAAACCTTTTATGTTTTATATTGAATTGAAATTCAATTAGAGAAACACCTGTTTTCTCTCTACCTAAGCTTTGTTTTTTAAAAATATTGCTTTTCCATTACTCAAGGTTTACAAATTATTCAAAGTACAAATCTGGGAAGTGTCAATGTGATTCATATGCTGTGAGTAACTGAACTTAATGTGCCACAATAATTGGAAAGACTGGGAGTAAAAAGTAAGTTGTTCACTTTAAAATGAATTTTTCTCATTAAAATGCCCATGAGAGCAATTTAATGCGAGCAAATGTTGGAACCCGAATAGCAGACCTGAGACGTACAGTATTGTATCCTGAATCAGCACTACCTGGTCACAGCACAGTTTAAAAAGGTAAACTTAACTTTAGTTTGAATTAAATATGTTGAGAATGAGCATGCTGCGAAGAGGAGGAGATATTAAAAAATATGCTATGTTGAACAGAAAGTATTTATGTCTTTAAGCTAAAATGCCTGGACAAGCAGTACAACAGCAACATAATCTGAGATTTACCACAATACACAGGACCCAAGAGACCCTGACTGACAGCTGGATGTCTAATCAATGTGATATTTTATTAGTGGACCAAGAAAGAAGACTCTAGTAATAGGCATAGGGGTCTGAAGCAACAGCAATATCAGGAAAAAAGGAATATGGGAGGCTTGAGAAATACTCTGTACTCACAGAGGAAATAAAGAAGTTTCAGAGTCAAGACTTCAGTGATGCACCTCTGAGTCATTAGAGAACTCAGATCTGTGACATTAAAAACTGAGTGGCTTCAGTGGATTGCAGGAAGAATCTGTAAAATCTGTCCAGAGCAGATTTTATAGATTTTAAAAGTTCTGGAATTAACATGCAAAAGCTAAAACTTCCCTTTATGAGCTTGAAGAAGAAACAAGAGCTTCATTTTCTGGGGAAACAGTTTATCCATGGATAAATCATCTCATTTTTTAGATTGTTTGACATTTTGAATGAAATTTGATCAGTTGCATTGTTGCTAAAAGACTAAATCTGTTTTGGTCTGCAGGTTCTCCTGTGCAGGTATGAGTTTCTCTCCACTTTACTTCCTCAGTCTAAAAACAAACATGTCAGGTTGTTCAATAAGGTCAGACATGTGATGGACTGTTTCTTCTGCAGCATCAGTGTGTTGACAGTCTCCTATTGCAGTGAAACAGCTTTCTCTCTTTCACTGGAGCAGATATTTAAATGTGCTGTTGTAACAGAAATGCAATCCACATTTATTGTCTGCATATGTATGTATAATTGTGTGTGTTTGTGACTGAATGTGGCTCTAGTGGTCAGTATGACAGGAAAAGTGTGTCAAGAAAACTGGCATAAGGGTATGAGATCTTTCCAGGCACACGCAGAAAAAGGTGCATAATGGCTTGGAAGAAATAAAGTAATCTTGTGGTTTGATTAAAAGTTAATTAAGTTGAATATGTCTGAATAATATGAGTATAAGTAATCACTCAATAACTTTCTGCAAAGAATCTCTGATTAAGGATCTGTAATGATTTAACTATGTAATGATTATGGTTAATGATTAATAATAAGAGAAAGATGTGATTTATTGTCAATGAATATGAAGTTGAAATCATTTAAAATTAATTCAAACAGGTTTAACAACAGGTTGAATGTGTTTACTGAGTTGTAATAGAGGAAAGTGAGATATAGAAAAGAGGGGAATGCAGTACAGCCCTGAAAACAGGAAATGTCGCAAGCAGTTCTGAACAGATGGCCAGGGCGCACAGGATGGGTGGTGCGGTGAGTTTGGCTGAAGCAACAGGTTTGGGAAAGTACGGACAGGTTGGGAAACGTTGGGGACTTTTTCACGAAAAACAGCAGATGTTCAGGAAGTCACGTAGACCAGAAGCTCCCCATACACATACATGGTGGAGAAGTGTATAAAAACGGGCTGCAAAGAGGAACCGACCGTTCCCAGTCCGGCGGCGCAGAAGAAGAGACAACCTGCAGGAGCAGATTGAGCTACGGACCGCACTTCAGAACTACGGGGGAGCTCGGACTTCACACCGCCAAGAAAGGACTGGGTCCCATCGCCCCATCTCTAGTTCTTCATTCGACCGTCGGTCTCGTCTCAACCCAGCAATTTCAACTCTGCAACAAGACTTGGAGAAAGGACAAAGGTCCCTCAGGGATGAGGAACTGGGTTTTGCAAAAGGATTCGGACCCGTTCTGCTTTGTTTCCTTTCTAAGGAGGATTTTTCCACACAAGGCAAAGACCTCAACCAAGGATGCTAGAAATTCCTGTTGCCAAAAGATCCACCATCGTCTGGGTATGAGTTAAATCTGCTCATTGAAATTCCATTTCAGAACGTGCGACTTAAAGTTAGGGAAAGGAGACAGGGTAGTAGGATTGTACATGTAAATTTTATTACACTGTTTTTGACTTATATACGATTGATTATTGATTTGTATGTTGCATATCCTTGCTTAAGCTTGCTTAATAAATTTATACTATAAAATTCTAATGAGGTTGGTGGACATTGGAATCAATAGAGTCATTTAATCTTTGTTCAGTTCTTTTAATTAAGGTAAAACTAATGTACATGATTCCAGTAAATAGGAGGCTTCATAATTTCCTTTGGTGAGAATAAATAATGACCCTGGGACTTACATCTAAGTCACTAAACATAATCTAGCCGGTTCCAAGTGCAAGTTATGATTTAGAAAGTGGGCTACCGTTAACAGAAGTGGTTATTGGAATTATGCAGCTGTGAGGGCTACTCAGCTGATTGTTTCTTAACTGTAAAGGGTCATAACTTCTGGATTGGAGGTAGTTAGAGCTAGACGAATCACTTTCGCCACCAGTTTAAATAGATTATCTCTTATAGAGTACTTTTAGGGTAATACCCAGGTCTCAGAGATTTTCCGGACCTGTTAGACAGAGAACTGGTCAGTAGGCAGCCCTGGGACGTAGTGAGGAGTGGGCGGGGCTGACTATTGCAGGATAACCTTCAAGTGTTATATAAGTTCAATGCAATTACCATTATCATGTTATTGTCAGTTACTCATATTTTATTCATCTTTGGTAAACCATCATATTTTAAAAGCCCTAAAATCTGTCGTTCCATTTATAAATCAAGAAAAAGTGCTCATTGTAATTGCTGCTTTTGTACCGAACTACAGTGTACTCTGTCAAACACACAGAGACTTTGACAGCGGTGAACTAATGTCTCTGTGTGTAGATAATGCCCTTGAGCTTACTTTTTCTAGCACTGCTAATGAAAGGCCTTTTAAATTACATTCATTCTAAAGCGAACACAGATTATACCGGTGCTTATCAAAGTGGAATCATGGTCATTAGTCCTGTTGCACGGCTGCAGCCCAAGCCACCTTCACCCATCAGTACCCCAACATCGATTTCATTATCTGACTTTTGGTGCTGGACATCACTTGTGCATGTTAAACGCTCAAGTCTCTGTGAGAGACTGTTTGTTTTCTGCTCACTGTTCATTTTGTCTCCGTCTCTGGGTCAGTCTGGGAGCAGAGGAGCACAGACCACCAGGAGAGACAGAAATTACAGTGATACGTAAGCTGTTATCTGGAATGACGCCTACACACAGATAGTAAACAGAGGTGGAAAGGTCAAAGTAAGAGAAATGTTGTGTCCATGTTGCTGCTGTGACACGCTGGGCAAGGTTTTCTGGAGGCAAAGCCATTTTTTCATTAGCATTCTCTACAGAATGTAATACTTTATCACAAAACTCAAAGAATTAGTTTTAGTTTTTGAGGTATGAAGTACTTTCCTGCGGCTGGCCACACAGCTCAGATGTACGTAGTCCCCCAAGCATCCCTAACTAGTAGATGTTCAGTCACTGAAACCCTTCCAGCCTTTCCAGCCAATAGGGATGGATAGTTATAGTTTGATCCTTTTTTTGTTCTGAATGACATTTTGCTACAAACTGTAGTTAATAATAATCTTCAAACTAGATGCTCTGATTTGAATATGTGTAGCACAATGCAGCAGTGAAATGTTAGCTATAGTAGAGAAACTATCAGTGCTGGTTTTGGACTCATGGACACATCTGTCTGTATTACTTTTCAATAGGGAAGGACAATATTAGTCAGATGACAAAAATTGCATCATCTTGTTCAACAGCAGACCCTGGTTGAAGTATTTTTGCACAGAGCTCTGTGAGAAGTTTTGTCAGAAGGTTGTGGCATTTTTATGTGAAAATGAACTTGGACACCAATACTGATATTTGGAATTACATACATTTCATCAAATATCTACAAAGATTGGCACATGGTAAAACTCTCCTGGATGGAAACTGCAAGCTCATTGTCCCTGGAGGAGGCTGTCTGCACAAGGGTGTGGTGTTAGCGCTGTGAGCATTTCATTACTTTTATGCTTAGGGGTGTGATATTCTGGGAGGGATGACCCCCGGGTGGTCTGCACCGAGTGTAAAAGGTGCATGTGAATACAACCACATGACGGCTCGTTGACTGTTTTGCTTCAGGTGAGACTTAAAGCCAATTTGACTCATCCATCCACTCATACAGTCATACAGTAAAACAGACTGGTTTCACACTTGAGGTTAAGTGAGCTCACAACCTTCTAGAAACAAGACAGTGAATCTTCCACTGAGCTCCAATCACCACAACTTCTGCATATCAGCAGCTCTATATGACTGTACATGACAACCCAACTGGAACTGCCCATATTTGCAAAGCACTATGGGATCTGCACTAGCTAGACTCTACAAGAGTGTGTCAACATGCAGCTGCACTTTAGAAGACCATACATCTTGAATAACTTAATATACCCATGAATGCACTGTGCAGGGTCTCCCTCCTCGACCCTACAGAGTCTGCTTAACCTTTTCATTGCAGCTCAACCCTAATCCTCTTTGAAGGTGAAGTACTAATCTTTTCAGCAGTTTTGAGAGGTGTTACATGTTAGGGTTGGTGGTGTCTATTTAAGTAATTTTTCAATCTTTCATTTTTAAACTTCTATCCATGAACAGACAGAGTTTTATGCCTCAAGCCTGGTGCAAAACCGTTTCAGTTTAAAAATGCTCTACATCTCTGAGGTCAGAGATCATGCTGGTTATTTGAGGTAGCCTTTATAAACATCTCAGGACTCAGTCAAATCAAATCAAAGAATTTTTCAGGCTAACTTGGCTCATGTCTCTGATTCTCAGCGGATCCTCCAACTGTGTGAGCTTTAATGACTACAGGGAAAAACCGACTGCACACTAATTCAGGCCAAATAAAGTAAACTCTTACTTGAAAACTTGTTTTAATTGCTTGTTTATTAATACTGCGAACATTAATTTTAGCATCAAGGTTTGACTTTGTTTCTGGTCAAATATGGTTGTGTTGATTAACTGCAGAGATCATCCAAGAAGGTTTTTAATTATTCTCTGTCCTGAAGTTACAAAACGTGTTTTAGATCAAAATGCATATTTCTATATTTTTATTGAGAACTTAACACCCAGTCATTCAATCTGCCCTTCCTTTATATTGATTTATTGGTTTTGCTACCATGAAAACAGAAATAGGCATTTTATCATAGTTTGTTGAGGATGTTGTTTTAATTTAAATTTGCTCTACCTACTCACAGAAGTAGTTATGGAGTTATGTAATGTAGTTATGAACATTTTTCTTCTGTAGATATCAAAAAGTTTAATAAGTATTTCCTGAAACAGATTTGGTCCTTTGGTTTTATAATTCTGTTATAAGCATTAAAAAAAATCCCCATTTTCAAGGATGTCAACTAAAAATGGGAGAAATTTCTTCTATACATTCAGACCACAATTTATTTGTGTTACAAACCATTCTGTTTCTATTCATGCTTTTCATCTTCTTTTACATTATTTATAGACTTAACTTTGCTTATGTTTCTCACTAATATTAAGGGTTCACTCTATGGCCATTTTCTGTTTCAAAAGCAGAGCAGTGTATGAACTAATCAGTCATCCAGAACATTGTGATCCTGGTTAATTCAGATGAAGTTTATTGGGTTTGAATGAATGAATCTCAGAGACTTTCTGGTGAACTGCTGTTTTTGCAGACTAATCTTGTGGAGTTGTTCCCAGGAAGTCGAGGACGGAGCGACTCAGAGTGTTTATTTAAATCTCAAGATAATGAGGAAATACCAACTGTAGTGTTACCTGCACTGCGGGAGATGAAAAATGTACAAAAATGGCATCCTGTCCGTTTTGTTGAACTACATTGTTCATGAATATCTTTACTTTGAGAAAATAGCACTTTGATTCTAGCTTATTTTTAAAAGTGGGATAACACATATTCATCAACATTTACATGTAATTTAAGGTCAGGACTTTAATTTGCTAATTAGGAGTAATTACTTACATAGATTGTAACACGTTAAAAATTTTGGGGGCATAGAAGCAACATCCACAAAACGAGCGATGGACGACCAAGAGGCTTCTCTTGTCCCGCCGGGGTTTCAATTCTGCTTCAGAAACGAACACTGGAAAAGGCTGCTGCTGTGTTCAAGTTCTACTAAAAGCTGTTAGCCTGTCAGTGAAGCTTTCAAGTCTAAAATAGCATCTGAATGCTAAACATGTAGCTGGAGCACATATGCTAACGCTAATGTCAGTGTCCACAATCCACATTACTAAAGAAGTTCCATGAATCATCAGGAGTTCCTGAAACACTGGAAAGACGAATGGATAGAACAACAGTTCCATCTAATCTGATGGTTTAAGAACCTAAAAATAGATTAAAAACAAAAAATATCTCATATGTCTATTTATGCAATCATTTAGCAGCAAAAACGGATTTTGAATAGAAAATATGTTTTTTGGCGATATATAGTTTGGTTAAAATGTGGATAATTCTGACCAATTAATTACAGATCCTATTATTTACTCAAGTAAAAAATGTTATTGAGTCTCATCACTCACTTAAAAATGCATGAAATTGTTGCTAAGTGGTGAAATCCCATCTGTAGTTTCATTTGCAAGTTTATGTTAAAACACAGATAATAAAAACAAGATCAAAAGGACAGATATGATACAACTACAGCTATGCAACACTGAGGTTCCCTGAATGTGAGTTTCCATCTCTTCTCTTACTGGGGGTTCAGCTAGCCAAAGACTTTCAGTCCCTTCTGCGATACACAGTCACACAAACTGCCTCTCAGTTTCTCAAAGGAAGTTCTGTCTCCCTCCTTGAAATAAAGAGAGAATCCCACAGAGAGAGTGAGAACAACAGGATGAATGAGGAGAAGTAAGAGGGCAAATGTAGGTTTATGAAAGCTGGAAAACGGCAGGGGAATGGAGCAAATTGATCAGTTTATATCTGGCCATAAAGGCATCTAAATCAAATAACAGGCCTGCGGGAATGTTTTCTCTTTCACTTTCTGGGACCATCGCCTAAAGATGGCCTCATTTCATTTCAGTAAATAACTTCACTGCACTCACTTTCCCTTTATCACCCCATAGTCCACACACACACCGAGATACACACACACACTGGGCCAAACCTGTTCCTGTGCTCGGCCTGTCTCCTGTACAGTTAGTCTGTTCAGTCGTTACTGCAGAGCTGAAGCTCAAACCTGGAACTCTGAAATCATGTTCTAGGGGAAGTCAGATGGGACAATTCAAATGTTATTATTTTAAAACAAGAAAATGTAATGAGCAGGAATTCAGAAAGTCACTGATCTGCTCCTAAAGAGGGGATCTGTTAATGTGTTCTTGTCAGAGTTTGGAGCTGTTTGTGTTTTGTTTTGTGTTTTTTTTATGTTTTCTCAGTTTATCTGATGTTTTTCTGTAATGCATACATGTCTGATTTTACTGCAATAATCTGTTGGTTTACTACTAAGTATACTCTGTATTTCTCCTCAGACCCTCAATCTTCTTAGTATTAAAGCTGCAGTATGAACTTTTATTTAGAAAAATATGGTTTTTACATATTTGCTGAAACTGTAACCATGGCATGACAGTAAATTATGAGACATAATGTTAAGTGATAGGTATTTTTCCTTTCGAACCTATATAAAACAAAGAACCACAGACAACGTATTATGAATTTTATAGCCAAGCTTTTGCAAAAGGAGAAAACACAGAGAACTGCTCCTCTGACCAGTTCACCATGTGTTCTGAAACTCTGCAGTAGAGCTTGTCTTTTTATTAACACAAAACAAAAGCAAAGGGGGCTGGTGCTGATAAGATTAGGAGCCCCCGAAACGAACACAATCAAACACAGTTTTACGACTAAGGAATTTCTACCTAGGGGACAGTCAGGAAAAACAACAAAGGTCGTAAAACTTCTGATACAATCAACTAGCAACCCAGTTCCTAGGTGTGATAACTAATCAAAGGTCTGAGAAACACATTGTTAACTGTTTCACATGAAGATAAACAGACAGTAGTGACTTCCAGGTCATTTAAAGAAGAGAACTTTTTAAACAGAAAATCACTTTAAACAGAAGATCACTTTAAACAGAAAATCACTAAGATCTATAGACTTAAGGTGAACCAGAGTAAGAATGAAATGATAATACCAAAAAATCTCTAACATTCCCCCCTTATTATCATTTCATTATACGCTTAAACCTTATGCAAAGGCTATGCACAGAAAAGAAAAGAAAAGAAAAGAAAAGAAAAGAAAAGAAAAGAAAAGAAAAGAAAAGAAAAGAAAAGAACCAATAAATGCAAGAATTTTTTTTTTTTTTTTTTTTTTTTTAGCGAAACACAGAAAATACACAATGAATAATAGGAAAATAATGCAATAAATGAAAAAAAATAAAATAAAAGAAACAGCAAAAAATCAAAAGCAGTTTTCTCATCCTTAACACCACTTGTTTAACATTTTCAGTGTAGGAATCATTCAGCAAATGAATTTTTCTGTTTATTTATTACAGGACTTCATCATTGTTCAGAAAATCGTCAGAAACTTGAAACAGGTCATCTTCAGTTGTCTCATATGATGCCTTTGCCAACTGATAGCTGATAACAGTTGTGTTAATTGTTTTAAACATCATTTTTCGTAGACAAGGAATAATGCAACCCGTAAAAAGGCAGAACAGAACTAAAACAACCAGAATAGGTGTCACAAGCTTTAACAGCAAATTCCACCATGGTCCAGATGTAAGCCATGAAAACAAATCAAAAGAAGTTGAGCCGCGTGTTCCACTTTCTACATATTGCTTTAGATCTTCCAGCTCATATAGAGCATCAGAAATAGTTCCTCCAGTACCTGTTTCATCAGGTACAAAAGTACAGCACGTTGGGCCAATGATTTTACAGACCCCTCCCTGAGGGGCCGTGAGGAAATCCAGGACAACACGATTTTGCATAACCATGTTTCTCAGTTCAGTCAGTTCTTCCATGGTGCCATTGGCCAGCTGGTATGTGATGTTGATTAATCGCAGTAATCCGTACCTGTTTATCTCAACGTGGTCCCGAATCTCACCTATTCCAACCCATGGAAACAGGCTTTGCATAAATTTTTCTCCGCCGTTCCAAATCCTGAATTCCCATGGAACTCCAGTATGTGTTGTGAGGCCTCCCCATCTTTTGACCTCTGACATAACTGTTCGTTTGGAGCGGGTGTGTGAATCATCCTGTGCTTTCCTGATGAATGCAATCGGGTTGATCAAGGGAACCACAGCACACAGTCCTCCCCAATTTTTCGGCAAGAACATGTACGCTTCATTTCCACATATGAAGTACCAATCTGATAACATCCTTGAGCCATAATCTCCTGGCACTATGGCGCTGCACAGTGTTGTCTCTTGTCTCCTCTTCATCTTATGCGTGATGTTGAAACTCCTCTCCTGAAGCAAGTTGTCACAGTCTGGGTTTTCCTTCCAGCCTTTGCAGTGTGGAGCCATCCTTTGACCCCTGCAGGCTACGCAGGTGATGTAATCCTGTGTCGGTTCGCAGTAGGTGTAAACTCTGTTACACAAGTTCCAGGGCAATGTCCCTAGAAAAACATTTCCATTATTATAAACACAGTTCCCCAGAGATCCTGGTTTAGCTCCTGCTAACGAAATGATCTCTGGTATTTTCCGTACAGTTTGTTGAGATGACGAAAAAGGAAGTACATCCTCTGCAAGTGAACAATTCAAAGATTGAAACAGTCCTTGCACAGCCTCACCCATCCGGAGGTCAGCTGAATAATCCTTCTCACGTGGTCTGTCTCCCCTTAGGGGCGGGACGCGCCGTGGTCTGGTGCTTAGAACATAGAGACACATCTGTTTGTCGTCTGTAATGTTACCTGGTCGGAGACCTGAGTTGTGTATGGAAACCGGCAGCTGCGCACACACGTAGCAGTTCACAGCATGTCCTTCATAAGCAGTTCTATTCATCAGTTTCCACCACAGGTTGGTGCTGTAGTCGTGTGGGTGGAACTCAGGCTCACTTCCTTCTCCAAACATCAAACATACAGCAGTCACAGCACAGTAGAAGATCCATCTTGCATATGGAGTCCCCATTACTGCTCGGCGTGCAGAGATGTCAGAACCCCCAAACTAAAAGAGTGAGAATCTTAGCAGTTCTTCACTGGGTTTGAGACAAACTAATACTAAAAATTAGAATGCCTGTGTAGCCCAGAGGCTAAAAGCCCACCTTCCTCCCTACTCCGAATTAGGGGTCCAACACTCTCTGCCGCTTACAGTGACTAAGATGTATCCAGCTGGGTCTTTCAGCGATCTTTACAGCTGTTGGTGTGGTCATCAGCACTTGGAACGGTCCTTCCCACCGTGGACTCGTCCAGTTCTTTCGTTTGATGACCTTTATGTAGACCCAGTCACCTGGCTCAAGTGGAATGGCTTCCTGTATAGGAGGAGAATCAGAAGGCAGTAAATTCGCACTGGACACTTCCTTCAGTTTAAGAGTCCTGATCATATAATCTGCTAATGTCTGTTCTTCATCAGCTTTTTGTACGTCTGGAGCAAACAGAGGCAATCTGTAAGCTCTCCCATGAATTATTTCAAAAGGTGTTAGACCATCAGCTGTTGATGTGATTCTCATATAGAGCTTCACCAAGTCTAAACATTCTGGCCAGGATCGGCCAGTGTCTGCCATGCACTTTCTTAATCTACTTTTCACAGTAGCATTTGTTCTTTCCACCAGCCCTGCACTCTGTGGCCGATAGGCACAGTGATTCTTTAATGTCATTCCCAAGTGTGTAGCCATGTTTTGTATCACTCGGTTTACAAAATGTGGTCCATTGTCACTATAAACAGTCTGTGGGATGCCATGTGTTGGGATGATAGTTTTACAAATAGCCTTAGCTACTGTTAAAGCATCTGCATGCTTTGCTGGAACTATTTCAACCCATTTAGAAAAAGCATCAATCATCACCAGACAATATTTATATGGCCCACTTTGTGAAAGTTCAATAAAATCCATGTGCATAGTTTGAAAGGGATAAGATGATTTTGGGAACCTGCCTCGTTTTGGCCTTATGTTTCCCTGAGGATTGTATTTCACACAGACTGGACATGCAGTACAAAAAGATTTTAAGTAAGAATTTAAACCATACGTTGTGAAATGCTGTTTTATTATGCATTCCATCCCCCCAGTTGACACATGGCAGCGCCCATGTGACACAATTGCTGCTGCTTTAAATAAAGACTTAGGAAGCACTGGTTTGTCATTAACCTCAAAAATGTTCCCGACATTCATTTTCGCACCTTTAGTTATCCACAGCCTTTTCTCAGCCTGTGGTGCATTGTCCTGCATGTCTTTTAGTACTGTTTTGTCTATCATTTGTTGTTCCTCTTCAGTCTGTGCTGAGAAAATACCTTTCCCATGCTTCCCTGCTGCAGCTTCTTTAGCGATTTTATCAGCTAGTCTGTTTCCATTTGAAACTTCATCTTTACTTTTTGTGTGAGCTGCGCATTTACATACAGCTAGTTTAGTTGGGAGTTGTATTGCTTGTAAAAGATCTTTAAGCAAAGATGCATGTGTTATTGGTCTCCCAGTAGAGGTTGTCATTCCTCTACGCTCCCATTGTTTCGCAAAATAAAACAGTGTAGAGAAAACATACTGGCTATCTGTGTACACTGTCAGGTGCTTGTCCTTAGCCAGTTCGCATGCCCTAGTCAAAGCAATCAATTCTGCTGCTTGTGCAGAATGAGTGCAAGAAATTCTTTCTGCTTCTTTGAAATCTGTGGCTTCAACAGCCATTTTGGTTTTGTTACCCACATCTGCCCATGTAATATTATGCGGCTTATAAAGTGAAATGTATGGGTTTGCAGGTAACTTATACAGCTTTGTTTGACTAGTCGGAAGGAGCACAGTCACAGCTGCATAAGACCTTCGGTCTGTGAACATTTCAGTCACAGCAAGTGTCACAGGATTTGTTTCTAAAAACGTTTGCACATAATCATCCTGTGGATCATTTAGGATGTTCATTTTTACATGCAACTGATTATAGTTCATTTCTGTTTCAGGTGAGTCCAGCTGTCCTCGAGCTTCTCTAAGAAGCTTTCCTGGGACATGAGGATTGTCAGCTGGCTTTAGATCATATGAACAGTAGATTTTTTTCATCCTTGTGAACTGTGTACAGATCAGAATGTTTTAGTCTGACAGCTCTCATGCCATCTTGTACAGGGACTACTGCTATCCCTAATTTTGTCATTAGGTCTCTACCTAATAAATTTGTCGGACATTTAAGTGACATTACAACAGAAGCTTTTATTTTAATTCCTGTCTCAGGATCTTTAAAAGATGTGCCTTTTGACATATGTTCTCTATGTGTTTGTCCATCGGCAGATTTCACCCAAATGGACTCATTTGTGGGGTTTACACCTTCTATTTTAGTTTTTAAAACTGTTTTGCATGCACCGGTGTCACATAAAAATTCAACTTTTTCCCCGCAAACAATCAGTGTGATATAAGGTTTTTCTTTTAATGCATTTAACATCTCCCAAGCTGCACATACATCCACTATTTCATCAATTTGATCTGGTGTTAAGTTTTGTTTGGTTGTGGAAAAGTCTAGTCATGCTGAGGAGTTATATTTTTGTTTTTTCTCCCATCTGCCACCCTTCCGGTGATTTATTTTGTTTTCTGGGCAATGTCTTGCCCAGTGGTCAGGATGACCACAAGTCCAACATCCATCTGGACGTTGTGGTTTTTGAGGGGTATAGTTTCGGGGTGGCTGCCCATAGCGACCTCCTCTGCTGCTGTTTTTCCCTCGGCCTCTTGAGGAGCCGCGGAAAAAGACAGAGGTGTCTACTTCTCCAAAATCCTCCAGATGAAAAACATCTGATCCTGTTTTTGGTTTTTTAACTACTTTTTCTGCATGACGTGCCCATGTCATCAGCTGTGGGACTGAGGCAGCATCATATTCAACTAGGTGTTTTTTAATCCAGCCCTCAATTTCAGGGCGGAAACTTGACATTAAAGCGTTTTTTAGCTGTTGTTGATATACACCCTCTGCTCTTGCGTCATAAGTAATCCCACTGTGAACTTTGAACTCCTTCTCAAACCGCAGACGAAAATCGTCTACGTCTTCTCCAACTTTTTGTTTAATTCCTGACAAATGACTATAATTCGCCCTTTTACGGAAATTTACTCTAACTCTCTCACACAATGGGTCCCATTGTGCTTTAAATGCATCAGAGAGAGCAGGGTTGGCTCCTGGAGGGTATGACATTGGAACTAACATATTATTATTATTAGTTTCTTTCCCTGTATAATTTCCCCTCACTTTTGCCCAATCTTTTCCTAATGAGGACATGGCTGCTTCTCCTGCTTCCACTCCATTTAGTCTATATGAATGGATTAATCCAGTCATATCTTCTACCCACTTATCGGGGTCCTCTGATGCAGGTGTTATTCCTTCTACCGCCTTTCTGGCCTCTTTCAAGGTCCAGGGTCTAAAAACATAAATATGTGGCGACTGGGCATCTCTAGGATTAGGATTTGGGACCTGGATCATTGGATATTGTTCTGCCCCTTCAGAACTGTACATAACTCGAGGAGTTCTGTACTTTCTCAGATCATATGAATGTCCCAGACCACTTGGACCTGCACTTTCTTCATTATATAATGGGGGTGGAGAGACTGGAAGAGGAGGGTAAATTTTGGTAGGTGTGTGAACTGACACTGGGTCTGTGGTCAGTTTGATACTTGGGGCTCTTGCTGGAGTGAGAGTTGGAGGAGCTGAGGGTGGTGGAGGCTGCATATTTGGAGGAGGGGTTTGAACTGCACTAAATATGGGCTCATTATCTTCTGGTCTTACAAATAAGATAGTGGCTTCCTCACTGATATTAAAAGGTGCACTCGGCTGTCTATCCATCGAGCTTGGTGACACTGAGACAAGGGCAGACGAATCTGTCGCAGCGGTTGGGGGAGGAGCAGTCGGCCGTACCTGCTCTCCCCGTCCCACCGAGGCATTCCGCCTGTCAATATCTGCTTGCCTTTTGTCTTTAACCTTTTTAATTTGTTCTTTACGGTCTATGGCTGCTTTTAACCATAGTTTTGCACACTTTAGTTCATCTTCCTTTCTAACTTTTTTTATCCCCTTTTTTCTTGCTACACTACTCTCCAAAATTCCCACAATTGCTTGCCATTGATCAATTTTTAGCTTCCCATCTATTTTATATTTCTTTTTCCATTTTTTTATATGTACAATGCTGCCAGGAAATCTGGATATCATGTACTTTTCATCCCCTTCGGGGCCCTCAATAAGTGAGGAATTACAGGAATTTGTGTTTCCCATTGTTTAAAGTTGTAGCTTAAAAATACTAGTATCGCGTGCTCTCTCAGAGAAAGTGCTGTAAGTCAGCGCTCAGTGCCTCCTGAAAAACAGGCTTCTACTTGGAGCTGAGCTCCAAGCGGTTTTTCACTTTGGATTCTAATTCCGAAGGCAGAGAGTTTTACTCCCAGATAGAGAAACACCATTCACTCCTTCATGCACACACAGCAACAAAACAGCAAACAAAACCAATAGCAGCACAGCAAATAACAAACTTTCTATCTATGTGAGGACTTTCCCTTAAGAGGCGTCCTCTAATTAAGGAAGCTCTAAGAGCCTGTCCTTTTGCCTTTAGTTGAAACTCTCTGTCAACTGGGACTCTAACCCTTCATTATTCTTTAGTCAAATTGAAATGTTAATATTTGACAAGGACTCAAACCTATATTTCTTTAGTCAAACTAATATTTGACAAGGACTCAAACCTGTATTTCTTTAGTCAAATTAATATTTGACAAGGACTCAAACCTGTATTTCTTTAGTCAAATTAATATTTGACAAGGACTCAAACCTATATGACTTAAAATTCACCTACGTTTCTGTAGTTTTCGGGTTGTCCAATCGGATCTCGTCACTCCGCCGTTAGCAGACAAAGTCGGATACGTCGCTGGCCCAGCGAAGAATTTGCTTCCTGGGTTTTCCTTTCCAGGTCCAATTGACTCTGGCCGTGCACGGATTCAGCGCGTCTTCCTCTGCCTGACAGCGGGGGAGGTGAGAGATCCCGGGTTTCGGCACCAAATAATGATAGGTATTTTTCCTTTCGAACCTATATAAAACAAAGAACCACAGACAACGTATTATGAATTTTATAGCCAAGCTTTTGCAAAAGGAGAAAACACAGAGAACTGCTCCTCTGACCAGTTCACCATGTGTTCTGAAACTCTGCAGTAGAGCTTGTCTTTTTATTAACACAAAACAAAAGCAAAGGGGGCTGATGCTGATAAGATTAGGAGCCCCCGAAACGAACACAATCAAACACAGTTTTACGACTAAGGAATTTCTACCTAGGGGACAGTCAGGAAAAACAACAAAGGTCGTAAAACTTCTGATACAATCAACTAGCAACCCAGTTCCTAGGTGTGATAACTAATCAAAGGTCTGAGAAACACATTGTTAACTGTTTCACATGAAGATAAACAGACAGTAGTGACTTCCAGGTCATTTAAAGAAGAGAACTTTTTAAACAGAAAATCACTTTAAACAGAAGATCACTTTAAACAGAAAATCACTAAGATCTATAGACTTAAGGTGAACCAGAGTAAGAATGAAATGATAATACCAAAAAATCTCTAACATTAAGTAACAACATAATTTGCTCTGATAAATTTCTACAGATTTTTCTAATGCACTTTGGACAGTTGAGGTTCTAGCATTATTGGAACACGTCCAAATGTGCTTGAACAAACAACAAGTTACAGATCAGTTCAGTCTGTTTATCTGGAGCCCCTGTGGCCCCTGTGGCTCCTGGGGGACGGCCGCATGACGCAGGTCAGAAACCATCAGTCACCTGGGGAAGTTTTTTAAATGCTTTTTACTGCAACATACAAGAAACTGAAAAGTTAAGAAATTCTGCTCTCTGGATTTCTTTAAGGACAGATGCACTAAGCTTTGCGTTCTACAAATTTAATTAACTAAATTATCCATCTTTAAATATGCCGCTTATTGTTTATCAACCTCTTATGAACAGTCATCGAAAAGCAGCTGCTTTGTTCTTCCTTTCTCCAGCTCAGTTTGTCTTTTTCCTGTCTATTCTCAGAAGGACACATGACTCTGTCTGCTGACTCATCTGCTCTGTATTGCTTTATTGTACAATATGTTATTTATTGCTCTTCCCAAAATGAATATGTGCAGTGTGATAGACATCTGTGGTTCCCAGTGGGCAGGATAAAGCGGCATTTATTCACATAATACCATATTCTTCCTATTACAAACACAGTCCCTTTCTTTGACGAACATTAATGATGATCTGCATGAAGGCTTCCTGTGACACAGCAAATAAAGGGAAAAGCTGCTTGAACAAGGGAATGGGTTTGTGAATAATATACTATAGTTATAGTTATACCTGAGAAAAAAAAACGGTTATGTGGTTTTACCGTCACAATTTTCCTTCCCACATATTGTTTTTATGGCTCACTATTAACCTTATTTCATGTTCATTTTAATAGGTTTCATGCAGTGTTTTTTTTTTCATGCATCAAGTTATGCTTGAGAATATGAAGGCAAATTTTTCCCCTCGCCCACTTTCTTGGGTGATGTCTTCTCTGCTGGAGATGTAGGTTCTCCTGCAGGCGGTGAGGAGGCATCAGCTCAGCTCTGGCCCCACAGGAGAGCTACCACCAGGGGCTGATACATGATGAAGAGGCTGCTCTCTCTGGGGGAGCGCAGAGCATCTTTTCAGCTCTATCCCAGCTTCTCACACCCCTGCTGCTGGGCCAGGACAGAGACGAACACTTTTTTTTTTTTTTTTACAGAAGTGTTCTCTACGCACTGCAATTTCCCCTGCAGCTCCATCACCCCCCGCTGCTGCGCTTCTTTAAAGAAAGAACCCAGCTCTGAGGCGTTTGGACAACAAAGTCATTCTATGTGAGACTAATGTTATCTTTGATTTATCTTTTCCAAATATAACATTTGATATTGGCTGTTTGAATTTGAACATTTTATAAGTTGTTTTTTTATTACTAATATGAATTCATTTGCAGTTGCAAAAAAAAAGAACCCAGAAAGTATTCTTTTTTCAATATGTTTTATTCATCAGATATCTGAGGGAAAATCTATCTATCTATCTATCTATCTATCTATCTATCTATCTATCTATCTATCTATCTATCTATCTATCTATCTATCTATCTATCTATCTATCTATCTATCTATCTATCTATCTATCTATCAGTGTTGTATAAAGTACTGAAATCTCAGAGTCAAGTAAAAGTATAGGTACCTCTCCAAAATATGACTTTGGTAAAAGTCCAAGTCACTGACTGAAATGTTACTTGAGTTAAAGTCTTAAAGTATCTGAAACTTCTTGTACTCAAGTATGGAAATTACTGTAAAAATGGATGTACTCAAGTAATGTAATGAAAAGTACAAGTAAAAAGTAAAACAAAGCAAATGCAGTTTGAATGACATTTTTTATATTTTGGTAAACTTGTCAAATGCACTTAAAATAATGTACCCAACCAAGTGCAGGCAAAATTAAACCTGCTAATAGATATACCTGCAGGCATCATTTAGTTAAGAAAATTAGGTGCTTTACCTATAGCACAAGGTTAACTTAACCTGCTTTACAACTGAACCAGCTTCTTAGTATACCCTCCAGGACAGAAAATATAAAGTTTTTGTAAGCCTTAAGTTTTCCCTTCAAGTAAGGTCAGTGCTGAAAATGAGAAAAATAAATAGTACAGAAAATGCGGCCAACATGAAGAAAAAGATCTGTTACGATTACTCTACTTCACAAATCAGTGAATCAGTCAATGCTACAGTCAGTAGGTGCTGCACACAACTGGTCATTATGCAAAAGAAAAAAAGAATTGGGAGGGAAATGCAGCTTATTGGCATCTGTAAACCTGGTTTTGAACTTGCATGCCTTTCCTATATTCGTTAAATTTAGTCTAAATTGCTATCGCTATGGCTTCTGCCCCCCTTGAACAGAGGAGTCTAGGTAGCCTGATACAGTCAACATTAGGCCTAAGCTAAATACACCACGTATGGAACTGAAACAATGCCAAACAAAGTTCATTTATGGTCAACGTTTCACAATACAGTAGTGTCTAGTGACCAAGCTATAGTTACTGAAACAGGAGGATTATAACCGAGGTAACATAAGACGTTACCTCGATGTGTTTCTTCAAGTTGGACGGGGAGTTTTTGTAAGATAGAATTTCCACATCTTCGGGCAGGAATAACATAAACTGCATCTTTAACACCCACAAAAGAGTATATTGTGTTTAAATAAGGCCATGGGCTCTCATCACCAGCTGGTGGTTCCCCTGGAGCCGTGTCCGACGTAGTTGCAGTCCTTGTGGTCTCCGTCTCCTCCTCCATGTGGCTGCTGCTGATTGCGAGACTTGCTTTGTGTTTAATGGGAGAAGCGAAACAGGTGTATCTATTGGAGGTGATGAACAAGCCCAGGCAAGTAGGCTACCGACTTTGTTCGGTAGCCTGCTTGCTACTTGCTAATCAGTAGGTGGGGTCAAAACACTTTGTTTCTCTCTCTCGCTTTTTTGTAACGAGTAACTAAACCACACATTGAAAATGTATCGGAGTAAAAGTACGCAATTAAGTTCGGAAATATAGTGAAGTAAAAGTGAAAGTCATCAAAAATTTTCATACTCCAGGAAAGTATGAAGTACTCCAAAATATACTTAAGTAAAGTAGTGAAGTATTTTTATTTCGTTACTATACAACACTGCTATCTATCTATCTATCTATCTATCTATCTATCTATCTATCTATCTATCTATCTATCTATCTATCTATCTATCTATCTATCTATCTATCTATCTATCTATCTATCTATCTATCTATCTGTCTGTCTGTCTGTAATTAATTTGTGTAACTTATGAACAGGTAAGTTGAGAAATTTAGATTTCAAGTGTTGTAGTTACAATTAGTCTTCTTGCTGAGTTCAAAAAGGAGGATAATAAGCACAACCATATTGTCAAGAAAAATGAACAGACTGTTTAATAAAAATTAAATAAAATATTATTGTAAAAATGTTTTCAACAGAAAGTGTCTATCAGGTAGTGTGTTTTCTTTTAGTCCAGATTTCTTATTGTTCAGTTCCTTTCTTTAGTTCAGTATTTGAAATTTAAATCAGTCAGTCAGTCTTTGTCAAATTCAATGGCCATGTGTCTCTTTGGATCCAAAATCTTATCTTAATCCAGTGTAAAGCAGGCAGCAGATCCATCAGTCCCAGGTCTTGGGTTGAAACCTGGAGCTCAGCAGATCCAATCCAGGCCTGCGATGGAGTGCAGCTGGACAATGTTCCAAGTTGAATGTGGTTCTTAAAAAAACAATCTGTATATATAAAACTTAATTAACTATTAAAGTCCAAAAGTATGAAGGAGCAATTAATCTCATTTATCACAAAAAATAATATTTAACTAATGGCAAGCTTGCTGATATCGCTGTTTGCAAACCCTTATAAGTTTGTACATAACAAAAATGCAATACAGTGAAAATCATTCTAATATTCCAATGTTACATATTTCTCCATTGGTTTTATGTTGTTTTTTTCTTGTCGGAAAATACAAGCAGTAATGCCTGTGACCATTTAGCATTAGCTTCATTTCAGGTTGCAAAATTACATCACAATACTCACCGGAGAAAATCACAGCAGAAATGGATTTAACTGCAAGGATCAGGTCACTTATCTTCTCTTCTGTCAACCGTTACCGGAATTCATCAGAATTGATCATATAACGTGCTTGGTCTGCTTGGCATTCACATTTGCATTCAAACTGTTCACTAAACCGAACCACCACCTAGATTTTTAGGCAGTGGACTGTGGATTCACTCCTCCCCACACTAGAAGACATTTTGGATACACGGTTCTTCTTCTAGGCACTAGAAAGTGTGGAGAGTTTGACTAAAGTGGACTAAACAAAGCTGGTGTAAATGCACCCTAACCGCCTAAGAGTCCTTGATGGCCTTAGTTATGTTCTGACTACAGCTTTAATTCAGATGCTTCCAACCTATTTTAACATGTAAGGAAGCCTTTTGTACAAGAGGGAACACATCCCCAAGAAACAAAAGACAAAGTCTGGTTGCCCTTTATATTAGCACTTAGGACTGTCATGTCCGGGTGACTGCAAATCTACTCTACCATTGTAGTGTAAACATATGTTCATAAGCCCATCTGTATAACTTATTCAGCCATCCATCCATCCATCTTCTTCCGCTTATCCGAGGTCGGGTCGCGGGGGTAGCAGCTTCAGGAGGGAGGCCCAGACTTCCCTCTCCCCGGCCACTTCTTCTAGCTCTTCCGGGGGAATCCCGAGGCGTTCCCAGGCCAGCCGAGAGACATAGTCCCTCCAGCGAGTCCTGGGTCTTCCCCGGGGCCTCCTCCCGGTGGGACGTGCCCGGAACACCTCACCAGGGAGGCGTCCAGGAGGCCTCAACTGGCTCCTCTCGATGTGAAGGAGCAGCGGCTCTACTCTGAGTCCCTTCCGGATGACTGAGCTTCTCACCCTATCTCTAAGGGAGAGCCCAGCCACCCTACGGAGGAAACCCATTTCGGCCGCTTGTATCCGCGATCTCGTTCTTTCGGTCATGACCCAAAGCTCATGACCATAGATGAGGGTGGGAACGTAGATCGACCGGTAAATCGAGAGCTTCGCTTTTTGGCTCAGCTCTTTCTTCACCACGACGGACCGGTACAACGCCCGCTTAACGGCAGACGCTGCACCAATCCGCCTGTCGACCTCCCACTCCCTTCTTCCCCCATTCGTGAACAAGATCCCGAGATACTTAAACTCCTCCACTTGGGGCAGGACATCCCCCCTGACCTGGAGAAGGCACTCTACCCTTTTCCGGCTCAAGACCATGGCCTCGGATTTGGAGGCACTGATCCCCATCCCGGCCGCTTCACACTCGGCTGCGAACCGCTCCAGCGAGAGCTGCAGATCACGATCTGATGAAGCCAAAAGGACCGCATCGTCTGCAAAAAGCAGAGACGAGATCCTAAGGCCACCAAATCGGATCCCCTCAACACCTTGGCTGCGCCTAGAAATTCTGTCCATGAAAGTGATGAACAGAATCGGTGACAAAGGGCAGCCCTGGCGGAGTCCAACTCTCACCGGAAACGAGCCCGACTTACTGCCGGCAATGCGGACCAGACTCTGACACCGGCCATACAGGAACTTGACAGCCCGTATCAAAGGGCCCAGTACCCCATACTCCCGGAGAACCCCCCACAGGGCTCCCCGAGGGACACGGTCAAACGCCTTCTCCAAGTCCACAAAACACATGTAGACTGGTTGGGCGAACTCCCATGCACCCTCCAGGACCCTGCCGAGGATGTAGACCTGGTCCAGTGTTCCACGACCAGGACGAAAACCACACTGCTCTTCCTGAATCCGAGGTTCGACTATCCGACGGACCCTCCTCTCCAGTACCCCGGAATAGACCTTGCCAGGGAGGCATAAGAGTGTGACCCCTCTATAATTGGAGCACACCCTCGGGTCCCCCTTTTTGAACAGGGGGACCACCACCCCAGTCTGCCAATCCAGGGGAACTGCCCCCGATGTCCATGCAATATTGCAGAGTCGCGTCAACCAACACAACCCTACAACATCCAGAGCCTTAAGGAACTCCGGCCGGATCTCATCCACCCCCGGGGCCTTGCCACCAAGGAGCTTTTTAACCACCTCGGCGACCTCGTCCCCAGAGATTGGAGAGCCCAACCCAGAGTCCCCAGGCTCTGCTTCCTCAGTGGAAGGCATGTTGGTGGGATTGAGGAGGTCTTCGAAGTACTCTGCCCACCGGCCCACAACGTCCCGAGTAGAGGTCAGCAGCACACCATCCCCACTATAAATAGTGTTGGTGCTGCACCGCTTCCCCCCCTGAGACGCCGGATGGTGGACCAGAATCGCCTCGAAGCCATACGGAAGTCTTTCTCCATGGCCTCTCCAAACTCCTCCCACGCCCGAGTTTTTGCCTTAGCAACCACCCGAGCTGCATGCCGCTTCGCCTGCCGGTACCCATCAGCTGCTTCTGGAGTCCCACAGGCCAAAAAGGCCCGGTAGGACTCCTTCTTCAGCCTGACGGCATCCCTCACCGAAGGTGTCCACCAACAGGTTCGAGGGTTGCAGCCGCGACAGGCACCGACAACCTTGCGGCCACAGCTCCGATCGGCCGCCTCGACAATGGAGGCACGGAACATGGTCCACTCAGACTCCATGTCCCCCACCTCCCCCGGGAGTTTTGCCGGAGATGGGAGTTAAAGCTCCGCCTCACAGGGGATTCCGCCAGACGTTCCCAGCAGACCCTCACAACACGTTTGGGCCTGCCAGGTCTGACCGGCTTTCGCCCCCACCACCGGAGCCAACTCACCACCAGGTAGTGGTCAGTGGACAGCTCCGCACCTCTTTTCACCCGAGTGTCCAAGACATTCGGCCGCAGATCCGATGAAACGATGACAAAGTTGATCATCGAACTGCGGCCTAGGGTGTCCTGGTGCCAAGTGCACATATGGACACCCTTATGCTTGAACATGGTGTTCGTTATGGACAATCCATGGCGAGCACAGAAGTCCAGCAACAGAACACCGCTCGAGTTCAGGTCGGGCGGGCCGTTCCTCCCAACCACGCCCCTCCAGGTCTCACTGTCGCTGCCCACGTGAGCGTTGAAGTCCCCCAGCAGAACAAGGGAGTCCCCAGGAGGAGCACTCTCCAGTACCCCCTCTAAGGACTCCAAAAAGGGTGGGTAATCTGAACTGTCGTTCGGCCCGTAAGCACAAACGACAGTCAGAACTCGTCCCCCCACCCATAGGCGGAGGGATGCTACCCTCTCGTTCACCGGGGTAAACCCCAATGTACAGGCGCCGAGATGGGGAGCAACAAGTATGCCCACTCCTGCCTGACGTCTCTCACCCTGGGCAACTCCAGAGTGGAAGTATGTCCAGCCCCTCTCAAGGAGGCTGGTTCCAGAACCAGAGCCATGCGTCGAGGTGAGACTGACTATTTCTAGCCGGAACCTCTCGACCTCACGCACTAGCTCCGGCTCCTTCCCCACCAGAGAGGTGACATTCCACGTCCCAAGAGCCAGTTTCTGCAACCGAGGATCGGACCGCCAGGGTCCCCTCCCTTGGCCGCCACCCATCACACTTATTCAGCTTCCAAAGATAAATAGAGTTTAAATGCATCAGTTATCAGTCTTTCTTTATATGTATCCATAAGATTACTACCCAGCCAAGATAATCCTGAGACATCTAAAGAACTATCAAACAGAAGCCTGGCAGGTTTATTCAACATCTAAAACCCCATAGGGACCCATTAGCTGAAAGATTAAAAAACATCTGTAACCATCAACAAAGCTGAAATGTAATTTCTTTCATACTCATGTTAAGAAATTCCTGCTTTAAATAACATTGTGTTCAGCATCTGACACATTTGATTTATTTAAAGATTAGAGTCAATAAGTGATGTTTTCAAGGACACTAAAGCTGTCTTACAAAATGTACGAGTTTTATTGGTTGATTTTAGAGGCAACAAAATGACTTTTTTACTAAGTAAAATATTTGTAACTGTGTGTGTGCTGGTTCAATATTCATGTCAAGAAAATCCGAGCTCATCCCACTTCCCCATGCTGGAGATTTTAGTTTAACAGTAATAATAAATAAAGTTATCTTTAAAATGAATCACTCAAGTGACATCAAGGCCCAGCAGTAGACTTAGGTGTCAATAAAATAAATCTGGTTGTGTGTGTTGTTTTTGTCTCATGCAAACTTTGCTTTAATTCTACTTTTCTCTATCTAATCATAAGAAATCATAGTCAGTCAGAGAGAGTCATTAAACAGGAAAAGCAGGTTTCCTGGAAAAAGAGGAAGTAAGTTTCCAGCCTGCAGATTTATAAAAATAGCTGAGACTATTCCTTATTTTAAAGCATGAAAGTTTAAAGAATGAAATCTAAACATTTTGAGTAATTTGATAAGATTCAAAGTAAAATACTTATATTAATATTGGTTTACTTGTAATAATATTTACACGTACATTTGTGGGAACACTTACAAGAAAAACAAGTAACTGTAACTTTGGTATCAAATAATTAGAATCATGGATTATTCTTGGTTTCATTTTAGAAAACATCTGTAATAACTCACATTAGGATTATAATGCGAGTAATTAATAAGTTATGGTTATAAAATTATAAATGAATGATAAATCAGAGAAGCTAAAGAAAATAAATGTGATAAATGTGATTTTGACATTAAACTTGAAATGGTGTAAAAAGGTGTAACTGCAATTAAAGATCACTGATATGTTGGAGGTAGATGGTAGGTGAAAGGTGAAAGGCAAGAGACATAGGAGGTTGAGCAACCCTGAGACATTAGCACAGACATCAGGACATAATGTCTGTAAGACAGTGATGGATATGAGATCATCTGTCTAAGCAGTCAGCCAATTAAACAAGCACAACAACAGTGCTAGCCAATGCAAACACACCAAATGGGTGGATAAACCCTATAAAAGGTGGGTGCAAAAGAGGAACCTTTGGTTGGATCCTCCGGGCAGCTTTGAGCCAAGATCGAGATGGACAAAGAACTCTGCAGCTGAAGAAGAGCCGGGGCCACAGAGCTGAAGACTGTCCTGCTCATGGGGACCAACCCGTCAGGCCCACAACCTGTGGCTTCACATCGCACTTCTCTCATCGGCTGGGTTCAGACCCCAAAGACAAAGATGAAGACAAAGACAAAGGCAAAGACAAAGAAGAAGAACTGGTGCCTTTTTTCCTGCCAGCACCAAGTCCTGTGTGACCTCACCATCCATGCGGAGAAGAAGCTCATCAGACCTACAGAGATCCCTGCCTTCATCGATCAACATCTTCCTCCTGCTGCAACACCTTCTTCATCATCAAGCCAGGTCTGGGGTTCGAAACGTCAAACTCCGTCCGTCTCTCTCAAAGGTTTCCTTTTTTAGTTCTCAGTGTCAGCAGTAGGGAAAGATAGACTAGATGATTGATTTTACTTATTTGATTATTTCTGCTACTGAATTAAGCTGTACTGACCCTTGCAAAAATGCCTTACTAATAAAATATTTAGCATATAGAAAATCTAAAAGATGTTGTGGACATTCAGTTAATGAGTCACCTTAAAGTTCTTTGATGGTTGTAAAATAGCTATGATGTTTGATTCTGGAGAGGAAGAAGTGGAAAATGTTTTTAGGTTGCTGGTAGCCCAAATGTAAAACATCATCCTTGGGACTCGCCCGAGTCACTAAAACCTACCTGGTTCAATAACAAATGCACGTTGTAAAATAGAGAACGAGCGACCGTTAACAGGTGTGCTCTGTGAAACTAGTTGGCTGTAGGCTGCTCAGTCTGGCTAATTCACAGGGGGAAGAAGGGTGGGACACCTGGATGTAGGCCGTCAAAAATCAGGTGAATCGTTTCTCGAAACCAGCTTGAACAGAGTTTACTTCAGTTCTGGACAGAGTAAATCCCAGCAGATTTAGGAAACTCAATTAACCCGTTAGAAGGAGAGCTGGTAGCACATCTCCCCTCTCAGAAGAGGAAGTACGAGAGTGAGAGAGTAGAGACAGAAAGGAGGGGGAGGGTGTTGCGCAACAACAATGTGCAAAAGAAAATTGGAAAAAACATTCAAAACTAACTTAATTTTACCTGTTTGTAGAAAGTCCTTCCATCATGCAAAACAGTCCATGAAAAGCTTTTACCACTTTTTAATCTTCTCAGCACTTCAGTGAAGTTCTGGCTCTTAGCCACTGTATGGTTAGAGAATTTCATTTTTCATTTTCTCTTATACTAACTCACTCCAACCTTTGTTATTATCATTTCATCCTGTCCAGTTAGAGCAGCTAGATCAATTACGACTTGCAATGAAGAGTGGCTGTTAATGTGTGCTGAAGGATGCAAATACAAGGAGAAGGTAGAGTTTTATGGTCAAAAGGTTTAAAGAGCAAATGTTCACAACCAATACAATTTATAAAGGTGGCAAAGAAAGGAGGCAAAACCTGACATGACAGGAGGCGACATGCATGGCAGCAGGATATTCAGGATTTTCAGTGTTACTTCTGCTGGAGCAAGTTAGCTAACGACCATGAAACCTTAGCATGTGAAACAAAAACCTTCTCACAAATTCTGTGAATGATCAGGACTTCCTGAAACAACTGGAAGCTGAATGGGTAGAAAAGCACTTTGCACCAATCTGATGGTTTAATAAGATAAATAACTATGGTGACCCTGAGGTGAAACCACTTCAACAAATTCAAAAACACAGCATTAACAAAGCACTACAACATTAACAAAACGGAAAGGGTATGTCCCAGTTGGAGACCTGAGAAATCGCTGATTGGACAATAGGCAAGAATACGTATACGCTGAGTCCTACTTACATCACCATCATGTGCTGAAAATGTGCTGCATGGACTAATTTCAACACAACGTGGACCCACTGCTTTTACCTATCATAGGTAAGAATTAAAGATAATTATAACGTAAATTTAAGAGCAGAATTTCTTGACTTTGTGGCCAGTACTGTGCATTTCCATGGTGAAACAAACTTCTAAACAACCAAGAAATATTTTCTTTGTAACTAAATTGGCCCAGTTAACTACTCAGATTATTTTCTTAGCTTAACTTTTTTTATGCTGTGCTGTTTTTCTAAAGAGGGAGAGGCAATGAGAAACCTGTAACGGGAGCTTTTGCTGTTTGTTTATTGCTGCCATGGTTACCTAGAAGTTCGCAAGACAAGTCTCTGTTCGTCTGTGGTCAAACATGGTTACTTTAAGGTACGTGCCGTACGTCAGTTTTCTGTAAGATGTTTCTTATAATTTATGTAGATTAAAATAATTTGTTTGATATAACAGTGAACCTGAAGTGGACTGAAAGTACATTACCGTAATCCAGAGAGCAGCGCGAAGGCCAGGGCATTTCATCAGGACACGTCCATAAAGATCAGAGCTGGAGCTGTTTTTCTTCAGACTTCTGTTTCGCAGTTCATCTACACAATGTCTGTGTTTTAGATGCTAAGTCAATGCCCCCATATGGTGAAGATATGTGTTTTTTTTCCTAAATGTGAATGAATCAGGGATTATTTTCTATTACACTGTTAGATAATTTTTATCATTCGCTTTAACCTGTGGCTAGCCAGATGTCTCAGAAGGCCCAGTCACCGAACTGTTCCCAGCTTGACCAGTAGACTGAACCCCTGCCTGTGCTCTGTGTTGCCAGTATAATATAAATAAATTTGTAATGTACTGTACACTTTTTTTCCACTTTTTGTGTATTTTAAGTGAAATATCTCAATTTGAAGTTTTAGGGTATTATGACAGTTTATGTAAAGAAATGTAAAATAATTTAGTCTGTTAGATTTTGTTCACACTGCTGTCTATAGCACAGTTGACATATTACACTGTAATAAATATTTAAAGTAAAAATATGTAGCTGAAGTTTGACAACTATTATCAAAGTTTGTCTTTACAATAAAATGCCTAAAAATTTAAATGAAGTTACGTTTCTTTATTCGTATCTTGAAATAGTAAATACACATTGAATTATGGAATTGTGTTAATGTGTTTATGAATACATCACTGTAAAGGTGTGTGTGTGTGTGTTCTTCAATACAAACGATTTATCAGAATCAGCTGTATCAAATGTAATTATTGTGCCCCAAAATAATTAAATAATCACATCAAAAAGTTTGAAACATTGTCCTTAGTTGTTGTTTTTTTTCATTCCTATATATAAAAGTGTGTGAGAGATTGTGTCAGTGACATTCATTAATTTAAAATACTTTGCAGAACGGCACTTTATGAAGTTCGGTCCATTTTTTAGTATTAGCCTGCTGGCAGATAAGCCACTTTCAATATGGCGGCACTATAACGTATCGTACCAACGGGCTGACCCGCTCAAACGATAACTTTCGGTTCAAAAGCACTGTCGTCCAATCAGAGATCTCTCAGGTCTCCAACTGGGACATACCCTTTCCATTTTGTTAATTGTTGTGTTTCGTTAATGTTGTTGTGTTTTTGTAATTTGAAAGTGTACTATGTTAATGTTGAAGTGGTTTGCACCTCAGGGCCACCGTAAATAACAGATTAAAAACAGTAAATATATTTGTTGTTGAGCTTATATGCCTATTTATTAAAAAATAGTAAAAATCTTCAATTGAAAATATTGCTTATTTTGTTGATACTTTGAGATTGAATTGCAGTGACCTAATTACAGACTCCACATAACCTGATTAAAAATTTGAATGGATTTCCACCCCTACAAATAATCATATAAAATATAATAAAACATCTAAAACAGAGATCCTCAAGTCCAGGCCTGGAGGTCCGGTCTCCTGCAGGTTCTGGATCTGACTCTGCTTCACTGCAGCTGAGTCCAATACTCAGGCCACTACCAGGACTCTGGACAGAGGAAGTGATTCGTCTTTGTGATTGAGGTTCGTTGGACCAGGGGTTCATCTACACTGGCCCCCCAGCTCTGATCTAAAACATGCCAGGTCTTTATTTCTTTCTGAAACATGAAGAGGATCTGGAATAGTAACTGAATGCCGTCTCTTTCTGCTCTGCCCTCTGCCGTGTTCCTGTCAGAACTGACCGACCTCTAAATCAATCATTCTTCACATCATTTTCAACGTCAAGTTCTTCCTCATGTCTTCCAAACTCTGCACAAACGATTGTCTGTCTGTCAATGTTGGCAAGTCAGTCAGACCGGTGAGGTCAGCAGTCATCCGTAACAAAGTCAGCTCATTAAACAAACTGAAGAAGCTTTGTTGGTTGGACTCCATAAAGAGCTTCAGGACATTAGTAGACAAATCCTCCATGAAAACCTTCCTCTGAGGTGACTCTGCAGATGGATCAGACAGAACAGTTCTCCTCATCAGAGCAGAGAGGATGTGTGAATAATTGAGCCATCAGATCTAAAGAGTGTCGCTAGGCTGAGGCCAGCAAATGATGGAGCATGCTTGTTGAAAACTTCTAACAGAAGTGGAGCACCATGAAATGAAACACAAACACAGAAAATCCCCTGTTATTTTCCACCTCTATTCTCGGTGACTGTAAAGTGTTTCATGTCCCACTCATCCAGATGGTAGGGATGATAATTGGTGCTCCAAACTTAATGAAGGCTTTCTGCCGTGGTTAATTCACTTGTGTATGTGTGGGATTCTGTGTGTTTTCTGCAGCTCTGTATGAAAGCACAGCTATAAGAAGTGAGGTGGCTCTTAGTGCTTTCCTGGCAGCAATTTGGAGTGATGCAGGAAGATATTTTTAGGAATAATGCATCCTCCACAAAATGTGCATCAGTCATTCCAACACTCTGGTACTTTTAATATACCTGTCATACACAAGAGGGCTCATTAACTCAATTTCTATGGAGACCATTTGAGTGAATAAAGCACATTAGCATCAAAAACAGCAATGAAAACACCCCATTTATCTTTGTCTTCTTGTCACCCCTCCAACAATGCAATCTGATAAAAACATAGACCAACAAAAGAACAAAGAATGCATGTGGGACAATGGAACATCATTCTGAAACACTATCTCGTTTTCCACTGTAATATCTGGGTTATTACTCCTATCATGAGGTGACTGCTCCGGGTGGAAACTTGACACCTGGAAACATCTGGACATTTAACAAGACTGTCTGACGAACTGACAAATGCTGAAGTGTTTCTCACAAACCTAACAATAAGAACAAAAAACATCAAAAAGTTCAAAAATGTATTTGTTTTTAACTTGTTTCTGTTTGGATAAAAGAGTGTGTTATAGTCCAACTGGAGCACTTTGTAGTATTTTAAATACAGAGCAACATCATATTCAAAATGTACATGTACAAACTGATATTAAATTGATGATAAATTTGAAGGGACCATTCATAAAAGAAATAACAAAATACAATTTATAATGATCTAAACTGGTACACTGAACTGTTTTTTAACCACAAACTTCAATGTTGTGTTTATTGTGATTTCTTGTGATCTACTGCATTTTGTTTCTGGCTTCAGAGGTTTTGTTAGAGAACATTAGAGGACAAACAGCATAATGAAGTAGACATAAAACCTTCCTTTTTCATAAAGCCTATATTAGACTAGCTTAGTTTGTCCTGAGCTGTTTCTGCAGCTCTGCTGCCATGCGCTTAGGCTACCGGAAGACAAACTGATCACTTTCTCCTTCTACTACTCTCCAATTTGCATTATTTGCTGCAATTGCAATTGACTTTTCCTGTTTGTTTTTTGTTATTAATCAGATATTTTCCTCTCCATAGAAGCTACATCCTCTCTGGCGTTCTGATTGGCTGTGAATCCTTCCAGGAATCAGCTGACATAATGCTGATCATCAACTGGACAGCATTATGGAGTACAAATGGAGTCATTGTCACTAAGGTGCCAGTGACTCCATTTGTACAGGGCTGGTCAAAGGAACAAATAACCAGGATCAATTGGAGTGTATCCATGATTGAACTGAAATGATGGTTTTTGCAAAGTGCCTGACAAGGAACTGATGTGTTCAGGCCACCTAACTGGGAAAAACCATGATGATGGGAGGGAGAGGAGACGGCCTGCACTTAGATTTAGATAGTTGTTTTTTCTGTGAAATAAAGTTGTTAAAATAGAATTTTAATATGTAAACGTGTTTTTTTTTTCTACATATCTCATTTAAATGCAAAAGTTATGTGCAAAGAAAATCTCTACACCTTTTAATTAGCACTGATATAGGCTGCAATGCTTTAAAACTACCCCTAAGACACCCTAACAAATCTGACACCCAAGCTTTGAGCACAGAACTGATCACTGTTCAATCCAGCATCTGAAAGTGGAAAAGAGGACGAAACAACTGCAGAGCCACCTAAACATGGCTCTGCATGTCCCCACAGTGAAACACGCTGAGACCTTCCAGCAGCGCAACAACCACAAACTGCAGCCACAGTTACAAATGTTGGTTTACATCAACTGAGATGGAATGGCCTAGTGAAAGTTCAGATTTAAATCCAGTTGTGATTCTGTAGCACAGATGCTTTCCATCTAATCTAATTTAGCGTGAGCTGCTTTGAACGAGTTAAACTTTCAGCCTGTGAATGTGTGAAGCTGCTACAGACAAAACCCTTTAAGATGAAAAAATATACAGTAACTGCACAAACAAATTCAAACAGTTCTGCAAAATATTGTCTGAGTGGGGCTGACTGGAAATGTGAGCCATATGTTTCCGATTATTATTTGTAGAAAGATGTCAAATTTTCCTTCTGTTTCACAGCTATGCCAGACTTTGTGATCTATAAAACACAAACCATCAAATATATAGCAGATTGTTAAAGTAATATGAAAAAATCATTTTAAAAAGCTATTCTAGGGTTATGAACAGAGCTGTCTTTATGAATGATGGTGTAGACTTCTGCACATTGGTTTATTTGTCACTTATAAATAGTTTCCACATTTTGTGGTAACTATTCAGTGTTTACCAGCAGCATTTTTCATTGTTCAGGTCATTTCTCTGCTTTTAGGATGATCTTCATAAATGAGTTCTATAAAACCATGAGATCAGGATTACAAGTTGAAATGTCTGAATGTAGAGGTGGGCAGTGGATGAACTGTTGCTCTCTTGTTTGCTGCTTTGGGCTGTCACAGTGTGTGGACACATTGTCCTCCAGTCTGACTCTCATCCTGAAGCAGCAACCAGACAAACATTGTGAAAAGCAGTCAGAAGAGAGAACGTTGTGTCTTTGGTGTAATCAGTGACATGACAGCAGTCAGCCATCCATCTGCTGTCACTGACGCCTTTCAATCACTTCCCTGCTTCCTCTACAGTTTTACAGCTGCTTCTGTTGCCCTCACATGTACCAAAACACCAACCTCCCCCGAACACACATCTGCCTACGCATGCAAACACACACCTACACTTTGCTCAGACTCAGTACAGCGAAGCTCCAGAGGACAGATGCAACTGTTGATCAAAGTTGATTCTATGGAGAGAGACGCTCAAGTTGATGTGGAGTTGTCACTACCAGATCTGTTTGCCTGGAGGTTTATTCTCCTTTTGTGTTTTTCTCTTTGTGTAGACCAAAGCACCAGAAACAATTTTGCTTTATATTAATGTCTTTTCTACTGAATACTTGTGTCAGAGTAGTCCTGGGACCCATATGAGATCCCGTCTTATAAACATCTTGACATGTAAATAAGGAAGTCTTAATAAATGTCAGCTCAGTACCAGTGGAGATATGTCCCAGCCCCCAGTGAGCCTGGTAAGCACTGAATAAATGGATGAACGGTTTTCAGCTAGAACATCAAATATTAAAACTGTCCAGCTCTATTGTTGTGGAGAAATACCAGCTTATTTTAAAGCATGGAGCAGGAGTTTGTTTCTCTGCAGGTTGCATCAACTTTTATATTTTATTTGTTGCTGAGGATGCGCACCGTTGGCTCCTGTTGTTGTGTTTGTTTGATGAAGGCTTCCTGTTTGATTTTGTTTGGACCGGACCATGCACCGTGCTGCTGCTGAAATACGCCTGGTTTTATTGAAGAAAAGGACTTAACACAATACACATGCTTCTGTCCATGGATGTCGCAATAGTTATATGTAAATGGGACATGTTTCCCTCAATATTTTACAATAAAATATTACTTCCTCAATGGTGAGTCTGTTGCTTTGTGAAAGAATCCAATCCATAGCAAAATACTCATACTCCAAAACTCTAGATGAGAAGAAATATCATTTATTGTAAGGAGCATTGTGTAGATTCATAAAATTATGGAAAAAGAGTGAGATATTGTACAGGACAAGATTATAGCATAAATGCTGTGTATAAGTGATGTGCAGTGAGGTTCTGGTGAGGAACTGACTGCCCCAGAGCTGAAAATACAAATAGAAAATCCAGAAAAAAAGTTTCTATTTTAATTTTGAACCTAACTGATTAAAACTTTTTGATTAAAACTTGATTCCGCGCAATTTAATTATATGATAGCAAGAAAAATAAAAGATTATTTAAAATTAAATCAAAGTTGATTTTTTTTTATTTATTTATATGTTTTCTTTGGCCTATTGAAATTGAAAATCGTGTATAATCTTAGCTTTAATTTTGTATGAAATCAATGCAGATATCCTTCTCCTTGAATGTCTGTCGCTCTTGTAAAAGAAGTCCTTGTATGTCTCTCATTTTACTTTTGTTTTTTAAACATCTGGCAGCGTTAATGGACACGAACACCAAGGAGGAGAGTGGCCTGGAACGTTTCTATGCCAACTGTATCTTTGTATCTTTCCAGTTGTTGTCAGTATTTTCCATGTCCACCTGTTTCCTGTTGTATCCAGAGTTCAGCACTGCCCCCTATATGTGGGGAACGGTACTGTGTCTCTCAGCCACCACAATTTCACTGAGCATCTATGGCCGATCAGAGAGACTAAATATGTCACACACATTCATTCAACATATGAGACAGACGGTGGAATATCACCATTTTGGTGATATTAAGAGAACAACAATTAGCGTGCTCCTAACTGCCTGCTTCATTCACTTTGTGACACAGCGCCCCCACAGGTGAGGCACAGCACTGCCTGCCTCACCTTGTACTTCTGCCATGTATTTCTACAGGTAATGAGTAAATTCTGCAAGTTTGACCACAAAAATGTTGAACTTACCAATAAAAAGCTAACTTATGGGAAAGTCAACTGAACAAATTAATTTCTCTCATTCTTGTTAGCATTTATTTTACTTCTTATGTACCTGTTTTACTTGTCAGAAATGCAGGTGAGGTAGTCCCCTAACTGCACATCACCGCTGAGTACTTAACAGAAATTGCATACTCTGGTCCAAGGGATGTGCAACGTAGCAGAATCATTTTATTTAAAATGTCAAAAAAAAAAAAAAAACTAAAAAGAAAGTCTTAGTTCCACTAATACCAGTCCACAAAATCCAGTCCAGTCTGTCGTCTGAGTCATTCTCAGCTCTGATGAGTTTGACTATGGCAGAGTCATCACAGAACCTCTGAAGTTGGCAGCAGGCTCACATCTGGGAAACTGTTTGCACAAACCTTTAGAAACATCTCTGCAGGTGACATGGACTGTTGTTCGTCTGTTGTCCTGTTTGCAGATTAATTCTCAGGTTATTCTTTCAGCCTGGTTGTGCCACAAGCCTGTGATGGTTTTCAGTCCATTCTGGAAACACCTGCAGAGATTTTTAAATACAGATTTTAAAAAACACACATTAAATGTCTGAAGAACCCAGAAATGATAAATCCTGTTACAAAAGTAACATTTGTAAGAAACCTTGTTCACTTCATACTACAGCAAGAATTTGGTTATGGACCTATTTCTCACACACTGTCTGTACATCAATCTTGGGCTCAGCCTGATCCATCTCCTGTGGTTTTCCTCTTTCTCATGCCTACATCTTCATCCGGCTCCATCTGCCCATTTCACAAAGACGTCAACCCTGACAGTCCAAATCCCTCAACATGTGTCTGAAGCCATCTTGTGTTCTCTACCTATCCAATGAGCAGAGCGGACGTTCATCTTTCCATCTGCACCCACTGTGACAGTGTAGATGTACATTTTGATGAAACATCCTGAGGAATAACCGAGCTGTCACTGTAGTTTCTTATTTGAGGAAGAGCTTGTCATGTGCTCAGGTCTTGTTTAGCATGTTCAGCTCCTGCATCACCATGGGCACCGGCACTCATTCTGGGATCCAGGCTTTTCTCTTCATGGTTAGAATTTATCACTCTATCCATGAAACTGCTACATTTTATTACAACGTATTCTTGCTGGGGACTAAGAATTATACTGTTTAAAAAGAAAACAGAGAAAACCATGAACATTTTTACATATCTGAAATAGTTAAGGCTTTATCATTTTCATTTTAGTATTTTTAATGAATATGAACATTATTATGTTTGCATTTATCAGATTAAATTTGCTCATTACCATAAAAGCTCCTTCTGTCCTGGGATTCTATAACCTGCCTGTTGACTTCCTGTACAATTCCACTCAAAAACATTCTCCCTTACAGCACAGTGTAGCAAGTGTGTTATTTTTAGGTAATGGGAGTGAAAGTAGTAACCTTAATCAATCTTAATATGAACTGGCTATTTACCAGAAGATATCGGTATGACTCTGATAAAAGGGGAGTTTAAGAATGAACACAGAATCACAGAGACTGAATTTATATTTGACAGGCACCATATATTGCATTTTGTACAACAAATACCAATAATATTTAACAAACAAATCCTGAATGTTCCCTCAAATTTATAATTATGGACAGTGAAATATGAAACAAACAACAGACAAATAAACAATAAGGTTTGCTATTGTTTTCTTTGTTGTGTAAATTATTCATATACATTGTCTCCAGAACCCCAGCTTTTATTGTTCAACACAATCCCAATAAGTGTAGTCCATGAAGGCTAAGTCTGATAGTTCATGTCAAACAAAGGCTAATGCCACTGAAGGTTTGGGTATGCCATGGAACAGGAATATAAAGATTCAAAACAGTCCAAAAACAAGAGAAGACTATTTTTCTTGGTTCTGGGCTTTTTCTGTAGCTCACCATCATCAGTTTAAGACCTGGCCAGTATCATTCAATAAAACCATATTCATTATTTTGCTCACATCAAAAATCAGACACACAAATAAATAATACTCACTGTATACATTATTAGTAATTAAAATATCAATAGATTCATGGCATACAAATGTATTTCAATCATTTGAATAATATTGCACTATATTATTTAAATCAAGTAAACAATACCAAAATAAATGCTCTAGTTTACAACAAAATAAGTTCCACAGTCATTTCATGCAGTGGAAACAGAGAAATGAGCAAAACAAACTGCCACTCACTATTCTGTCCATGCTATTTAATAGCCATCCCATAATATTACATGGGGTGGCTAAGGAAGTAGAAGCTAACATTGACTCCAGAGACATCAGAAAGAGAAGTTGTGATCTATGGCGTCTATTTTCTGCACTGTTTTAGGATTGTAACCTGCCTGTAGTTTAAGTAATGTTTCCAAATACTGAATTAACATCAATGTACTGTATGTAACTTTTGTAAAAAAAAATTTTTTAGAAAAATCTGTTTTTACATATCTGTTAAAATATCTCTTTGTCCTGACAGTTTGTTATGAGACAGATAATCTGTGGAAAGATCGATCTCCTCCACCTCCTCCCTGTGCTGTGGTTACTGCCTGAAGAAATGCACCACTCCCTACCAAAAAGAGCCAATCAGAGCCAGGAGGAGGGACTTAGTGCTGTCAATCATCCACATATGAATGAATATGAATTATTTTTGGAGGGGAGAGGCATTGGTGAGGCCAATACTTTTCTAGGGGTGACCACGCCTAGTCAGTGATTTGATGCTAACTTAGAGGTTTTCTTATATAATATTTTACAACTTTGAATAACAAATTGAACATGACCACATTGTGTCACGAATAGGAATGTATGTAATTGAATTGGAATGAGTGGTTCAGGGAGCATGAGAAACTACAAATCACCGAGTTAATATCTTCCTTTCATTGAGAACCTTATCGATGAATTTACACACTGGTCAAATTCTCCAGTTATCCACACAAGATCTTAACAATGCAATTCCTTATGGAATTAAACAGTGTGAGATGGCAGGGGTTATTTACATGATGCTGGAGCAAACGTACGCCGGGATCAAAGCTAAAGCAGGTCCAATGAAATATACATATTTATTTTTATTTAGTTATTTTTTGACAGGTAGTGTCTGACCAAAAACAGAAATGTCTTGCTGGGGTTGTAACAGTGATTTAGAAATCCAGGATCCAGTGTGCCTCAGGCTACAGTCTGCTGACAGCATCTTCTATTTAATATAATGACCACAGAGCCTGAAATATGTAGAACTACTGGAAAGAAATGTATTAAATTAAAGTTATTTTGCCCATTTTTTTTCCATGCACCAACCCACAGGTTTGCAGCCTGAGGGACCTCATGCTGTTGCAGCACATTTATTTACCTGCAGTTCTATCAGCAGCTGTGTTCAGTAGAAACCTGTGGATGCTCCAGGCCTGCAGGGGAAACCTCAATTTCCTCACCTGCAATTTAAACAAAAAGAGATACTGTAGTGGAAGATTGTAAAATATATGCAATGGCTTATAGGAAAGCTAATATGATAGAGAAAGGTGTTACCCTTGTTGTCATTTTGATGTCAGGGAGAGAAGAAAAGAAGTCTGCACTGCCACCTGCTTACTGGAGTGAAAGTATAAACATGAAGAAAACGTTCTCCTTTCAAGATAAAAAGCTCCCAGTGCTTCACAGTCATCATTAAAATAAGACATTAATCACAGGAACACAGCTTCATTCTAATATCCTTATAAATATTGACTGAAATTACAAAAGCATTTCTTTGTTAGGATCCTTAAGTGGTGGATTTTTTTTTCATTTCAGTTTCTGGTTTTATTCTGTTGCTAGAATGAGTATTTCACCTGGTCTTCAATAAAAACCTAAAACGTTTATATTGGCAAAATGGTCATGTACAAATCTGGGATATTTTTTTTAAATTTTGTAAAAACAGGATTTTTTACCAGAAGTTCAGTTGTTTGTGAATGGATCCAGTTAAGGCCACAAAGGGACGGATTGTGTAAAACAACCTGGTACACATCAGATGGCTCAAGTCGTGATTCTGGTGCTGGCGGCTGCAGCCTGGCCTGATCAGTGATATCTGAAGACTCCACAACAGTTTCAGTCATTTTCAAAATAATTTGCTTGTTTCCAAGTAAACCCAAGAACACCTTTCTCCTCAATTGAACACTATTGTGAAAATGGAAGGATGGAAAAAACTTGTGCCAATTTGATGGAAACGTGTTAAAGCAGAGACATTAAAGCTGTCAGTGAGAGCCACTGCGTAAGCTCGTTAGAGTGATGTTTTCATGACAGCTACACACAGCCACTGCTGCTCTAATTAAGCCCAGTTTTTAGCTTGGATTTGTTCCAATTTTGTCAGATTGGTGCCACTCAGTCTGCTGAATTAATGAATGTTTTTGTCTGTGCAGACAGCAGACTCAGAATTACTGTAACGTTATTAATTAGAGCTATCGAAGGAATAGCCATTTTAATACATGGCTTTTGGGCATTGAAACTAATTAATCACAAATTAGCATCAAATTTGCTTTTGATTAAGTCAATGAAAATACTCAACTCTTAGAAAAAGTATGTGTAAAAGGTCCAGCCATACCGCTGCACTTAAAATTATTCAACAGTCACTGCAAATTAGGTATGTTGGCAAAACATACAGACCTGCAACTGTTTGTTACAACAAATCAATCAAGAATCTTCTAAATGTGCCACTTTTAATTTATAGTCAGACAGTATGTTCTGGTGGCGCTCCAGATCATTAATATTCTTGGGTTAGCTTTCTGATTTTCAACTGAGCTAAAGTCAGGGTTGGATTATTACCACTTCTGACACCAAGCCTTGGTTGACATAAGCTTGGTATCATAAATACAGTGGATTAATGTGACGAGACAATACATATGGTACACTCCAAAGTGCTCTGCTGGATGTCAGCATCTGTGTCAGTTCCTGACAAACAGTGACCAATTCTTCCTTTATTAGTTCTTTAACTGGAACTGAACCACATGTCCTCCAAGGTGATAAAAGCTGGGGGTTTACTGACCATAAGACTCAAATTTATAAAGTTGCATTATAATGGGGTGCCTCACTATGATGTAAAACACAGCCAGTCAGTGCATTGGGCCAGAGCAAGAAATCAGAACAAGAGGCTCGTGGATGATGTGTTGAACCCGCCTTTTTTTCTGACACTGTTCTTACACAAAGGCTACATTTGCACAAGATTGTGTTCTGGAAACTGCTAGTATTTTAGAATGTTGATGGGGGAAAAGTTCCACGCTTAAATATGGAATGGGACAAAATTCCAGCAAACTATTGTGACAAGTTTATTAATGAAAAGTCAAAGTGCTCAACCCACATCAGTCTAAAGGGAGTTCTAACAAATACTGCAGAGATCTATGTACATTTTGGAACTTGAAGATAGTAAAATGAAAATAATATGGCATTTAGCAAGAACAAATCAATTGGTGATCCTAACACAGGTTTACCAATGTTATGTCATCCAATTTTGTCTGATTTAATCCGAATGCAACAGTATTTACACTGTATTTGTCATATGCAATTATTGACATCAAGGGAATTTTAGTGTATTTGTAAAGAAAGAAAGATTACCTTTATCCCAAATATGAAATTTCAAATGAAAAATCCATGTATAAATAGTGTAGAGGGTTATCTGCCATACTTCCCAGCAAAATTCTGAAACTGTATGTATGAAATCCTATCTCATGTGATGACAGCAAATAGCAGGCATCAGAAGAAATAGTCCCATTTTCTGTGTGTACCTCAGAGCAAACTCAGTGAGCAGCAGTCTCAAGTTGGATAAGGTAAGATTTTTTATGTCAACACTCCACTGTGTGCTAAGGCTCACAGTTATTATCGCCATTTTCAATGACATCTGTGTCCTGCACATCCCCACTGCTCCCAGCTTTTCCATCTGAGTCTATGCAGATAGACAGTTTTTATGGGTGATGTTACTCTTGATACCACTGGCAGTTAAACTTCGTCAATTTATTCATTGTTAGATTCCTCTGGCTTTTCTCTAAGAATAAATGCACTCAGACATTCTTTTAATCACAGAGTGGAATTTGCTTTGACATGCTGCAGAGAAAGGAAGAAAAGCACCAGCTGCTCCTGAGAACAGCTCAGTGTTTCAGCAAATGGTTTGAAGAAAGTGGAGGACTGAGTCCTGACATGTAGACACAGACACAAGCACCCTTCCTCTCCTCTGTTGATGAACAGTAAGGCGGTCATCAGCTTGCTTCTGCCTGAAATCAAGGATTAGTGTTTAGTGTCTGTACAGACACTGACGAAGTTCTGAATCAACTACCAGTTGTTAAACAAATCAAAATCTATGGCATAAAATCCAATGCAACAAACTATCTTCAAAGGCAGGAGCTGTGTAGAGGAGTTTAACACACCATCCTCACAGGGAAACACAACGTGGCAGCCTTTCTCTTCAGCAGGTACATAGAAACTGGTAGGAAGTTGGATGGAACTAAACATACTACGATCCTGGAAGGAAAAGACTAAAGTTTCTGGGCCTATACGAAGTCAAAGATAGAACCAGAACCAGAGACACAAGAAAAAAGCTTTCATCAAAGCATATCTGTGTGTCACCAGAAGCCCGGCCTAGTCAAAGTCTTAACTAGAATCCAATTAAGAATTTGTGTCAAAACTTTAAAAAGTTAATGGTTCTACATTATTGTTCTACATTCTACAATAATGGTTCTATTGCTGGGGTGAACATTATTCACAATGACAGTACAGAAACCTGACTGTCTTTTCCAACATGAATATCTGATTTCACAAATCCGGTTCCATGACAGAGGTCCAGGATTCCCATAGACACATTCCTAAACCATGCAGCCGTCCCAGAGGAAGCACATCTGGGATAAAAGAATGAGATGCCACTGAAGTTCACGTGTGTGAAAGCACACCAGTGAATACTTTTGGAAATATTGTTCCAGTTTTCCTTTTATTCATCATCTTCCTTGCAGCATTACATAACTAAAGGACTCAGAGGAACGGGTGGTTGAAGATAACCCAACGCTACTACAAGCAAGGTCTGGACAGAGAAAGAACAGATGGCTAATGTTGAGGTAAGCCAGCCTCACAGCTCCAGGATGTGATGTAGCCATGGCAGACAGTCTGTGCTGCCAGCTGACTGGCAGATTTAAAGCAGAAACAAACAGAGTCCACCATGTTGGTGTGTGTCACACACTTTATGTCTTACTGTTACCTCTCATTGGCTTAATGGCATTGAAAACCTATTTTCCAAGAGACTTTGCCAAGATTGGCTGCAGAGCATCATAACACTATGGATAATGTTACATAGCTGAAGTATAAGATGAAAATAATATTAGTCCAAATAACAAGAAACTGACAGGTGAATTGCTAAAAATGAGTATGTAAAATAATTTTTTGCCATTTTGTTTTTTAATCACTCAGTGAAATGAGTTGTTTGACATTCCAACCAATCTGATGCTTGTTCCACACAAACCGTGCAGAATGACTGAAGGTCTGTTATATTCAGGATAAATATAAAGAACCAAATGCAACAAACAATCCTGAGATCAAACATGTAGTTTGTCAGGCTAATTTATTTATTTCTAAAAAAGTCATGTCTGAACAAAACACCATAACAATTCACACACTGATATTAGTTCGGGTCACTTGAATATGGTCCAGAAACCCAGGAAAGGAAAGTATCTCACAAATGTATCTGTGAAGCCAGTCGCCATGTTTCATTAGGATCAGATTAGTTGCTTATGTTGTGGGTCTGGGCGTGTGAATGCATGCCTTCAGTCTCAGTACCAGCAATTTCCTGCTGCCGGATCCTGTCAGTCCAGCTGACGGAGAAAGACAATTAAGTTTCATTTTTTACATTTAGCTCCGGCTCCTCTCTCCTGCTAAATTGTCAGCTGCCTTCTCCCAGCATCCCAATTTTTCAACTCAACAGCCTTTCGTTGTTATCCCTGACTTTCATCAGCCACCAAACAGCAGCATGTTTTTTTGTTTTCCAAAAAAAAAAACATGATGCAAGCCAATTGCAGCCAATTAGGATTTGCACACATATGTTTGTTATTAATACCTGTTAACAATTTCCTCTTAGATTGTGTTGTTGATGAGGCTCGGAATTTGCACCTATTCTCCCTATTTTTTTTATTTTTTATTTTTTTAGCATAAGTAGATAAAAAAACTTTTTTTATATAAAAGTTAGAATAATCTGACTTTGATCTACCGTTTTCTCTTTGAAAATTGTGACATAATGAAAGGACCATTTTAGCAGCCTATGCCACATAAAATAGACTGCTGGCTTTCTCTTTAAGTGCGTGTATGTGTGTTTATGTTCAACTGTCTTTTTTAAGATAAGTTAGTAGATGGGACAACAGTGCCCCCTGCAGCTCGAAGTAGGCAGAGATTTGCTGGACCATAGTTTTCTGCATGGTGAGTTTGTATTTGGCCTCTTGCGTTCCGTCTAACCTTCCATTGTCTCTGCTGTTGCTGCCTTATCGCATTTCAAGCCCCAGACAGAGTCATCAAAGAAAGCCTCTCTTTACACACTTGAAAAAGGGGCTGCGTGCTTTGATGCTGAGAGGAGAGAGTGAGGAGTTTCAGCTGAATGGATTGTAGTCACGGATATTCTCTGGCTGATGGCAGAGGGCAGCTGAAAACAAGGCAGCAATGAAGAGATCATCAGCCCATAAATGATTCAGCCAGCCTTTGGCTGAAAATACCAATGCACTCCGGTCCTGCAGCACCACACCGACCTGTCTGGGACTGTTTCTACCATTCACCAAGCATCTACTGAGTGTGGAGTCCTGGCTCCACTTAGGAGCTCAGAGCGTTTTGAATCCCAGTCTTGTCAAATGGAGAGTCTGTGTAGCCATTGCTACAGCTGTGTTTTGCCTTTAGAATCTATTGGATATGTGATTCATAGTTGGCTATCCAGACCCACAGAGCAGGTTGCATCTGCAGAGTGTCAGATAGGATGGAAGTAAACTGGGTAAAACTAATGCAAGCTTCATGGTCATGTTATATAAAACCATATCCACATGAACCATCAATGTTTTAATTAAAGGTTTCTTCAACATGGCAGGAATGTGTTTGTCTCGATCCCCTCACTGACTGGGAACGCCCGCTCTGTCTCACCAAAGCGTCAAACACCAACAAGATAATAGAGGTAATACAATGATTGGTCATAATGTCTTATCAGACCACAATGTCAATAAACCCTGCCTGTTAAAGCACAGAAGACCACATGGCTTCCTTCGTCCAGCTCTAGAAGCAGTACCATTGGTTCTAGTTTTTCCTCCTCTAATCCAGTGATCTCATTATGTATTTTTTTAATATTGATCTTAAAACCAGTACTCTGTGTTTGAGTTTTTTTCTGATTTCAGTGCTTAGACATTAGGTGATGCATGAATTACTGCATCGATGCTCCGTTTCATGGAGACGACCAGCCTGTGGTTCTGTGTCTATGTAATGGAAGTCCAGGTTGCTTTGACAGTGACCTTCAGGTCATCTGCCTTGTTGGGTCTGGAGTCTCTCATCTTCCCAGAGGATTTCTATGGGGTTAAAGGTCAGGGGAGTTTCCTGGCCAATCAGAAACAGGAACACCATGATTACTGAAGCAGCTTTTGGAACCTCTGGCAGTGTGGGCTGGTACCAAGTCCTGCTGGAAAGTCAAAGCAGCATCTCCATCCAGCTGGTCAGCAGAGGAAGCATGAAGTCTCTAGAATTTGCTGCTAGAAGCTGCATTGACTGTGGACTTCAGAAAACCCAGTGGACCAGAACCAGCAGATGACATGGTGACCCAAACCATCACTGACTGGAAACTTCACACTGGACTTCCTGTTCCTCTCCACTCTTCCTCCTGATCCTGGAACCTTGATTTCCAAATGAAATACAGAATTTATTTTCATCTGATAACAGAACTCTGGACCAACAGTCTGGTTCCTTTCCTCCTTGGTGCAGGTGAGAGGCTCACAGCTGGTACTTTCTGAAATAACTGACACGAAATGTTGATAATCAGATTACCAGACAGAAAGCACACATTTATACTTTAATAACAAAGAATGACAACTTTTAAGAATTATTGAAACAATCAATTACTTTAGAAAAGAAATTATATACATGCATTCTTCGATATCAGCAGTTGATATCAGAGGATTATAATAAGCTGCAACATCTGATAGAAAGTGTCCATGTTAACCAGAGGCTGGTGGTCCAGCAGGGTCGAGGTCAGTCTCTATTAGAAGGAGCTAAACAGAGTCGTGGTTCAAGTCTTTAAACCCAGCCCTAATTTAAAAGGCTAATATTAAGTTTCAAAGTTTCCCCTGTTTCTGTAAAGTAAGTCACAGTCATAGATTTACATATATTATTGTCACCACGGTAGACTAATTGCAGCTCAAGTCAAGGATGATATTGAGTAAGATAAGTTCCTTCAGAGTCACTGTGATTCATTGCAGTTTAAAATGCAACAGCTGTGAACTTACGGAGCCTATCAAACACTTCGGAGGAGCTCGTTCTTCCTGACCCCTCCCCTGCATCCCATCAACTCTCTCTGATTAATTCAGAACTGCAGCACAGCAGTCAGGTTAGAGACGTTCAGCTCCACTGTATTCTCATAAGCATGCATGAAGATCTGATGGATGTACTAAACATAGCTCTGAGTGTTTCATTAAAAACTTGGTGCATCCATTAGATGAGAATTGATCTCCACTAAGACCATTTAAAACAACACCATTAGCTGTAGGATAAAGTGTGCTGGTGTATCCAAGGTGAGGTTAGCAGGATAAAAAGGTTGCTTGGTTGATTATTATGAACTTTCTGAGTGACAGGATGACTTTGGTGGCTTGGATGGCTTAAAGTTGGAAGGCTGCTGGGTCACAGAGTTTCTATGTTCTCCATTTGCATTCATGAGACTTCTTCAGGTGCTCTGACTTCCACTCACATTCCATGTAAGGTGAAGTGGTGACTCTAAATTGACTCTATGGGTGCAGACATGCATAGCTGTTTGTCTCTTTCATCCAGCCGCGAGTCCTCTGACTGCTGGGACGAGTCCCAGGCTCTGAAGACCAGGAGACCTGCAGGACGAAGAGCAAACAGAGAGCAGATGTATGAGTAGATTTATAAATAAGGCACAATTCCTAAAAAAGGATTATATCATAAAGATTGTTGCAATAAATATAATGTAATGTCAGTGCAAAAATTGTATTAGTTATGTTTTAAAGCTAGATGAAAAGAGCTCATTGCCAATTCATTTACAAAAGTTCTTTGTCTGAACATCAAGTGATGGAAATAATAGAAGGAAGTATGATTTCAAAGTACAACTGTGTGCATTACTTTAAAACAAATGTCCCTTTCAGTGCTTGGAGTTAAACTGTGGAACATCTTGGATGAGGAGTTGAAAAACTGTTCTTTGATAATTCAATTCAAAACACTCCAAAAGAAAAACATGATAAATTCTTAAACACTTCTGAATGAACAATGAGGTGAATGATATTGTTTGCCACTTATATTGTAAGTCAGTTGAATGAATAAAGCCATGAAACTTCATTTTGTAATTTTTGAGACAGAGGCAGGTTTATAAAGATGTTTTTCCTTCTTTCTGTTCCATTTTCACAGTAATCAAGTTAAGATTATGTTTGTGAAGTAATGATAAAAGTAGTTAAATCAAGTGAATAAACTGTTAAGCACATCCGTTTCTTCGCGATGCCCTGTGAAAGCCAGCAGTGTCAGACAGTTCCTCTGGGTTTCACACCACACTGATGGATGTGGGTCTATGAAGGACCGTTTAAGTATTTTCTGATAACTAGGTTACATTTCATATGTATAAATGCGATAACATGGGAATGGCCCCACAAGAGCACAGAAGTAGATAATCCAGAGCTGCTTTATTATTCATAGATCAAGAGAGCCTTTGAGTTTCTTACAGTCACAAAACTACATTTCTGCAAACAGCCTTAACTGGTTCTGTCTGAAGGCTATTAGCTGAATGGACATGAATGTGAATAATGTAAAAGAGAAGACTTGAACTAAAAGGCATAGTTACTGCTTCTGCTTTAAAAGGGAAATAAAATCCACTTTGAATGATTTGCAATAAAATACCAACCTGCATGAAGGTTTCAACTGTTGTTCAACCATTTGTTCACTAGGAGATTTAAGCACAATTCTTAGAATTGGTTTATTATGCAAGGCGATGCTTGAACCTGCTGGTTTTCATTGTGGATAGTTGTCTTTTAGGTCAAAATTAATCTATTTATTTATTTGCGATAGAGGATCGTGAAATGTCTGAGAGCTTAGAAAGTCAAATAAAAGCAAGCAAAATCTGAAAGCAAAACTTTCAAAACATAAAATAACAGTTTCCAAACAGATAACAAATTAAGCATAAAAACAGGAGATATTAGTAAAAATCAGATAAATATATATTAACTGAATTTTTAAAAAGACCAAAGACTTTACCAAAGTCCAAAGGAAGTGATAGAAGAGAAAAACTACCTCTGTTTTGAATGTCATATCTTTTAACCATGTTTAGCTTAGCTGCTGTTAGCGCAAAGAAAACAGAACATTTAGGGCGTATTTAGGGCTAGTTTGTGTAACTTATGTGTAACTTTGTGGTAGTTTCTGATATGGGCAGCATGGGCAACCGCCCAGGGCGGCATCTTGCATAACTGCAATAACATGGCATGCAGCGCACATAAAAAGAATTAAACATGTTACATTTGTTCAAATTAACCAGTTTACATTTTAATAAAAAAATTAAAAGAAATTCTGTCAATTAGAATCTTTAAAAGTCTTCCATAGACAGGTTTTTGAGGTAGTTGCATCATTGCAAAGCAAGCCCACTCTTCAAACACAAAGATCAAAGTTAGGCTATCTTTGCTCATCAAAGCACAGATAAACAGCTTATAATGACAATTTAAATCAATACTTGTGCCATTATTTTTGAACAGCACTTTATACCTTAATACCATATTACTGCTCAACTGTCAGTTAAAAAAAGAGGTAAAATAATCACTCACAAGAATTGATTGGCAGAGTTCTTCGCTGCTCGTCAGCATTAATCATTGTCCATAACAGATTTTTCTTTATTTCTGTGACTGAATTGTGATGAAAATCTATCACCAGTTTTTGAATAAACAGTTCTCAGTTTCCCCTGCAACCGGATTGAAGAATCAGAGCTCGCACAAATGTCATTATCCTTTTCTTTGGCGTTTGTAATTTTATTTTTTCTAAATGTATTATCAATGGCTAACTTGAAAAAGGGCATGGATGCAGTGTTGAGAGCAAGGGATGGCATTTAAACTGTGCTGACAGATGGGCTGTCCCACTAAAGGTTGAACAAAAACACACAGTGACTGTGAGCTTTTAGAGGTTGAAAGGCAAAAGGAGTTCCAAGGGTGAAAGAGTGGGCCAGGCTTGTATGTAAAAACGGTGGCTGGAAGGGTCAGCCTCAGAAGCAGCTCTGTGTGCGGTCTGGGAGGACTGCAGCTGGGACCAAGTGCTGCAAACACAAGCACTGAACACAGAGACTGAGTCTTCTGAGCATGATGAGGCGTTTAGTTGTTTGTGTACTCGGCAGCAGAATGTTTTCATGGCAAATCTGTCCAAAACTCACGACACCCACACAGAAACTTCACAGTTTGTGTTTTGGTTTTGAAAAGTATGAAGGGAAAAAAACTTAGCATAATTTGTTTTGTGTGTGTTTCGCTGGGATATCTATGAAAAAGAGGAAAATGAAGCGTTGATTTTAATTGATGGGTAAAGTTACTGTACATTCTTGTCATATGTTAGGTTCTATAGTATTAATTCTATAATATTATTCAATAAAATAAGCAGCAACACAATATAATAATATATGATTAAAATGAGGGAGAGAAAATGTGAGAAATGTCTCCTCTGGGCAGACATCTGGTCCGGGAACAAACTGGATTCCCAGTTAAATGCTAATGTTAAAAGCCAAATTTAAATGTTTCATGAAGCAACAAAAGCCCTGAATATGGATCAGTTTTTTCTTGTTAGTTGCAAACTTGAAAAAGCAACGAATTCTTCACATATAATTTGGGAGCCGATGCTGTGAGACCAGATGTCTGTTCTTCTGTCTGAGGACAAACTGAGTTTTCCTTCATGAACACAACATCTCTTCTTAAGGCTTTATCTTATCACATCGCCACATCTCAATATGTTGAGTGGAGACTGCCATCGCTGTTACATCATCAAAAGATCAATCAAAAAATAACCAGCAAACCTAAATTATTTACAGTAGTTTCTGTGTTCTGTTGCAGTATCTTAGTTATACCTTAAGGAGAAACCAAGTTTCTACATGTACCAGTGTAGAGCATGTATGTGGAATAGCTGTGTATTTAAATTGTCACCTGGAAGAGGTGACAGCAGTGAGGGGAAGGTAGCTTCAGTTCCCAGGAAGACAGACATCAAGCTCTCCACAGAGCAGCCGTTCACCCCACACAGAGGCAGGCAGTGAAACAAACTAATATAAAATAATTTTTAAAAATTGGGATTTTATTTTTCTGTCACCCAGTCACAGTTAGAGGAAGGCAGCGTGAACATACATCTCAAACACAGTATAGGTATGGAACATAGAGATGAATGTATGAGTCCAGCCAATTAAATCACAAAAAAGCGCCTGGGAGGTTGGGAGACACGAGGTGACACACATGGCATGCACAACCACACCCCTCCTCCCTTTCAAGAAACCCTCACTACCACCATGTCCACCAGTAAAGGTTAGGCCTGCCACCCAGCCTCCCCACCAGCAGAACCGCTTAGGAGCAAGAGGGAGAATCCCCTAAGGCAGGGGTGTCAAACTCCAGTCCTCAAGGGCCAGTGACCTGCAACGTTTAGATGTGCCTCTGCAGCACCACCTGAATAGAATAATTAGGCCATTAGCAAGGCTCTGGAGAACTGATCTACACAAAGAGGAGGTAATTAAGCCATTTCATTTCAGTGGTTTGTACCTGTGGCACATCTAAAAACGGCAGGACACCGGCCCTTGAGGACTGGAGTTTGACACCTGTGCCCTAAGGTGTCCCAGACATGCTGCCAGGTATCAGTAATCCACAGAGGCTGAGACTCAGCAAGACCAGATAGCCCCAGAGAGGTCAATGGAGCAGGACTAAGGATGCAATAAGGCCCAACTAAGTCCCTGCACCCCACAACTAGTCTGGGACGTCCCAGTGGACCACTGGGTTAACAACCAGGAACCCACCCCAACATGACATGGCTGCTTCACACAAACATCACCACATCAATGGGGCACCCACACCAGTGCTCCTCCTTCCCACCACAACCCAACAACAGCCCCCCAAAGTTACCCCACACAACAGAGCCAAAACTAGTGCAGAGGCAGGACCAGCAGCAGGCCATGTCCCATGTCACACACTCAGCCCCCATCAGTTAAAGTGAACTCTGCTGTGGTTTGAATGCAAACCCCAAGTGGATTGGAGGCGCCACGCCGTTTTGTTAACATTTTGTGCAGAAAAAAGTTGCATTTAGTGTCTTCTTCAGTGGTTTTTGTGTTGTTTCTGTCAGGTTTGACACCTATTAAAGACAAGTTGAACAACACAGAAAAGACAAGAGAGTTAGATTCTTTTGTACTCGCGAGGAGAACGGACAGAGGTGTGTTTACAGTTACAAATCTCCAACCGCTCTGAAACACATTTGTCCGCTCCTCTCTTTTTATTACTTTCAGAGTCCCTATCACAGAGAGCACTGCAACTCTAAAGGGGTGGGGACAGAACATTTAGTTGCAGTGCTAATGACAATCACTAACTAAACACATGTTATCTTGCATTAAAACACAGAGTAAAAAGAACAGGTCGTATATCTTCAAGGCGACGAGTCTTCAGCTATCTTAACAGTTCAAATGAAGAAGAAGTCCTGCTGAGCAATAAACCCTGTGAGCACAGTTATCACTCTTCTCTTCAGGGAGGCCCTCTTGTGAAGACGGAGATAAAGTAGTTCAAAACATACAGAAACAGTCTTTATGTTGAAAGAAAAGAAAACAATCAAGGAACATCATATAAGTAACACTATTGTTATAAAGGAAACAACAAATATATGATAATATACATATTTCACCTAACAGTTTCCTTGAGTGATTCTTGGTGCAGCACCACCACAGGCAAGAGGGAGTCCAGGTGGGAGGCAGGTGGCTCAACGGGTTTGGTTGGTTTGACACAGTGCAGAGTAACGAAAATAAAGAAAACTGCTGAAGCTAATAATGCTTTTCGCATCTAATGTACATCAACATGAACAAACTGTGAAGTGTCACCACAAAATCTGTAGCTACATTTTCCAAAAAAGCAAAACATTTTCTTCATGACTCAACACAGATGCACAAATTCAAGGGTCCACTTTGTTTCTGAGTAGTAATTCTGGTAGCAAGACCATATTAACTATAACAATCAAAATGACCATGAAGCTCATGTAAGAATCATGAGCTCTTATACTCTCAGTTCTGCTGCTGTTTTCTCTGTAATGTTGTGTGTGTCTTGTATTTAGTTATCAACGTTCTCTCCAGCAAAGTGCCACTAGTCAGTCCTGTCTCCTTCACCATGGAGCCTCATTGCTGCTCTCTCTGCATCGCTTCACTGATGCAGGCGTCATGAACCTCAGCCCTTCCACTTGTCGTTCCATCCATCTATTCCTCCACGATAGGCAGTGGAGAAATATGACTTTCATTTTTCAGCTCTGAGTTGAAATGATTATTCATCGTTATTACTGACATGCTCATCATGGCAGCTGCCATCATAGCTGGAGTGGCAGTTTCTGGAGTTCATTAAGTCAAACTCGCTTCAGAGGCTGTTATGAAGGTGTGCTTCAAATTGCTGACAAACGTCCATTGTTCTCTGGCAGACAATTCAAAAAGGCCAGTGCAAACTTCAACATGTTATATGAGCAGCAAATTAATTCTACCTCTGACCCTGGGGTGGTATTTGAACAAAACAGAATAAATCAGTAATGTTTTTGTTAAAAAAAACAATCTAATGTGAGTGAAACAGGACCATGGTTTCCACTCTTTGTCTCTCCGCTGCTTCAATAAATGACATATTTCAGGAGTATTCTGAACTCCTATCTGGATTTTGATTATGCCACAAACTTACCAACTTTTTAACCATTATTAAAAACATCATTTGTTTTTATATATGTACATGCTGTATCCAGCCCCACCCATTTAGCATGGATGGCTGAGAATACACAGAGGGTGCAGTCAAAGCAAACTATGTTCAACTAACAGATCTGGGTTAGAGAAAAGCAGAGAAGAGAACTGTAAAACTACAAATCAACATTATGAATGTGTCTCATTACAATCCACTTTATGATTATCCTATTGTTTTTAACACCTGGATCAAACACTATGCAGATTTACTAAACTGTCACTTGAAAGAGCAGTTCTTTGTTTTTTACAGATTTTCTAAACATCAGTAATTTACACTTCTCGATTTATCAAACGCACCTGGGCCTATGAGCCTGAGGCCAGTGGTGAAGTAATGTCTTCAAAGGGTCAAAAAAAAAGGTGATAAGACAACAGCATGAACAGCCAGTTCCAAGTTCCTCTGGTGGATTTTGTTGTTTAACATCTTTGTTTTCTCACTTCCACCTCAAGTAGTCAAAATCATCATCCTGGTTTTATACAGAATTGGCAACACACCTGCTCTTCATCAGAGGAAACACCAGGAGAAAACAACAAAATCTAAACAAAGAAGCAGGAATAAGAACATTAAACAAGTTGACAAATTCATCTACAAAACTAAATGGTCTGCAAAATGAAACATTTAAGAGAGGGCAACTCAAAAGCTTACTTTAAAGAAAGCATACAATACAAAAAAACTTCATTTTGTAGAACCCAGTGATGCAATCAGTGACATCATACATTCATTTAAACAGGAAATGCAGAACACCGGCCCCTCCCACACCTGTCGAAAGGGACAACAATGGTGAATATAAAAGAAACAAACAAATAATTTACCCGAAAAGTACCTTGTAATTAAACAAACATTCTCATTTATCTAATGGTTTAGTCGTATTAGCTTCAAAAAAACATGCATGGACGTAAACTGCCTAAAACAAACCTGGTGTAGCAGCACAAATGGTACGCTGCCACTTTAAGTTCAATTTCAGCTGCTGCATATAAGCAGGTCTCTATCTGTCACAAGACTACTTGCGTCATGACGTCAACTCATTCTGCTTCCTTTGTTTGCTGAGCTGTGCTGGGTAAGCGTGGCTGTTTCTTTGTTTGTCAGCTTTTATCATAGCAATTAATTAGTGATGGTGAGATGAAGCCTCATGAGGCATTGAACCACTTGAGCCAACTGGTTCGAGAAAGGGTTCATTTCTTGAGGCTTCATGTGCACACGAAACCACCTACTGGCCAGGTGTATAATCACAGCCAGCTGTATCTTAACACGTGTGATGCATTGAATTTTTGTCTATTATGGCTCTTGGGAATGACGTCACAAAAGGTGTAGGACAAAATCATTTGTCTACATAAATTATGTATACACATATGTGTATAATAAAATATTGTTTGAATGTATTCTCTGTGTGTAATTATTCCCAAAATAGTAGTGTCATGTGATATGGCATGTTGTGTAATAAAGTTTTTCTGTGACTCTAGAAAAATGGCCTGGGCTTAATCAGGCAGAGGACAGTGAAAGTGCTTGTGGAACTAGGGAGGGGGTAGTGAATAGGCTAATGCTTGTGTAACTTGGATGATTTCATGCATTTTTATTAAGAAACAACAATTTCTCCACAGTTTTTGGTTTCAAACGATTTCTCTTTTTTGACACTACATGGATGAGGTGTTATTATTGTACCCCAACTCCTTGGAGCACAATAAACACCTCACCTTTACAGAACATAAGAAACAGTGAAAAATACAGTTCCTCATAAGCAAACCTAATGCATCTGCAAATGTTCAGTTCACCTTACCTTGTTAGGGCTTATCAATTCGAAATCGAAAGAGGAGGGGAAATCCTCCTCTTTCTCGCCGGCTCCATCCTACTCCTATCCTGTCCTCGTGCTCCTAAATCTCCTATCTATCTATCTATCTATCTATCTATCTATCTATCTATCCTAAACTCTCCAAACACCGAACTAACTGTCTCAAACTAAATAACCATTATCCAAACTCTGCTATCCAAACTATCAAAACTCTATCCACTCTCTCAACTGACCGCAACTCGCCTACAACAACCCACATTTTGAATGGATCCTGTGGGGTTTCTAAAGCTGTCAAACCCCGCGCCAACATCTGAGCCACTTCCCGAAGCAGTCACGTGGTACAGCCAGGCAGCGAGGCTTCGGACGTCATCGTTTTCGGCTCCTCCCCTAAATGAAGCAAGCCTCCATACGCGCTTTACGGAAACGCCCCCTCCATTACTCGACACACGCCTCGAAGCCTCGGCACATCACGTAACATCACTACAATTAATGCAAGCTGGTCTGATCTGTTTAGCCTCCCTTGCTGCGCCTCCAACTCCTGGACCAATTTGTTCGTTTGTTTGCTGCCGGGAAGGTAAGCGCTAGCATGGCTAGGTAACATCCATCTCATGTAAACGAAGCCTTTACTTAGCATTTTGTTACAGCTGCGCTGCATAGGCGAACTTGTGGATCTGTTTAACTGGCCGTGTGGTAATTTACAGGTAAGCAGCTACCGTAAGTTATAGTTTTTATCAGCAGTTGAATTATTAATCTACTCTATTTTTTAGCCTCCTGCTGAATCCCTGACGACTATTATATTTGGATATACACTTGCTGCTGTTTTGCCTACGATGAAATATTTTAAAAGACTTGTATGAACTTTCCCCCACTGCCGGGAGCATTGATGGCACTACGACCGGGATGAGGAGCAATGTTGTAGTGCTATTATATCACTGTTTTACTCATATTGTTTCATTTTTTGTCTTTCTTTTAGGGACTGAGGCGTCTGTGGTGGCGGTGGTGACCCCTGGTGGCGGTGTCTTGTCTCGTGTGTTTTGTTGGAGCACCTTTTTTTTGTAGTGTGTGTGTTTGCCGTGTCTTTGTAGTGTCCAGGATTTCGTCCCTTTTCTTCACTGGATGTTGCCCCTTTCCTCACTACTCTCCCCCCACCGGTAAGCCTCAGTTTCCTTTGAAATTTAAACATTTTATAATCAACTTTATTTAAAATGCCTTCACTGTTTTAACTATTCGATTTCAGGTTATTGTTAATTTAAACAACCTATTAAACTTTAATAAATTTTTTGTAGAACTGCCTGAATCTTGTCTCATTTCCTGTAGAACGTACCTGTGTCCTTATTATTATTATTATTATTATTATTATTCTATTTTCCTGGAGTTATTCCAGGTGGCGTTGTCGGTTTCCCTTATCTTAAACTTTAACATCTTACTTTTGGGTTTCCTAATAAAGAAAATCCACCCCAGGTTGCCACACTGGGATAGTGAGTGAAGTGAAGTTCTGACAGCAATGTTTACATTAAACATTATATAAAAAGAGTCTCTGACAAAATCTGAGTATCTCCAATGTTTTATTAGCATCATGAATCTTAGCAGTACCTCATTAAATATTCCACCCCTATAGAACAGATTCTCCCTTTAGGTCAAACTTTTAGGTTGACTTTAATCCCAAGATCTCAGCGTTCAGTGGAGCTCCAGCAAACACCTCAAACGACGTTCCTTCAAAACTGGATTTTTGAGCAGAAAAGTTCAAACAAACTTATGGAGTGCTTTCACACATTTTAGGACATGTAAACTAGAATTACATGAATGTTTAAAAGAAGCGATGGCAGCTTGCCTCTGCCAAGCCCCTGCCTCATTTTACCCCATCAGATGCTTTGTAGGACCACTTATTTACTCAAGCTCATTTGCCTGGGCAAAGTCTGCACAGTTTTTATCTACCTCATTAAAAAATCTCAAGCAAGTCAAGCTCTGGCAGTGATTAAGTGTTATGATGTCCAAGCAAACAGCCCCTGCCTCGCAGCTTTAATGTGTGTACACCCTGACTGACACCAACATGTCCCAGAGCTGCTTTATAATTAGAGGTCCTCTGCTCTGATCTGAGATTTACACCAGAAAAATCGTCTCTAGTGTCTGTCTGACTCACAGCTGAACATGCCCACATCTTTCATTGATGACTTGAAAGCCCCGTGCAACACTTTTCAAAGAACTGTGGGTTTTCAAGAGAAAGGAAAAAAAACAAACGTAAGCGCTTGTATACACACAGTAAATTAGGAACATACTTTATGAGAATAACACCTCTACAGAGAACACTCAGGGCAGACATGAAACACTGTCAGCTGCCTTGTCCTGCCCCACGAAGAATTCAGCGTGTAAATATCTGTCTTTCTCAGGGAGCTGTCTGACAGGATGTAAGCCACCTCATTATGTGAGGAAAGTAGCCAGGACATGGATGGTATTTGCAGGGTTTTGTCTGTGTGAAATGCAGTTGACCCAAATATTGATATATTGTAATATAAAACACCACCATTTTCTTTCTCACTGCCTGACGGTGAGAAACAAACTGACCTAAAGTCAGTCTGGTCAGACTTTTCCTGCTTTAGGTCAGTTAGAATGAGAAAAAAATCACAGATTTGCTGTATGTCAGGACAATCATTGCTATACAATTTACAATGGTTCAATAAATAATGAGTTTACATCAACTAATAAACAATCTGTTAAACATTTCAATTAATTGAGGCAAGTATTTGAGGATATCACCTCAAACTGCTTCCTTGTGTGACATCATGAAAAATACAAAATAAAACAAAAAATAACTTGACCGTATGTGGGCCCTTTAGTCTGATCAAACTAAAGTGTTTTGACTTTATAATCATTTTTGCCTTTGAAGGAAAGGTGGAAGCCTGGAAACCTGAAACTAAACATATGAGATACGCTGTTGGCAACATCAGTTTTTTGTTTGTTTTTATGTTTGTTTGTTTTCTTCAGGAGGGACTGGTGCACTTCAAAAAACAAACATTGTGAGAAGAGAATATTTTGTAGAAACACTGAAGCAAGACATTAGCAAGGAGGTCAAAGTGTGATACAAATGGGTCTTCTACCTTAATCAGACCATTTAGACACACAATCAATGATTTAGGATGACCACTACAAGGCCCTGACCTCACTACCACAGAACATTTGTGGGCAACGAAAAAAGCAACAAGACCCACAAACCAGAAAGTTACAGAATATTTGTCAAGAGGAATGGGACAAAATTTCCTGCAAACTATTGAAAAATGCCTCATTATTTCTAATTAGTCTGTAATTTAGCAAATAGAAGAAGTTTAGTCTAATTTAATGTCAGACAGTAAAGAAATATGTATATTTTAAAGTCTGTAAATTGGTGTGGTAACAATAATGACGTGTGATCTTTGCAGAACCCATACAGGGTGTGTGGAGTCATTTCATGGAGGGTCAGAGAAATAACAAGCAAACTGAAAAGAAGCTTATGAAGTCATAATTGTCTTGTTTAAATCGAGTTGGACTTTTCTGGAATCTGCAGAGTAAAACATAAAGAAATTCTCATTTGAACATAAACTGAAATGTCTGAAGAAAAGTAGGAATACTCCTAAGAGGATTTATCAGCAGTCAGTTTCTCCACACTCAGCTGCAGAAGAATAATTGCAACTACAGAACAATTTTTCTTTTGTGTTTCATCTACAAGTTCTAACTTTTTGCTTCAGATGGTTCAAGCTGGTCTCAAATCAAAGCTGCCCTGCACTCATTTATTGAGTTAACAAAGAATTTTAAGAATTTTCAGATGAAGAAATTCCAACGCAGAAGCTTAGTTGCTCAAATAGCATTTTAAAAAGTCACAGGAGAGTTCTGTGCTTGACTGGGTGATGGGTGGATTTACTAAAGCCCCTTCTCCACAGGCGTTGCTTTGACCAGTCCTTTCCGATTCCAACTCCAGCTCCAGCTGATGCAGAGCCCCTGAACGCTTCGTCTCTCATGCAGGTCATTGTTGAGTTTCTGGCCGAGTTACAGAACGGACTGGACTTTTTATTGTACATGTGATTGTTTGGGGAGCGCTTTCGTCTGACTTCACCATCTGCCTATGACATTATGGAGCAGCACTAACAGTTACTCACGCTGAGCTCCCTCCGCATGCATTGGAATATCATCGTCGTGATTACTACACCACTCGAGTCCAGGAGCAGCTGAGACGGGCATCTGTAGAGTTGCCATGGTCCTGTGCCGAAGCCAAATGGCTACATGTTGATGGAGCGGTGCCTGCAGGGGGGAGATGAATGTACTTAGCTCTCTCTGTTTCCTAGTTCAGTCGGCTGATGCTTCCTCCCAGAGTCCAGAGCAGGCGTCAGCATTTGAAACCTGTTCAACCCTCTCAGTCAGGCCAACTACGGCTCCCTGATGCCAGGAAATGGAATCTCATTAGGCCAGCGAGGGAGCGTTTCATGACCTTTCTTAGCTGGCTCTGTCTGCAGAATGTCTACAAGTTAAATATGTTCAATTAGATAAACTTGAGCAAGATTTAGTAAACTGTTGCTTCTACAGTAGTTGTGTCGCCTGCGGACTCTGTGACAGATTGTCATATTTTACTGCTTGTATCATCAGAATGTAGTTGTTCACTGTCAATTCTTAGTTAAAATATTAAGCAGCAAGTAAGCTGAAATCGAGTTTTACAGAAATTTTGAAGGTATTGTGTGTGTATGTTCATTACACTAAGATTACACTGACAGATACATTTATCAAAATGTTACTGTTGCCTTGCAGCAACATGATTCCAAGTTCTCAGCCTTTCTGCATGGACTTTAAATGTTCTCCTCATAAACGCAAATGTTCTTACTGGAACCAGAGTCCATGTCAGGTTAACTGGTCTCTCTAAATGGTAGGAACATGTGTACATTGTTATTATTCTGTGATGGATGTGATGAACCTTACATGAACAACCTTTCACTTTTTACCATTTGAATGTCTTCAGAATCTATTTCATCACAGTCAGATTTAGTTAGATTATAATCTAGATAAAACTATTCTGGATTAGACTGGATGAATTTCGACGGACTTGAATCACATCTACTCTGAAGTGAATCACCTGTCTGCCTTCTAGAGGTTTGCAATGACTTAGCTCTAAATGGGTAAACTGAATTGATTTTTGTTATTTTGCATATGTCTAAGATTTAGTTTTCAACAACCTGAAAGTAAATTGGGTAAAATCTCTAGATAAAGGTCGGACAGACCTAAAAGCAGAGTTCCCAGTAACGCTGCTGGTTGTCTGCTATTCTGGCCCATCTCTTCAGCTGTCCCCAACATTTCCTAGAACCTTTAGCCAACTTTACCTCTCTGTGTGTTCAAGGACAGCGACTGGAGTGAACAGGAGCCCAGCATCAGTAAAAGCAACAACACAGAGAGGCAGATGAAGGTTCTCTGACTTAAAAGCGAGCCAGCATGCAAAGAAAGATACTGGAAAATCAAAGAGGTGTAGAGCAGAGCAGGCAACACATGAATGGCAGAGGAAGAAAGTGGATGTAGGTGAAAGAATGAGCCCATTTTAAAGGAGACAGGAAGAATTTCTGCTTAATGTCTGTTAGAGTGGCTTTTTCAAATGTATCCAATTCTTTGATTATTTTTCAGATGAAAAGAATATGGCTTGAAAAGGTTCAATTTTAATACCTCAAGTAACAAAAAATGATGCTTTCCTTCACAATACAGTACAGTATGTCAGTCAGTTATTGCAATTCCTTTTTGACTTAGATCCAAACTAGTATAGTCAATCTTTTCTCTCTTTATAAATTAAATAATTTAACATTTATTTTTCATTATACTCTGACTTAAATTTTTGTCTGATTATCACATGTTGTTATGATATGAAGCAGTCTGTAAGACGGCAGCCACATTAGTGCAGTACATGCTGTACACAGTTGGCTGGGATGTGTTTATCTGTCTGCACACAAAATTGCAGAGAAAGTAATCTGTAGGTCTGATCACACCCCAAGGCACAGTCCATCATGCAAGAGAGACGAAGAGAAACACAAGCGAGTGGGCCGATGGATGTGACTAAACTCCCTTCTTCAAAGCTCTATCAAACAGGCCAAACACATGGCGGAAACCTTCAAAATGGTGCCAGGACCCCTCCATCCCGTGAGATGAAAACAGCAATGAGTAGGAGGAGAGAGGGGGAAGGAAGAACAGGGAGTCAAAGAAGAAAAGTGTTGCTGGCAATCCCTAAAGCTTAGAGTTTAAAGAAGAGAGGCACTTCGATTTTGTGGGGAGTGCCACCCTGACTGTTGGACTGTGTGGAATGAAAGCAGTCCTTCAGATAAAAGAGGAACAATTTACTGCATGGCCAGAGCATCCTCTGAAACGTGCAGGATGTGGGTGAGGAAACACTGGATGTGGAGGATGTGGAGGGTAATATTCTTATGTAAAAGGAGCTTGATGGGTGAAGTTAAAAGAGGTAAGCTGTGTGGGCTGCAGACATCACAGGGACCAAGGAGTTTGGAGAGTCAATTAATCGAAAGCTGCTCTTCCATCAAAACCCTCCTGTAATCTGAGTTATTTCTTTACACAAAGATGATGCTGAGGTTTGAATGATGCAGTTCTCTTTAGTCCTACTGTCCTTCATTCACCAGACACAAAATTAACCTGCTGCTCAGTATTTTAGCTTCCAAAACATTTCAGTCCTCAGCTGTTGGACCAAGGGCTCTCCGGGTCCCTCATGTTGTTTCTCTGCACCACTTTTCCATAAGTGTCGTAATTATGTAGGTAGAAAAGTCCAACTCTCTGCTGGTGTCTCATTCTCTTAGAGTCATTATGTATTCAACAAGGAAACAACATTAGGCTTCACTCTGAGGTTTAGGGGAACCAGTGAGGCCGAAGAGGCAGAAAGGAAACCTGAGCAGACATTCAGAGAAAACTGACTCATAGTTCATCCTGGGTTAGCAGCAGAACATCGCTTACTGAAACGATTCAAGACAGAATTATTCACTTTAATTTCAGAGTTATGGATAGAAGGAGGGTATATCTTTACATCATTATAAATGGCATAAAGTAAAATGATATTTGCTCTTAACAACTTACACCATTTGTCCTTAGCTCCATTTACTCAATCTAAATTATTATGTTGACATTCTTAGGTTTTCTAAAAGGTAACAAAACCCAAAATATTCAGTGGGTTATATATTTTTTAATCTTTTAGTTCAAATTGAATCATTTCCATTCCCTTCACTGCCAACTTCACTACTTGGAGATGAGACTTGGCAGACTGCGCTGTGTGGTGGAGCAGTAGTTAGTTCTGCTGTCTCTCAGTGAGACGATCCTGGGTTTGAATCCCAGCCAGGCCCTTCCTGTGTGGAGTTTGCATGTTCCCTCTGTGCATGCATAGATTCTGTCTGGCTAATCTGGTTAGTTTTCACAGTCCAAAAAGCATGCAGGTTTTTGGCTACTTCAACTGCCCCAAGTTGTGTGGGGGGGGGCGGCGTGTGTGTGTAGGCGTGTGCGTGTGTGGTTGTTTGTCCTGTATGTCCTGTTTTGAACTGTGTGGAGCGTACCTCGCCTTCTGCCCACTGACTGCTGCAGAGAGGCACCGGCCCCTCCCAGCTGGTGGGATGTCGTCAGTGCATGAATAAAATAGATTCTCTTTTGCTATATCAGACACAGTTTCTATGCATGTAAGTGAGAAAAATAAGAGGAGTTGTGTAGGCCTCATCAGGTCAGACTTGAAGGAATAGTTTGATGTCATCTGCATAACATGTAAGAGACGTCATCAGGCCTTTTCCTCTGCCAAATAGCCACACAGCTCAACTTGGCTCACTGCTTGGGTGGTTTTCTGTTACTATTGAGTAGCAGCTCAAATGGATGGGGTCGTCATATGGGTGGTCCCAGAGTCCAAAAAGTATCACTATGTGATTTGTACACAGCACAAAGACACCAATAGAGGACATGTAGCCTGGTAAAAACATATGGGGGATTTGCAGATTCCACACAGTGTCACATGGGACAGTCACATTCTGTTGACTTTCTAACATCACAGAGATGGCCGCCTGTGGATTGGAAGGCAATGGACATCTGCAGCTTCATCCCCATTAGGCTGTGGGGAGCAAGCCTTTGTTCTCCTTTGTTCTAGCTTTGCTTCGGCCATAAATGAGAAATAATCACTTGCTTGAGGCTCTGTTAAAGTTTTAAACGATTGGATCTGATTTTACCCAATCACTAACTTTTGTCCCTGATGTATGGAATGTGCCAATATTAACCATGAAAGGAAGCTACACTATGAAGCTAACTAGAAATTGCATGCGCGTTGAACAACCATTCCATTGTAAAGGCCAGGTGTAGGTGTTAGGAAAACTATGGTAAGAGGTAAGAGAGTGGGAAAATACTAATACATTAGCACACCGGACAGAGGGGTAAAATATGATAGTTTACCGGACAAAACGGGAGACTTGACAGGTATGGCAAGGACAGAAGTGTCAAACCGAACCAAACAATATCTTTGCCATCAATAAAAATTCCTCTTGGTCAGTCATTCAGAACTCCTCATTCTGTTTGCTGATTGGCCTGGTAGAAATTTAACCAGAGAAATCGAGGTCAATGGGAGAGATCCCAGATGCAAGAGGGAAGGGAGATGAGAATCCAGGGGCTTTGCAGAGGAAGGCAATGGCCAAACTGGAGGTCATGGAAGCTGTGTTAAACATTCTGCTCAGTCAAGCTTCTCGCCTGACTCAGTTGCTGTTGTTTTTATAAATGGCAGGTTGGATTAGTGTAAGGGAGTCGGTCTTGTGATGCAACTCCACCAGCGTGATTCCACCCTGATCAATCAGAGACCAACAGACTTCTGCTGCGGTGTTTTCAGTGGAAAGGGGGAAGGTACAACGCAACTATTACAAGTGGAAAACCCTTAGACCCACTGCTGGGAGAAAAGGACCACTTGTGGAGGAACGACGAGACTAAAGGAGGCAAACTTATTACCAAATAACAGTGGCTCAGCAATGAATTTGTGTGAACCTGCAGACAACAAGCAGGTATTGTTGAATGAGGTAAGTAAGACTCTGTTGCATAAGTTAGACTTATCAGAGCAGCTGAGAGAAGTAATGTGTGAGGTGATTTTCTCTTTGCTCTCTCCCCTCCCATTGTGGCTAAGTGACCCATAGCCACTGCTGGAAGTTGCTACTTCCTAAAATTTCATTTCCATGGACACCGCAGTGATGACTGATAAAAAGTAAACAATCTAGAGAAGACAGGGAGAATATTTGCTTTTATTGTGTTACTTGGACTGTGTTGTATATTAATTTTATATTTATTTATGTTCATTTAGGTAGATTTAAATATATCTTGTTGAAGTTCAGGCTACTGCCCATTGCACCGTCCGAGCCAGAAATACCCACTCACTGATGACATGTATTTCCCATCAGCTGGAATGGCATGAAAGGAAAATAGGAGATAAAGAGATCAGATCGACAGGTTGATACATGGAGCAAGGGCAAACAGAGACAGAGCAGCAGGACCAACAGGGGCAGAGATGCAAATAGTATGGGCAGCTACAGCCGGAAATAAAGGAAGAAGTATGGTGATGAAGGCGGTACAACAAGAGGTGACCCTGGGAGGACAGCGAACAGCGAGGCCCGTAGCGACAGGAAGCCACCTGACACTCAGAGCCCAAGACTCACAAGATGCTCTGCATGTCTGTAGGACAGAGTACTGGAGAAACTTGTTTTGTTGTATTCATCGCTTCATCCCCACAGCCTAATGGGGATGAAGCTGCAGATGTCCATTGCCTTCCAATCCACAGGCGGCCATCTCTGTGATGTTAGAAAGTCAACAGAATGTGACTGTCCCATGTGACACTGTGTGGAATCTGCAAATCCCCCATTTGGGAAAAAGATTAACAAATGGCTGTGCCACCATATGAGCTCCTGATCAAAATGTAGATGTAGGTTAGCAGTAACAAGTCTCAAACCTTAAGCTAGCCCTTACCTGAGACTGGGAATTAGGCCTAAATGCTTGTGACAAGGCTTGAATGAGGCTAAGTGTAGCCTTAGCCTCAGAGTCATCTTTTAAACAATAGTAATTAAGTTCCTTTGAGATTTTCACTTTGTAGCAGAATTTCTCACTTGTGTTGTGCTGACTGAGGCCCTCCAGCACACACCACAACCCCAGCTGTGACTCTCTGTTTTGGATGTGCTTAACCTCCCCGTCCTGACTTTCCATTCCATTTAACTTGATCAGTTCATTAAGAAAATGAAGTGTGGGATCCTAATGAGGGGTTTTTAACGAGGGACATCAAATCGCCTCTTTGAACCCAGTGTTTAATCAGGAATGGAGCGGAAGCAGTGAGCGGACAAAGAGATGAGGAGGCAGCAAAAAGAAAGAGGACTTCAGAAAACATTCATGTTTTTGGTTTTACTCTGAAGTTTTAGCTTCAACACTCCTATTTACTGAAGCGATATGTAACCTTCATAGCTGTAGTTCTAATCACAGGTTTATATCTGTTTATCTATGGTGTGAAAGTCACACTAAATTAGCGATTGTAATCATGCATTTTAATGCCACACTCAATATTTAATTCAAAGTGGGTTAATCCATACAGTTACAAAATTACATATTTATATATACAGTATATACCCTATTAATTCTATGTGAACTCTCTTTTATATTGTGGATGTATATACATATACATACATTTTATTCAGTCTTATTATTCAGCTCATAAACTACTAAGAGCAAAAACCATTTTCAATCTGTCCCTTGAAGTTAAAAAGTTACCTCACATTATGGGAAACATCATGCTGTTTGTTTCCATAAACATGCACAAAGAAATGGAAAGGATCAACTAAAACTACTATGCCAGTGAGTTGGGTAATGTGGGGCTTATGTGTGTTTGTTGTTGGTGGTGTCTCATGTTATGGCATAAAATTCAATACAGATATCTGAGGCTCAAGCCTGCAATGGTACAACTGGAAGACGATGGGACATCAGTGTCACCTAACTGGCATTCACATGTAAAGGGTTAATGGTCTATCGACACTGTTTGGGGAAAATGACAAGAAACATATTTGGTGAAGTGGAGGTAGACTGTCAAATCTAATACCAGCTGCTAAGCATAGTTATGGCAGCATTATGCTGTGGGGCTGCATTGTTGCCAGTACTGGTGCATCTCTAAAAGTGAATGAAATTGTTTTATATTCAGCTCAAATCAACAGCTACACGGTTGAAACACTGATGCAACTGAGCCTCCAATAACCCCAAAATAAGAACTGATTTTAAACTTTACGAAGAATGCTGTTTCTATTTGTCATATTTTTATGAGCATAAAAATCCAAAACCTTTCCAATAGCTAAAATGAAACTGGAGCTCTCTGAAACCAGGTAACAGGCTTGGTGTGTTAGCATGCAAACATCCATCTGCATTATTAGCAAAGCTGTTTAGGGGAGTCTCTTTGGTCCATTAGTGAGATCCAGAAGAATAATGAACTCATGGGACTGAAACTTTGTGTGCATGTTCAGCATAATCCATCTCTTTTTTTCCAGCTGGTTGCTTTGATAAACAACCTCCTATGAAAACTCTGAGGAGGGGCACCGGGCCAAGAATGAAGAGGCAGAGTGAAACCGCGCACACACGAGCGGACAGCAGAGAGCTGAAAGCGAGAGTTCTCGTCTTTTAAACAGGAATAAGTCTGAAGGCTCATATTTCATTAAGTCCTTATTACGAGGTACTGTCGTCGCCGGTGCAACGCGCTGTAATCTGTAAGCCATTACAGGTGGCTAAAAATAACTACGTTAACACACACAGCTGCCAAGCCAACCGGCAAAATTTTAATAAACGTCATGTAAAGTGCCGCAACAATCAAATTTAATAGGCCTGAACCATGGCAACACTGCTATGCCCCTCAGTGCAGTTTGCATAAAGAAAATGACAGTAAACCTAATAACAGAAGGATATTTGTTTCTTTTACATATTTAATTCATAAGGTGTTGTTTTATTTAGAGCTCTGCGTTTGGCTCAGTATCACAGAGAGCTCTGCCGGGAGCAATCTGGGAGAAAACCACACAATAAGAGATGCAAATAGAGGTGATTTTAAGAAACACGGGAGGGCAAAAACAAAACATCATCAGAGTCCACAAAAGACTTTAGCATCTCCCAACTTTGTGCCTCTTTGAGTATTTCCTACAGTAACCTCATGTCTCTGACCTTTTATGGTAATAAAGTGGAGTCAGCACAGGAAAATGACACAAAATGAGACCTGGGGAACAAAACCTCACCTACCCCCCTCCTGTGAATGCAGTATGATGTGTCTATGGGTAAAGCTGACCATATTTATGTGTATTTATGGAAATAGCTGAAAGAGAAAATCTAGCGTTATATTCTCATGAGGGCCTTCTCCATTGTCCAGTCTCACTCTAGCTGGTTCGGTTCTAGCCAGGTTAGGTGTGTCTCTATTGGCTGTGTGATCATGGCTGACTCAGGTCAACCCAGAAGACCCATTTTGTCTTATTAAAATTCATTACTGGTCCAAACACAATGAAAACAGTTAAGGTTATCTGATCAGTTTGCTATTCATAGAAATCAGTCGATATTGTTGCTTTTAATTTTGAACATGTGTAACCTTTTGAATTTAGATAACACAGTTAAAAGATGTACACCAACATCCAGACATGAACCATAGAAACATGTTGTTCAGTACATGGGGAACCTCAGCCCGTTCTACCCAGTCAGGTCACTCACCTGTTTCCAGTCACCTGTGGAACGTGTTCTCTCAGCATTCTGCCACTTTCCCAGTCTTTTGTTCCAACTTCTTTTAGAACCTGCTACAAGTTCCAAAAAAAAACCTGCAACAGTTACTATTCATCAATTCCAAATTACTGAATATTTGCAAAACCACAATAAAAATTTTCCATTTCAACATTGAATATGTTTAATGAGCTGGAACAAGTGGCTGGGGAGAGGGAAGTCTGGGCCTGCCTACTTAGGCTGCTGCCACCGTGACCCGACCCAGGATAAGCGGAAGAAAATGGATGGATGGATGGATGGATGGATGGATGGATGGATGGATGGATGGATGGATGGATGGATGGATGGATGGATGGATGGATGGATGGATGGAACATTAAATATTTTGTCTTTGTAGTGAATTCCATTGAATAGGTGGGAAAAGAATTTGCAAATTATCATATTCAGTTTTTATTTATGTCTTACATAACGTCCTAACTTCAATGGAATTGGGTTTGTAGATTAGAGCAATAATTTGTTAGAATGGCCCTCATTGCCCAGAAATAGGATGTGTTATGTACTTGTTTCAGGTAGCAGGGCTTGGCGCCATGGTAACAGACATTTTATAAAAACAGTGTAAGCAGGATGAAGTGATGAGACAGGAAACATATCTATCTCTGGAGTCTCTTCTGTTTATTAAACATTTCCAACAGCATCATATCTTGTCTTCTTTTCTCATAACCATTATGCCAAAGTCATTCTCTTTGTCAAAGCAGCACAGTTTCTGTTTCTGTCATTTTAACAATTCCATCAATGACATTTGTACATAGGTACAGCATCTCTCTAACATGTCAACCTCATAGTTCAACTTCCACGTCTTAACAAATATGTTATTACATAAATTGACAGAAAGACATATATATATATATATATATATATATATATATATATATATATATATATATATATATATATATATATATATATATTCAACTAGATTTAACTCAGGTAGCATATTTGAAAGTTCTGAAGAAAATATCCAAAGTACAATTCAACAAAATTCAGAATAATGATGTATTCATCCACAATTGTTTTATCAGCACAGCCATTTTTTCACATTTTGTTTGTAAATTTAAATAAAATCTATAACATAACTTTGTATACCACTGCAGCAGCTTCTGACAACCTTAACACATGATAGCTGAACAGTACTGCTACTTCCACTTTCTCTGTTGGTGCACAATAGATCGGGTTTAATGACAAACAGCAAAACAAACCACCAGAGCACTCTTTGTATCTGTAAAGATATTCAATATGTATAAGATATTTAACCAAATCAAGAACCTGTTGTTATTTACTGACAGCTTAAACATGTGCTTTATAAATCCTCCTGGAGTCTGTTCTGGACCACAGATACATTGTCCCAACTTCTGAGGAAGAACAGTATTAGATGTCTTAAAAGTTACCAGAAGTTGCTGCAAACAGGCTCACAGATAGATGTGCTCCTGATCAGAACCTTAAGACAGAAAAATAAACTAAGGGGCTTCACATTTTATGCTGCTGGGTTGGAATTGTGCTGCAAGTTAAACTTCAAAATGCTCGAGGATGCGCTATAGGAATAACTGGTAGATTGATTGATCGATTGATTGATTGTAGCGGTTGCAGGAGACTCCATCTAATTGTGAGGCAAATGTCTGTGGCTGAACATGTTACAGTCTTTTAAGAAAGTGAAATCCAGCAGGAATGGGTTGTTGTGAGAGATTGTTTCAATCTACAAAACATTTCTTATTTTGCAAAATAAGAAATTATTCTACAAAACATTTCTTATTTTATAGCCAAAATGGATCCACATGCAGAAATTAAACATACTCAGGTTTTTGTTACATGTCTGTAACAACATACATCTGTGTTTCTTACAGTTTGGTTCCCGTGTCTCTGTGCACGTCTGCAGCAGCCAAAGTGTGCACTTGTAGAATAATCAGCAGCTACTTGTGAAGGCCAAACTCAAGATGTTATTCTCAGGGGGAATCTAAGTGTTAAACAGCAACACAGCCTTGATGATTGCATTCACTCTCCTCAGCATAACCCCATGGCCACATGCACAGGCTATTACTCTTCTCCCCTGACACTCGCTGACAGCGAGTCGCCCCCACTTTTCCCCAGCACAAAGGAACCCACACCGCACCTTTAAATGCATCTTCAAAGCTAATACAGTCCACACATTGATTTGAGCTGGTTCTGCCCTCACAGCCCGTGTAGCAAAGGCCTGGGGTGAAAGGAAGGAAGGTGGGAGGTGAGGGGGACAGAATGAATCAAAGATAAATCAAGAGATGTGAAGGGCGGAGAGGTGATGGGTTAAGTACTGCAAACAGCAGCAATACACTGGAGTGTAGAGGCAGAGCAGCATGGATGGAAGCATGTCAGTCTTAACAGAGCGGACAGACGGGATGAAATGAGGCCATGAAGGAGCAAGGAAGGAAAAAAAAGATGGAGAACAGCGACATGCTAGTCCATCTCCCCATGGCTCCCGTCCAACACTTTTAGAGCGCGCTGCAACTGCATAAAGATGTCAAGCGGAAAACGCAGAGCGATTATAAAACTCTGGGAGGGGCAGGGAGGGGCTCCGTCCCTGGGTTTCTATGGAGTCACACCGGCTCTTCAGAAAAACACTCTGATTTTCCACTTTTCACCATCAACTTAGGCAAGGCAAGGCAAGTTTATTTATATAGCACTTTAAAACAGTACCACTGACCAAAGTGCTGTACAATCACACGATTAAACAAATAAAGATCAAAATTAAAACACATAAAAACCAACAATGCAGTGACGTAAAACACTCTATATAATACATAAACATACCCAGATAAATACAGAAAAGCAGCATCTCAAACTGAATCAAAGGCCAACCGAAAAAGGTAAGTCTTAAGAGCAGATTTAAAAATTGCTAAAGAGGGGGCCACACAGGATCCAGCCAGAGCAACACACACAAACTCAACTCATTTTACTGAGCACAAATCATAAAATTCTGTGTAATCCGAACACTACTGACCATGTAGGTAGTTTACCTGGTGGTTTTGATAAGATCCTCACCAGTGGCAGGAGTAGAAACAGATCTCCTAATGTAAATCATCTGGTAAAGAAAGAGTTCATATATGAGTAGTGGCTAGAGCTAATGGGAATTATGGGATAGAGTTTTAAAAATAATGATTTATTTCACAACCATAAAGGAAGAAAGTAATTTTTTTAAGTTTTTCAGTGTGTGGTATTGTGCCTTGGTTCTTCCTGATGTGCCTTCATCCTTAGTCTCTGGCTAGATGAGCTCCATGAATGACATCAACTTCACAGATTATATAATAATAATAATAATAATAATAATAATAATAATAATAATAATAATAATAATAATAATAATAATAATAATAAAGGTTTCACTGTTGCTTTTATGGTGTACAAGTTTTATGAGCTTAATTCTTAAAACAAATTCAAAAATTAGTTTAGAAGACTGCTCACTTTTTAGAAATTTATAAAGATTAATTTTGTGCACATGAAAAATACATAAATGTGTTTTAACAGATTCATTTAAAAAACTCCGTATTTCTGATTCTGTTTGATAAACGTTAGTTTCTCTCAAAATTCAGCCATTTAGGAACCTAATTACCATATTTATGCCACAAATTGGTGCAGATCTTCTGCTCCTACATTTGCATATAAAAGGACGAGTTATTTGACAACTAAAAGGCCTTAACAAACTTTCAAAACATGAAACTGAGATGTCGCATTAAAGAAGATGAAATATTTTATTTCTGCTCTCTAATCTCAACTGGGCCAAAATGTAGTGAACTGATAAAATGCAACGGAATAAATCAGCTCTGAATATTCAGAACTAGAGGCGTAACAAGCGAAGCAGAATGTGGCTGATGAGATGAAACCTCTGCTCTGTGCTTCAATGGGAATGAAAGGCTGTTTAATATTTGATACAGCCTTCAGTGGAGACGATGAGACGGAGATAAAGCTGTACATATGGAGCTGTGTGTTGGCTGTGGCCCATAGTATAAAAACAACCATGATCTCTTGGTTAACCTACCTAACAAGGTCATCCAACAGGCTGTTGTTGGATGACCAACAACAGCCTCTGCATTGTTGTTTGGTGGAAGGTGACTGGCGAGCGCTCCACACCAAACTGGTCGACTTTCCTGAGAGGTTTGTGGGACATCAGATGTACAGAGTCAAAGAATTAAAAAGTGGGTGGGGCTAAGGTGACTGACCCTTTGCAACTACATCACCTACTCATGTTGGAAGTGAGGAATGGGAATACTGAACTGCGATTGTCTTCCCAAGCTGTTTTTGCCAGTGCAGTCATGGCTTCTAGTTGTTCATGTCTGTGGATGTAGCACACCTAGCTGGTGCTCATAGATAGATTTTTACAAAAGGTTTCCATAGAAACTGACCCAAACCTTCTCTCTGAGGTGTTAGTTGATTTGATCAAACCGCTGACTTTATCTGAATTCACACCACATGGTTTATATCACTATGTGGGCCTTTCCCTGTTAACCAAAGCAGACTTCAGTACAAAAGTCTAGATGCTCAGCCGTTTTCTTTCATTCATGGTCAGCTACATGCTGGTGGGGCATTTTCTCCATGGTTACCAGTGATTAGGTACACATCTTCTCCACAATATTTGATCCAATCTTATTGACTTATGAAGTATATGAACATTAACAGTAATGGCATTCAACAAATAATTTTGAATGAGATATGTGCAGAATTACAGTCCAGCTGTTTTGAATACATAATTCCACCATGTTAATGAGCTCTGTCCATCACCTAAAGCTCATTATCAAAAACAGACATTAGCAGGCTGTTATGGCTGAGTGGATAATACAGATTAATATCAGAAACAACTCCTATTTATCAGTAACATCCATCCCTGAATCTTTTTCTTTTTCAATTTAAATCCATTCTAGTGTTTGCACTTAAAAGACAGAAAGGAGCCCAGACAGAGGAGCAGCTGGGTAAAGGCTGGGTTGGGGTCCTTCAGAAGGTCGGGGTCAGTGTGATGCTCCAGGCAGTCAGGAGAGAAGGCAACGAGCCACCTCCACTGCTGCTCCCTGTTTCCCTCTCTGTCTTGGCCTCCCCCCTATCCCCTTAACAGCTCTTCCTCGTTTTGAACTTTTCTTCCAGTCCCTTAGGCAGCACCTTCGGTCCAGCACCACCTCTTCATGGTGAGAGGGAATCAATAGTGCTCAGGTCTGCGTGGTGGAGGAGGCATTGATTGTTCAGTCCCTTCGACAGCCCTTTCTCTGTCTGTTCAGAAAAGCCTGAGGGCAGGAAGTTTTAGACTTGTTTTCATATCAGGCAGACATTTATCTAATTTTGGATCTCCAGAGATGCAAAGAGTGGATTTTTACACTGTTTCCTCCTCGCTGAATCAAACCACCGGAGGCCTCCCGTCACCAAGCAGGGCAAATTATCGCTGAAATGACCCTGAATGTAATGCTACTGGTAATCACTGGATTGTTGCCTTAATCACTGAGGTGCTGCTTTGGAATGAGGAATGGCACCAGGGACCGGAAGCCTGTGTGAAGCAGTAGGTTAATTTGGCTGCGATTTAAGGTAGCTGGGAAATGACTAATGCTTCTGCGGACAGGATGGAGCTGTGGGAGGTGCTCTCAGCTAATGGGGGGAACAAAATATCACCACATGCAACATGGCATTAAAGAGGGGCATGGCGAAAAGTGGTGCATTAAAAGTCCAGATTGGTTGCAAGGATACTAGTGTAGGTCTTATTCTTCAGAGCTTCATTTAGTGTAGCTGAGCTTCTCGTGGTTCAGCGCCGCCGGAGGCTCTGGGGAGAGACGCTGTGGAGCTCTCATTTTACACAGCCTCTCTTCTCTGCTGCAGTCCAGCAATCTAAATCTTTCAGGAAGTTATTTACCATCTATTGCACAAAATAGGAAAGTAGAAGTGAAGATTTTTTTTAAGACAGCTGCTGCAGCATAAACACTATTTATGTTGTTGCTTTGCTAGTTCTACTCAGTTTTTGACCCCTCTTGGCAGCAACTACTACCACCAACAATTGGCAATAAATGGCTAATTTATTTATTTTTTGCCATAGCAGAATTCCTTACAGGATTTGCAAAACACTCCTCCAAGTCATCTTAGATGATGTTTTTCAGCATGAATGGTCTTTGTAAGGTCATAACACAGCATCTCCATCAGATTGAAATCCAGAATTTGACTAGGCAACTCCAGAATCTTTGTTGTAGTTTTAAGCCAATCTGAGGTGGACTTGCGGTTCCAGTTTGGATCATTGACCTGCTGCATAATCCAAGAGTTTTCTCTGATGTTCAGAAATTCTCTGAGATTTTCTGAAACAGAGCAGAAGTCAGCAGCATGCAGTCACACTACCACCACCACCACCACCATCATCATCATCGTCATCATCATCTTCATCATCATCATCATGAACTGCTGGAGTTTTACATGCAGCAGAATCCCTACCTTTGTCTTGTAGTCCAAAGAACATTTTCTTAAGCCTTGGAGATCATCAAGATGCTTTTCAGCAGGTGAGCGGTGGACCTTTGTGTTCTTCTGAGCCAGCAGTGGTTTTGGGCTTGGAATGTTTCCATGGAGACCAACTTCCAAGTCTCCTTAATCGAAGTGGGTGAGGCTTGCAGAGCTTTAGATCTTATTCTGGGTTCTCTTTTACCTCTTGGATGAGTCATTAATGCACTCTTGGAGTAATGTTGATGGGTCAGCCTCAATCAGGAAGGCTCAACATTGTTCAATGTTTTCTCCCTGTGGCTCACTGGACTCTAGAGCTCTTACAGTGTATTCACAGAATTCATTTCCCTCGTTTGTCCGAACTTTTAGTGCAGGTGTGAACATATTTGAGTGAACCCTGGTTTGACCAAACAACCGAACCATGACCCAACTTTTGAGGCAGTCTCGGTCCGCTGCCAAAAGAACTCTGGTGCAGTTCACTTATGGTGTGAAAACAGACCAGCCTCGATCCAAAGCAACTACAGCTAACACACACCTTTATGGGCTTCATGAGCCACCGTTGCTGATCACTACGGTAAAAATGAGCCTTTCAGTGTTGCCAACACTGATACTGTAGGTACTAATAGGGCTTCAATTGTACCTGAAATATGCACATTACCTCCAAAGTTTGGTTTTTCCAGGTTTGTGCTCCATTATTTCTGTTCTGTGATTGTTACCTGGGCAACTTCATTTAGAAATTATTGCAAGAAAGCACAATGTGAAAGCAAACCACACCAAATGAAAAAACTAAAAGTTTTTAGTCCAGACCAAACAAGTAGACCAAAGACCTTTTCTGGTGTGAACACACTTTTAGAAATGGCTCTGTCAAAGATTAGTTTCTCCTACTAGGTGTCAGTAAGGGTCCATAGTTTAACTTAAAATTTACCAACCAAACAAAACATAATGATGGAGTCAGCACACTCCCCGCTTGGCAAAATATTATTTTGACACCATAAGAATAGAAAACTGTCTCTGTCCATCTTCAAAAGCCTTCAGAAAGCAGAACAATAATTTCTGAGACAGGTCTGTGGAAAATCTTGGCATGTCCCCCTTTTGTAGTCTTCACTTCTACTTTGCGTACAATTCTGTCACTGCTTGGTAAGGTTTTCACAATAATTCCAATGGGCCAATCGTTCCTGTGGGCTTGACTGTCTTTAAGCAAAACAACATCTCCGATCTTTATGTTTTTCTCTTGCTGAGTCCATTTCCTGCGCACTTGTAGAGTGGACAAATATTCTTGTTTCCATCTCTTCCAGAAAGTGTCTGCAAGACACTGGACATGTTTCCATTGTTTACCTTGGAGAACACCCATCTTGAATTCACCAGAAGGAGCTGACGCTGTGCTTGTCTTTTGAGTAAGCAACATGGCTGGAGTGAGGATTGTTGGCATCTCAGGATCATTAGACACAGACACCAAAGGTCTGGCATTCATGATCGCCATGACTTCAGCCATGAGAGTGCTCAAAACCTCGTGTGTGAGATGAGTGTGTCCTGTTTGAAGTAACATAGCATCCAGAATGCGTCTGGATACACCGATAAGTCTCTCCCATGAACCACCCATGTGTGATGAATGTGGTGGGTTAAAGATCCATGTGCATCCTTTGCTTTGGAGATAGGATTCAACCATTGCCTCTTTGGAGATGATGTTCAGTTCTCTGCATGCACCCACAAAGTTGGTTCCCCTGTCAGATCGGAGAAGTTTAGCAGGACCACGGATAGCAAAAAATCTCCTCAGAGCGTTGATAAAGCTATCTGTTGACATGGTTTCCACCAGCTCTATGTGCACAGCTCTGGTTGACAAACAGTAGAACATTTGCTGCACATCTGCTGTCACAGCTACCAGTTCTCTTCGAACCCTCAGAAGAACTCCTATCAGAGTGTTGTTCAAATCTGGTCCCTTCAGAAGTACATCATTTAAAGACACTCCTTCATATGCAGCACTTGAATCAAACACCACCCTGATCTGTCCTGGTTTTTTCGGGTGGTAGACACCAAATGTTCGAAGATACCAATGCTCTTTACCTTCTTCTAAGGGGGGTGCTAGTTCAGCTTGGTCTTTATCAAGCATTTTCTGGATGAACTCCTTGAAGTGTTCTTTCATGTCTGGCTTTTTCTCCAAAGTTTTTCTGAGTGAGTCAAGGCGCTTCATTGCATGTCCCCGGTTACTTGTAAGAAGTTGTCTTGGAGAGTAAAATGGTAAAGGGGCTACCCAGCTGTGATCCTCATTTTGGGAGACTTCTTTATCCATAATGCTCAGAAAGGTTTTGTCGTTTACAGACAATCCCGATTTGTTATCATCTTTGGTTCTTTCAAATACTGCATGTTTGTGATTCTCTGAGTACATAGGTTGAATAATGTCTTCACGAGCAAGGGGGTGGATCTGATGTTGTGAGGTGCCATAGTTCTCCTTTATTCGGATACTGTTCGGACATGGACTGAGAAAGGATGTGCGCCCACTCTGCAACACGTTTGCCTTAAAGGCACTGACCTTTGTAGATCCATGAAAACTTCCCACACAAACATCACCCACTACAACCCAACCCAGGTCGAGTCGCTTTGCATATGGAGCATCGTGAGGTCCATTTATTTGCTCTCTCACCTTATGCACTCGTAGGACATCTCTTCCTAGCAGCAGCAGGATAGGAGCATCTGGGTCCACTGCTGGAATCTTATGGGCGATTGACTTTAGATGGGAGTGATGTTGTGCTGCTTCAGGTGAAGGTATTTCCAGTCTGTCATCTGGCACCATGTCACATTCAATTAAGGTAGGAAGTGGTATCTGTACTTTTCCATCCATAGACTTGAGACTTGTCTCTGTAGTTCCAGAACAGGTTTTTAATGTGTATGGAGCTGTGTTGGCTTTAACTCCAAACAAGTCAAAAAACTCTGTCTTAGCAAGCGATTTGTTGCTCTGCTCATCAAGAACAGCATACATTTTAACTGCTTTGTCTTCTCTTCCTACAGGGTATGCTTTAACTAAACAAATCTTAGCACATGAACGTGAACAGTCTAAGTTATTACAAACCTGTGTGCACTTTGATGTGATGGGTGTATCTTCACCTGGCTCCCCACTTTCCTCTTTGTCAGAGCCACAGGTCTCCGTTGTAGTTGAAGGAGGATTTGGATGTAAAGCTGTTATGTGTGCCTCACTTTGACACTCAAAACATTTAATGGTTGCTTTGCAATCCTTTGCCATGTGCTGAGTCGATCCACAACACCTGTAGCAGATATAGTTATCTTTAAGATAAGCTTTGCGTTCTCCGATGGGTTTGTTCCTAAAGGTTCTGCACTTTTGGAGTGGATGTGGCTTTTTGTGAATTGGACATTCCCGAGCTGGATCTTTGACCTTTTTCTTTGGTGAAAGAGTAGTGCAATCTGCAGACTTTAAAGGAATTTCTGTTTTGTGTGTTGACACCAAAAGACTGCTGTTGTACCTGGTCTTCTTATCTGACTTTGAGAACATGTAGCTGCTTGATGTGGTAAACACAAAACTAGGATCATTTCTCACCTTAGCCTGATTTCTGACAAACTGAGAGAAGAAAGAAAATGGAGGAAATGGCACTTCATAGTCCTCTTTGTACTTGGATGCTTGAGTTATCCATTTTTCTTGTAAGCTGTGAGGCAACTTTTCCACTATGGGATTTACGCCACGAGCTGTGTCTAGATAAGTAAGGCCTGGCAAGTATCCTTATACTTTTGCACATTCTAGCTCAAGTAGAATGTCACCAAGTTCTCGTAGCTTGCCGTTGTCTCGGTTTGTTAGCTTTGGAAAGTTTTCAATTTTTTTGAACAGTGCATTTTCTATAACTTCTGGCATTCCATAGCATTCCTCTAAACGTTGCCACACCATGCTGAGGCCTGCTGCGGGGTTAAAAACATGAACTGAACGAATTCTCATTGCTTGTTGCGATGAGTCTAACCCCAGCCATTTTACCATCAAGTCCAGTTCCTCTCTGGGTGACAGGTTCAAGTCCTGCGTTGCACCACGAAAAGATGCTTTCCATGACCAATAGTGTTCAGGGCGGTCGTCAAATTTTAAAAGACCCGAACTGACAAACTCACGTCTCATCAAGTATTTTGCAAGATCATGTGCTCCTTGTGGCTCTGGTCCAAATCCTCTATCAGATTGATGAGGCTGCCGAGTTCTGTCTAAGTATGTGTGAGGTTGATGCCACATGCTTGGTTTTTCACGTTTCAACTCCAACCCACTTTTCTCCAATTTTGGATAACTGTATCCTTGGCGTGAGGTGGATTCTGCCTCATGTTTCAGGACTGCTTCGCTAGAATCTGGACCTCGTTCCGGTGGCGAAGTGTCACGAAATAGCTCTGCATGCTGCTTGATATAGTTGCTAGTCCGCTCAATAGGAATGAGTGGTTTTTCTGGAGTGTGCAGTTCTTTTAGCTTCTCCCCGCTTTCAGTCTCTTCCTCTTCATAAGCCGTAGCTTCAGCCTCAGCAGCGGCTGCAACTCTCTGGCTTTGAAGAATGTGGAGACTGGCTTCAAGGTCAGCTTTCTGTTTCATCACAGTCGCTTCAAGGTCAGCCTTTTGTTTAATTACACTAGCTTCCTTTTCCGCATACGCCAGTTGAGCCTGAGGAGCTTTAGCTTTGGCCCGTGCCTTAACTGCCGACGAAGCAGTAGATACTGACGTCCTGCTTGACCGTTGTGAAGAACGAGATGATTTTTTGGATGACTGCAATGCAACATCACTTACTTGCAGAGGTGGTTTTCTCTCAGCTTGCAGACTGGCATCTATTTCTTGCTCTGCCGAGTTTGGTGACTCCATGGTGTCCTTGGCGTAGTCTTTCGTATATCTCTTGCCAGAACGTAGACTCATGACGTGTTTGAACCCGCTGCGTAGTTGTCTTTTTACTATGCTGCCCTCACAATGTGTTGCTCTTACAAAGCTAGACAGCTAGCTAACACTTGAGTTGTTGAAAATAATCCAGTCCTTGATAGTTTTCTTGTTTTATTTTGCAACTCTTCGCTGGTTTGTTTTTCTTTTCTTTTCTTTTATTTTAGTTTAGTTTTTTGTAAAACTGTAACAAAACACAAAAGTATACATCAGCTACAGATACAGAAAACAATTAGGCAAACATGTGACTCCCAATTCTCTCCAATTAGCTAACGATGTAGCTTTAAATATTGGTTGGGAAACATAAAACTTTTCTACAAAATATTACACAATGCTGGAATAACGATTAATAAAATGAACTTACAGACAAATAGTGTCCAAGGAACAAACGTGTCTGAAGGACAGACGAAGACACCAACCGTACAGCTGGACGAGTTCTGCTTGACTGATCAAATTAAATATGTAAACAATGTCCACTAGGTGTCAGTAAGGGTCCATAGTTTAACTTAAAATTTACCAACCAAACAAAACATAATGATGGAGTCAGCACAGTTATTATATATATAAATTAGCATTCCTTCCACACACATAGTTCCACTAAAATTGGTTAGAAATATAGAAAAAAGTAAAATTTATTCCATCAACCTTTACAGATCTGCTCCTTATTGACAAGCTCACAGAAAGACTTCCTACAGAGAGCCGTACATGTCGCCCTTTCATCCCAGCAGAATCTGGGTCATATCGCTGCCATAGATGTGAGGGATGCTAATTCTTCAAAACTTTCTGTTGCATCTATAATTCAATGTGAATCTCATTGTTTCTTATTTCTTTATATAGTTATGTTTATATAATTCTCAGTTGAGAAGCTAACTAATGCAGAAATACTTTGGTTTGTACATTTTGATGAAGTGAGCCTCTTGAAATTTGCTGTATTTTGACCCTGATCATGTTTTTTATCATTGGGTTTTATGTTAAATGGTGCAACATCCAAAATAAAACCTCCACTTTGCTCTGTGCTGTCTCATTGGAGACTTAAATTCAGAATAGATCTGCTTTATTCACTCCATGAACAAATTGAAAAAATTCATACATAGTACTTGAACTTGTCTGCTCTTTTTATCACAACTTTAGCCAATTCCATGTGTGAGCCTGATGAACATCTGCTTTTCCATAAATTCAGTCATCACCATCCGGAGTCAGCTGAATCTGCAGCGAAAACAACTTTTACCATATTGCACATCTCTGCCTTGCATGTCAAAAGCAGGAAAAACATGCAAATGCAGTTTTAAGTCAATAATGCTCCAAGATTGCCCTCCTACGCATCTGTCACTGCAGCATACACAATTTGATCTCCAGCTGAGCCGCGCCGCCTCATGCTGCCACATGAGCTTCACAGCCTGAGAGACGTGGTGCATTACTCATATATGTATCACCACTATGAACCATAGGCAAGTCAGAGATTATTTGAGGGCAGTCAGAGCATTGATATTTAATCCTAACATGGTTGTTTGATCTGGGAGGAGACAATAAATGAACAGATGATGCAGCAGGACACTGAGTTCTACAGCCTGAGTCCAACAATGAATTCACTATTGTAAGAAGAAACTCATTCTGTTTGTGCAAAGAGAGCAATTAGGAGTCAGCAGGGAGAAAGGATCAAATCTGCTTTGGTGATTTCTGAAGTAGCTGCAGGTGAGTTGTTGAGGAATAAATCAGGTGATGTCATGACAATCTGAGACAAGACCAGACAACAAAGAACTGACGGAGAGTATGATGGACGACAGAGAAGCAAATTAATGATAAAAAGAAGACTACTGGAAAGAAAGAAATCTGACAGAGTCACACAACACAGACCAAACCCCCAGGTTTCTACAGTATATCATCACCTTCCTGAAATAACAGCCTAAGTTATTGTTTGCCAAAAGTCTTTTTTTGCCACAATCATGTTTGGCAATAAATGACTTAGGCCATTATTTTAGGAAGGTCACAATATGTGTAGGTGTATAACATATGACTTAGCCAATACAAGACTTCACGATTCAAATGATAGAAATGGCACCCCAGCACCTCCTCAATGGGGCTGCACTGGAGCAGCTTTGTGTGTGAGGGGAGCGCCAGCAGGAGGGGGGAGTTGAGGAGTGGAGGGTCTCTAATCAGTGCCATGCCTCTGTTATTGATCACATCATTTACACACACACAGACAGCTGTTAAATACCGACTAGAAAATGCCGACTAGAAATCATTTTTCCACCATTGCCCCTCTAGCGCAGCCCCATATAGGGCATACCCAGGTACCCACTGAGAGTCGCACTACTTCTTCATCAATTTATTAAAATGATGTTTAAAAAATTATTCAAAAAATGACTCCAGTTGAAGTAAAAAACTTTTGGTTGTAAAACCTGCTTCTTCAATGATTATTGATCTGGGCATTCCTTATGACCTTCCTGATCAGGAGTTGCACCAACCAACCAAAGCAGCAGCCATGCCAAGGTGACTGGTTTCCTTTAAATGCTCTTCGCCATGAGTCTGTGCAGGCATGGGGGCTTGACCTTTGTCTCTCCCTGCTGCCTTGATGACCTGATGACATGAGCAGAGTGGGACTGATGGAGACAGGCAGCATCCACCTGATGGAACCTAGTGGATGGATGGATGGATGGATGGATGGACGGACGGACGGATGGATTGCACCTCCCCAGACGGAGGAGAGCAGGCTGCTTCTTTCAAAGTACCTCAAATTAAACATTTTCCTCATGTGGAAATTTAGCCTTATTGCTTGATTTGAGTTTCATATCTGGGAGTGGAGTTCAGGCATGGAGCTGCAGTGCCACCTAGTGTTTTAATAAAGAGCAACACCTAATAAATTAAATACCACAGGACCTGAACATACTACAAGCTGTTAATCTTTATATAATTGGCCGCTCAGTGGAACATCACTAATTAATCAAAGTGATTTCCATTGCAATTGCCTTTCAACATAAAATTGAGTTTTCATTCATTTGGGGCTTTGTTTTGCCGGTATTCAAATGGAGTGATAAGTTCTCCTGTCTAATCTGCATTAGTTAATATTAGCTCACAAATCCAAGTTTTAAAAGTGTATGCATGATGAGACACACAAGTTAGATCCCTACTTACAGCACATTTAGGAGGATAAGAGCCCCGCTCAGGGTAATAACCTAGAAATATTACTGAGGCTGGACAAATCAGCCTCTTACTGAAACCTGCACACTCTCACACACACACACACGCAAACACACACACTTCTGCTTTCTCAGCAAGGCTTTGTCAAACGAGGTGCAAAACTGCTGAGGAAATGGTGTGCTGTGTTTCAGGTCTTATCATAGCTCATACATTATATGTCGATGGAAGCGCAAGTCATAACCTTTCTTCTCACATCTCCATATAGTGTGATATCAGTGCTGAGCAGCAACTTCTATTTCTGTTCTGCATCACTGGGGTACTTTTGTGCAGCCCACTGTACAACTTCTGCATTTACCCCTTATCGACTTGCAATGAAGATTAATTACATTCCATGAGGACCGCCCTCCTTCTCTTTAGGCAGCAAACTCCAGCTAAATGCTGACTGAGGCGGCTGGAAAAAATGGATGTCTTTCACAACGTACAAGGGAAACTACATGTCCCAGCTGACAAAGCAAGCACCTTTGTTGAATCCATAAGAACCTTGAGCCAGCTGTTTTTGCAAATATTCTGAAGCATTTTCACATGTGGAAATGAAAAAGTTGCAGCATTTCTTTAAATCCACAAGAACCTGTCAGATCAGATCAGCTGATTTTATTTTCAGTACATTTAAAAATTTATCATGACAAAAAAAAGACAACAACAAAAGCAAAAAAAAAAAGACAACAAAAAGTACTTAAACATTTGGCCTCACAATTAAACCAAGACACTGGGTCTGGGCGTGTCCACCTGCAGATAAGTACCAATACCAAGGTGAGCATTGATATAGACGGAGGAGACTCTAGGCTCCTTTTTCTATATCTCCTGCACTCATTAGCTATTTATTTTGAGTTTCCACACGGGATGCAAATTTTGTTCCTACGTTTTGAAGGATATGTGCTGAAACTGCTGCTTCAGATTTAACCAGGCAAGTTTTAGTGAACTAAAAATAATAAATGCTGTCCAGATTCCCTGAAAATGTCAAAAATATCAAAGCTTATTTGAGCTCTGAATTAGAAGCTGGGAATCAGATTCTAACTTCTTTGTTTTTAGCCAGCAGCAGTGTATGTTTTCTAACGGTGATTACAGTAATGACCTGTGATTGATCACAGAGTCACAAGACAAAGCTGCTCCTCAAAATCTGCTGCTCTTCATGGAAAGCTTATTAGTTGCAAAATAGTGCAGACTGTGACTGTAATGACATCTAGTGGTATAAATTGCAAATAACATTCCCTGAACTACTAATGTTCCTCAAAGAATGTTGGAGTAACAACTGAAAAGACTTTTTCAGGTTTGTTTCTTGCTCCTGAAAAGCTTATACGGATTTATTAATAATCTTATTTTCATTATTTCTGCGTTACAATGATGATTGTAACGCAGAAATAGTAGTTGATCTACTGTTTAGATCAACTACATTTTACCGCAGCTAATAGAATGCTTATTTTCTGAAACCTTCAGAAACAGAAATCTCATCTCAGTCAGTGACTCTCACACATCGATGCAGGTTTGGACCAAATCAACAGCCTGATTCAATAAATCATACAAGCTATTTCTAACTGTAACCAAGCGTCTTCCTCTTTTTCTGACTAAACAACGTTTTTTTGCACAGTTGTTAAGTGATAGTTAATCTGTTTTTATCATCAATTATTAGCTTTATCTAAAGCTTCTGAGCTGGTATCTAAGGATGTTTTCTCTTTGATGGATGTCTCATTTTAGGTGGCACACTCACAATGGTGATTGACAGCGCTAAGACCCATCACAGGGCTCTGATTGGTTACTTCTAGTTAGCAGTGGGAGCACTGGGAGTAGTCAGAGGAGCTTGATTTTTTTTTTTTACATGTTATCTGTCTCACACCATAGTGTCATGGCATAGTGACAGTTTCAACAAATATGTAAAAGAAAATACATTTTATAAAAGCTACATACTGCAGTTTTAATGTTTAGGGAAATTCCTTTTTAGTGCCCAATCAATCAAAACATGTAGAAACTCGTTATTAAATTAGTTACAGCATTTATAACTTCCCTTTGGGATCAATTAACCATTTTTAAATTTGAATTTCAAATTGAATTTGATGGCTCATGGAACTTAAACACTGTTCACCTTTTTGCATGGCGGCAAAATTAGACAGGATTTTCCCCATTTGTGTTTTAGAGAAAACTGAGAAGAATTTAAACTGCTGAATCTTTTGCTGTTGAAATTTACTTAACTTTTGGTATTGTTCATTAAGCCCATATTCCAAAAAGAATAGTTGAAATTACTCATTAAATACTCACAAAGACATCTACACCCAGATCTGAATTTCTACATTAGTTAAAACAGGAAATTAGCAGCAAGAATCCTGGACATAAAAATAAACCAGAAAGATGGAGCAGAGTTTTAGAAATTCGACAGGAACTGAGGCTGTATAACAACACAAAAGGGACTCGTGTTTATTGATTTATTTTTGTTTGTTTTTCAAAATCATGGGGTTTCCAGCCAAACAGGAAATCAGTTTGGCATTTTATTTTTCACCCCCTCTCATTAAACACTCTTTGCTAAAAACTTGAAATGATAGTCCCAAACAGCATCCATTTAGCAAAGATGATGGCAGCCGGAGAAATTCATACTTGGCTCAGCTTGTTACAGAGTAATAGTGAGGTGAAATGAGCCGTGTAAATTAGTGTGGAGATCATTTCAAGATGGCAGCTGGATGGGGCACAGACGGGTGAGCAGCAAAGATGTGGAGGCAGCAAAAACAAAGCATTACCAGCATTCATACCATACAACATTAAAGCTTCAGTGGAACAAGTGGAAGAGTCTGCTGAGGAGGAGTCAGAATGAGGAGCCATGCAGAGATATTTGTACTACTTCAGGTTTTCCACATTTTGTCACATTTCACCCAAATGTTATATTGAGATTATATGACAGACTAACACAAAGTAACCCATAAGTGTGAAGTGGAAGAAAAATAATGCATGATTTCAAAATGTTTTTATGAATAGAAATCAGAGATCTGTGATATAAAAGGATTTTGTATTCAGGCCTTTTTGTGCAAGTTATAAGTTGCATTTTTAGACAACATCATCATGATTGTAATGTTTTACAATATAATGTAAAACTTTCTGACAATTATAACTTTTTGACACTGTGACTTTTGTACTGTACACTCATTATTGTAAATCCTCTAGACACATTTTGGAAGTTTGTGCTGAAAGAGGCTCCATTCTGAAACTGCAGAACAAATTCAATCCACTAATTGGACCAGAGGTGAGTAGTAACTAGTTACATTTACTTAGTTACATTTACTGGAGTAACATTTTGGGGGGAAATACTTATAAGCATAGTTAAGAATAGTTTTACAGCACAGTACTTTTAACTTTTATTTTTGAGATATTAGTATTGTTGCTCTTATTTGAGTAGAATATCTGGTTACTCCATCCACTAAATGAAGAACAAACCAATTTTAACCAAAATGCAGCAGACTCAGACAATAACATACAGTTTATGTCAAAATGAAAATTCTTGTTTCTACACAAGTTTCATTTTATTCTGCTAAGCCCTTTGTGCCATTTGGAGATCATGGGAATATGCGGTTAACAATGCATACTGTATTGTCACTGAATGTACTCTACCATTTTCTAACACACTGTATACAGATAACTTGCTGTAAGTACTGGTTTTATCATTTTTATGTTTTTATATTCCATCTCTGAGGAATTAATCTATTTAATTTATTTATTTATTTATTTATTTATTTATTTATTTATTTATTTATTTATTTATTTGTATGTATTAATGTTTCATTTTGTCTTAAAAATATCAGAACTTATCAAAGAGAAAAAAAAAGTGTAAAATTATGCATGACATCATTGTAAGATATTGACCCAGACTATGATCAATTACTCAGAACATGAGTAGAGTTTCTAAAACACTTTTTTATGCTTCAGTCACTTCTTGGACTGCTATGTTTTACTTTTATTTGAATAAAAATATGTTGAACTACTACTTCTCTTACTTGAGTAAAATTTAAGGGACACTCTACCCCCCTGTCAATTGGACTTTTCATATGTTGCTACTTTAAATTATCTCTGGATAGCAGTGATTAACCTGGAGGAAACACTCATCCATTTTCACATAGTCAGGTCTATTTGGTTCCAGGTAAATCAACAATAATCCCAGTTAGTGTCTTTCTTTCAAAGGCAAAATTTAGAAACATTTGTTTTATTACACTAAAATCAACTTTAAATCTGTGAAATATGTTTTGGTAAAGGTCATGAGAAGTAATTATAGAAACAATGACTTAGTGAAAAATCAAAAACACCCAAAAGCTTTCCAGTATTTATTCATTTTACTTTTTGAAACGAAAAACCATGGCTGGCTGTCCAATTTGCGCAGTATTACTAGATGACCACTAGATGGCAGCACATAAACACCAACTACAAATTACCCCAGAAGGGAGGTGAGCTGAGCTGAGGTGTATCTGTCATTATTGTAGGATTTATTTATTTATTTATTTATTATAATTTTTGCTGGTGTAGAGGGGAAGCATGCACAAGGACACTCTCTCAAGCAAGAAAACAGCAAAAACGACAACAAAGTTTGTTTCAATAGTCACTGGTTCCTCTCACCAAGGTTTCGGTTTAAATGTTTTAAAAATCGGCCATTCCACCATTCAAAGTGTGTGCACATCCCACATTTTTTTCTGGGTACAGTGAGCAGGCATAAAAGTTTAAATTAAAGCGCTATACATTTGGTTTAAAGTTAGATTTGATCAGCATAGAATCCTGCCCCCTCTTGGCTCCCAACACATTCTGCAGACCTGGATGTTCCTCCCCATGGAGAAACAAATATTGAGGGGATTTGTTTGTCCATGTTGAGCCCGATCCACTGCAAAGATCACGTCTACAGACACATCTCACTTGGATGAGACGTCGGCCAGACTCATCATTTCCTGGAGAAACTATAGTACACTGTGAGATTGAAAGGGAGAGAGCCTGCGTTTCCAGACAGAAACTGTTACCTTCATCAATCAATATTATGTCAGCAGAGGACATTGGACGGATCAGTACAGAATGTTAAGCCATTTGGTAATACCTAATATTACTTATTTAGTGGCCATCCCTAATTAATGGCCACTAACAGCTTTAGGTCTCTTGGGTTCGGAGTTAGATACTCAGGAGGTATTTTGTTACCAACCAGTGTGACACCTGTAACTTGCTAAGTGATGAGCTTTTAAAGAGATTCTTCTCTGTGTTCACCATCAGTTCAACTGGAAGAGTGGTCAGAATGATAAAAACTTGTGAAACATCAGACATATTCAGAGCTGTGTTTAACATCCTTCTGTTTTGTTTTATCTTCTCTTTGCTACTGTTATGACGTTTGTCTTGTATACATAAACACATCCGTGACGTTAAAATTGTAAAAGACATACAACCTTCAGACAGTGGATGACAACCCAGCACAGAGCCTGTACTGACCTCTGACACCACTGCTCCCTTATCTGGTTACATAATGGTTTCTGAACAGCAGTTTGACCTTGATTAACTCTAACAAGTTCAGGGGACATTCAGTAAAAAACCGTGATTAGAAAACATGGAGCATTGACATATTTATTACAGAAACATATAATTATGGATCAGTTTAAAGTACAATAGAGTGCTCAATATACAGAAGCTTTACACATTTAGATTATTTGCCAATGCGCCGCTTGATTTTATATGGAAAACTAACCAAACAAAGATTATTCTTTTAATTTTAATAAAGTATAGAAAGGAACTGATCCTTGCTTAGCTGGCCGCGGAACAGTGAGCTAGTAAAGCTTTACAAAAATCAATTAGCCGACGTAAAGTCCCCTCTGTGGGGAAACAGGAGAGCTGCTGATGTCAAAATTCGTCATACTTATGCTGTAAAATTCCAGAACGCTGATTGGCTGAAATGTGGGAAAGTAACGCCCTTTTTTTCCTCATGAGTTTCCGCTCAACCTTACAAAAGTCAGAGCGGCTCAAACCACAGCTGCACAGCAGGGGTGAGAGGTGGATGAGCAGCTCTTCAAATTGAAGTTTTTATTAATTTGTTAAGGGAAAAAGCTAATTATATATATACATTTATCACGATATAACCACTGTTATTGTAAATGGCATTTGTTTTGTAACTGTGAGATTTTCACAGAGCCTTGTGGACTATCCCACCAGCAGGTTTCCCCTCAAAACGGTACCGGCGTTCAGTAACTCAGAAAAATGATGTAACTTACCGGCCGGCTTTCCGTCTTCCGTCAGTTCTACAGAGAGAGAAGAAGCCGCGTGAAGGGGAACATTAGAAAGTTTTAGCTGAATTAAATAACTCGGGTTTTATCAAAAATAGTGAAAAGACGAAAGGCTTTTTTAGTGCGGCTCCCGACAGTTCAGAATGAATTCAGCTCGTCGTTGTTCCGCTTTGTTCAGGGAAATATGCGTTTCATCAGTGGGGGGACAACCAGCCCGGACACCGCTTCCCCCGGCTGGGTCAGCCGCTACTGGAACCCGCTGTTGTCACATTGGCCCCGGAGGAGGGGGAGTCAGAAGAACCGGTGACCCGCTGAAGCCGGGTGCCGCAGCCAGCACCATAACAGCACCAGGTACTGTTTTCATTAACATGTCACCAAGAAACTTTGACCTATTAACACGCCGCGACGTGGCGTTATCATGAGTCAAACTGTGGGTTCTGGGTTGATGGTTTCCCCCGCCTCCCTCCAAGTGTCACTTCCTTCTCTATGTTACCACGGCAACCGAACTGAGACTTATGAGATTTTAGGTGTCTAAAGTTCTGGACCAGTGGTGACAACTTTCTGAAAAGAAGAACTGGCTGTATACTTCGCCTCATTAGAGACGAGCAAATTAAAACTACAATCTAAAAACCAACAAGACTTTCATCTTTTTTAGTGTCAAACTGGTTTATTTATTTCTTGTCCCAGATGATCATTATGGCCAAAATGAGTAGAATGGAAAAGTAACGACTTCAAGTCATACAATGTGGCTTGTAAAACCGCTTTGTTATAAATGTTCTATCAGACTGCAGGCAACAAAGATGATATTCCACAGTCACATTTCCTGAGTGACACCGTCGGTTATTACCAGTCACAGCTAATCCACTCATTAGTTGCTGCTCTTTTGCTGTTCCTCTTTAAATCTGCAAAAGTTAACATATCTGGCTCTATGGTTACGGGCAGATGAAGATGTCGGCTTATTCTCGTCTCTGCTATAAACCTCTCACCAGCATCATCCCTGCCTCCTTCAGATGACCTCTGTCACATGTTCAGTTCACAGACCTGTTCGCTGTTTGCTGATACTTTTTATAGCTGTAGCAGACCACATAAAGTGTGGTGAACTGATAGGAAATCAGCAAAAAACTGAAAATACAGAGTACCTTGACCTGCCTGTACGTTTTCTTTCTCTTTGTTTGCTCTCACATCCACATATTTACTTTTATCATTGTCAAACTTTATTTCATGAACGTTTTGCACGCTTGTCATCTTCTTTGAGTTTTACATACTTTAGACCCAAAAACATCAATCAACCAATAAAGTTTAATTATAAAACACATTTGAGCAACAAGGCAGTTCAAAGTCGCATCATAAAAAAAAACATAGATTGGACAATTGAAAAACCAGGGACAAACATTACATTTTGATGATAGCCATCATCAAAATCACTGGTACATGTTGAAAATGTTGGTCAATGTTCCATTTATTATGGTTCAAAAGAAACTCTAAACAGGTGGGACTTTAGCCTTAAGTTAAAGGAACTCAGTGTTTCAGCTGTTTTGCAGTTTTCTGGAGGTTTGCTCCAGATTTGTGGTGCCTAAGCTGAATGCTGCTTCTCCATGTTTGGTTCTGGTTCTGAGAATGCATAGACTTTTCTAAAATATTTACACAAATAACAGGTCTGGAATGTATGGTAAACCCCACAATTATTCATAAGCCTGGTGGATTTAGATTTAAGATTAATTTTATTTAATGAAGATGTGTCTGCCAGGAAATGAGAAATGACCATCTGTCATGATTGTTTATTAATTTTTTTTAAATATTCTGTAAAACAAAAACAAATGTAAAAAACTACTTTTATCTTTCTCAAAAGTCAGTCACTAAATCTTTATTGGATTACCAGCATTCAGACCCTGCTTACAACAGCGTAGGGGCATTTTGAGGATTTAGCCAAAGGGATTAGCTTCAAGATTAGAAAACCTTCTTGCCATCACCCTAATCTTTTACTTCCCCTTCTGATTCTCTGCCAGATTTGAGTTGATCCAAAACATCAAAATTACTTCCAGTCATAAAAAATGCATACATAAATTCAAATACTTCTTAAAATCCTAATATTCCAGCAGTATGAGGCATTTTGTGCCTAACTGCATGGTGTGTCATTGTTCTTGCCAAGTCATCTCTATTCCTGCCATCACTAAAACTCTGAGAGCCGATGAACCTGAACCCTGATCCTGATGATCCTCCGGCAGGTACCTGAGCCCAGTAATCTCCTCCGGCTCATTCTCTCTTTACTTCTGTCTGTATTCCATGACTTTCCACTTCTCTTCTCAAAGTATCAGTGAATCAGAGCTGCTGACACATGGCCAGGTCTTCAAATAGTTAAACCAATTCTCCTGGATCCTCCCCTGTAAACTGTTCAAAACTAATTGATTTACTTTTTTAATTTGGGCCTGAGTGTTTTAAAACTGAAATTGTTCAAACATTTCATGCTGATCTCTGCTTTAATAGTCTCAATGTGGCTTATTGCGTAACTGATCTAGGACTTCAGTCAACAGATGATTTACACAAGGTGAACTAGATCTAGGCCTGCCTCAGTTTCTGTTCTGATATGTTGAGTCAACTAGATGGGATTGAAGAACTGAAATCAACAATATGAATAGAAACAATGCATGAAGACAGTCAGTGCCCTGCTGGTTATGGATCAACAGGACATGTACTTTGTCCCCTATGCATGGAAATATTTAACTGGCACACAGTACAAATTTACTATAGTAGTGCTGATGAGGGCTAATCAGATGAAGGTTTTTACTAGCAACATTTGCCTAGTCTGTTGTGTCACCATGAGCTTGTTGGAAAGTACAGACACCTTGGAGTGGTGGAAGCTAACAGCTGGTTAGTCCAACACTGTTTCAGCTGACCTTTTAGTCTTTTAGAATGACTGCTCATTTCCATATCAAGGAATGTGGAGATCCACTATCTGAATCTGCTGGCATTAGCATGTCTGCCAGATCAGCTGTGACTCAGCAGCCCACTGTCTCTGTCAAAGACCGAGTAAACTTAGATTTCAGGCTGTCAGTTTTTCATAGGATGACAGCTAATGTGCTACTTCCCACATGGCTTACACTCTGAACAACACACATTCAGCGTGCGTTACTTAGGCACACTGAACACCATAGCTTAAAGAAGCCAACAAAACCACATCATTGGTAAAAAGCAGGGTTCCTGAGGTTCCACACTACCCTGAGAGCCTGTTGATGCAGAACAATAATATGACTGGGAACATAGGTGTCCAATGTCCACTGGTGAAGAGTTTGACATGGTATCAGTTGGTATCAGGAATCTGGTCCTAAAAGGTCTCACTGGTACCTCAAGTGACACGGTCCTGTGCCTTCTCTGATGCCACTAAACGCCTGTTGACCATACAGCTAAAGTTCCCTCAACTCTGAGGGTAAAGATCTGGTTCACTGTTGTGTGGCTGAGACAAAAGCTGTATTGCTTCTGAATTCAGTTTATGGCAATGAGTTTAAATCTCCTCTTCAACCTCTACAGCAGGGGTGGGCACTCCTGGTCCTCGAGGGCTGGTGTCCTGCAACTCTTAGATGTCTCCCTGGTCCAACACACCTGAATCCAACAGCTGAATCTCCTCCTAAGTGCAGTCAAGTTCTCCAGAGTCCTGTTAACGACCTCATTATTTGACTCAGGTGTGTTGAAGTAGAGATGCATCTAAAAGTTGCAGGACACCGGCCCTCGAGGACCAGGAGTGCCCACCCCTGCTCTACAGGAAGCTTTTCCATAGAGGCAGAGAAATGTGATCCCTTGGTAGTTGGAACACGCTCTCCAATCTCCTTTTCAAAAAAAAAAAGAGCGCAGATTAATTCTGTTCGTTTTCTATCAGTCCATTGCACTTCTTCCATGTCCCAGTTAGAAACCTTGGATCCTGTCATTTATGTTGATGTTGTCCAGTGCTATTGGTCCAATGGGAATTACAATGGTTTCTTTTAACAAGATCGTTGTCCCTGCCTCAATATCCAAGAGAGACTGGGTTATTCAGTACCATCTATTCATTGTTCTATCAGATTCTCTTCCAATGGAAAGTATTCCAGCTTTTGCTCCCCATTATTGGAACCTTCAGTGCTCATAGCTGCTAATGGTTCTGTAATTAGTTCCTCAGTGACTCTGTATAAAGCTTTGCTTTTGTTTTCCATCACATGATCTACTGTCATTTCTTTCACATTCCATGTAAGTGAATCTAATTTGTGTTCCTGGTAATTCAGTTAGGCGGGGCATGTGATTAGTGCTGCTGTGGGTTCTCATTCTTCTACAGCTAAATGTGTGCCACCAGGCTGTTCTGGAGTAAATCTGTTCTGTCCTGAGACTTCATGCTTAAAATACCAGAAAAAAGAGCTAATAATGTTCCTTGAGTGATTTGGTTTAGTTGTGTTCCAGTTGGGATGTTGAACTACTTGTTGTTAGTGACAGTAATATTAGCTGCTATCTATGTTGTGCAAGTTCTGTGTCAGTTCCATGTGTTGCACAGTTGGACTGAATATGATAGATGGCTTCAGAATAGTAAAACTATTTGGGTCAGAGAGTTCATTGAGTCATGGGAGTTGAGGTTTGTCAGGCCTGTTGCCTTTCTGCCTTGTTCCAGTTGACTGAGCTTCTCTTTGCACTGCCTACTTGGCCTGGTTTGTGTGTGTGTGGCTGTTTGAGGGAGAACAAGACCATTCTTGTGAGTGAGTCATCGCTCTGTGTCATGATGACTGTGTGCTGTCACTCTGCGCCACTCAGAGGAGAAAGACTGTGGGATGACTGAAGGTCCAACGGAGAGGACGGGTGGAGACAGACAGTTGTTCCGTGGAGATCCTTCGGACCGACTGGAACCGGGTCCACGTGGGATGTAGGTGGTGTAAGTATCAGTTTGTGTTTCTGGTAGAGGCTGGGAATCAGTGGAAAAGAGTTCGACTCCAGCTTTCCCCTGCCACATGTCAAAACGCCCTTGGGCAAGACAGTAAACCTGTAGATACTGCCGCCTGTCAGTGTGTGGATTTGTTTAGATGGATTGAAAATACTACACAGGTTCAATCCATTTGGTCTTACAGAGCAGACTAAAGAACTTTGTCTTTACAACAGACCTGATGTGGTTCTGAGTTCTGGTTTTGAGGGATTGTGATTCAAAACCCTGTGATTATCTGCATGTTTCCTAGATCTCAGCAGTAGTTTGCTTTCACACTAGCATTTCTGAAGGTCGCATACATCCGTCCAACATGACCGTCTGTGACAGAATACCTCCAAGACCTCCATTCATCTGTTTAGATGGCACATCTGTCAGTTAGCATGGTAACTATTCTGATTGATCTGATTGGCTAGATTTTCAGCTCAAATCAGGTGAGAGTCAGCACCGGACTAATCCTAACCGGAGGAGAAGAAGAATGAGAGGTAATGCAAAAGGAAAGTTGTTTTTTTCTTTTTCCTTACCTTCTTATTCCAGGGTGGAGTTATTATTTTTACCTCTCAGTGCTACGTTAATGGGCTCACGGATAGATGGAAATGTATCATTACCTGCATTCTCAGGGTTGAGAATGCATCACATTGCTGCCAACATCACATTGGCAGCTATGTGATGTGAAGGAGTGGTTCAGACCTGAGTCTTCTGTATTTCTGCTCAGTAGTTTCATGTTGGTTTCAGAGATACTGTGGTTGTTTTCACCACAGAAAAATATGTTGATTAGATCTTATGTTAATTTCACAGCTGGAGGCTCACACCATCACATGTTGGTCACTCCAGTTTGATGTAGATAAACTTTATTCTGAAAGAAATAAAGTTCTAAGGTCTGAGTGTAGAAGTTCTAACATACACTTTCTCTTTCAGCAATAAATTATTTCTTGAGAAAAGTATTAACCTGGTTCTGAACTCTGAGCCTCTGTCTAAATGCACGCAGCTCCTTTCATCTGTTCATCAACCCTCATCTTCATCACAATGAAAGAGCTGTCCTGGTCTGAGCCTGACTTAGTGTGTCTCCCAGAGGTCACTCTGTCACCCAGCCTGCAGGAAGGGGAGGGGCCTGATGAGTCAGGGAGGATGAGATGCTAAGCTGAGTCACAGCAGACAGGGGGAAGGGCCGTTCTAGTGCAGGACTATCAGAGAAGGAACTGACAGACAGACAGACGGACTTTCCTGCTCTGTGGATTCAGATCTGACCAAAGATGGAGGCCAGGGGTAAGACCCTTCCTTCCTCCACCTGGTGGTTAGCTGTTGTAGATCACAGATGCTGACTCTCACTGCAGCTTAGGAGATTCCCTCAAAGCTGTTTAGTGTAAGACCTGGCAGGGGAGCAGAATCGCCCTTCTCTCAGCTTACTGGAGTCTTGTTTACCGATGTGGAGCTGGTAATTACACTTTGCAGTGGACTTGACTCTGAATGGTCCTTTGTCTATAGACAACCACATCACCCTACTAGAATTATAGATCAATTTCTGGACCAGTACATTTATGTACTATACCTCTGGTGCAGTAGCAAATGTTCATGTTTGGGTTCCCAGCTGCAGGAATGTTCTAGATGTTGGGACCGTTGGGACCTGATTTTCTCCTCTGTTGGATCCATGTGATCCAATGTCTTTAAAGCAGTTATTTTCAAATAGTGAGGTGGTGAGTTGTCTGAGGGGGAGTGAGAGGCAGAGATGCCTCTCACTCCCTTTGGTATTCATGTCTTTTATTCATGGGCTGCACAGTGGTGCAGTTGGTAGCACTGTTGCCTTGCAGCAAGAAGGTCCTAGGTCTTTCTGTATGTATGGAGTTTGCATGTTCTCCCTGTGCATACATGGGTTCTCTCCTCCCACAGTCCAAAACCTGACTGTCAAGTTGATTGGTCTCTCTAAATTATCCTCAGGTGTGCTTGCCTGATGTTGTCTTGTCTGTCTCTGTGTTGCCCTGTGATGGACTGGTGACTTGTCCAGGGTGACCCCCCCCCCCCTTTCACCTGTTGACCGCTGGAGATAGGCAGCGGTAAGATGATGGATGGATGGATGGATGGATCTTTTATTCATGCTTGAACCATAAACCAGCCTCTAGTCACTAGGTGGCAGCAGTGCTCAATAGGCTGCTGGTTCAGTCAGCAGAAGAAGTTTCCTACTCAGACTGATGTGGTCATTTAACTTCAACTATGAAGAACTGAGCACAGATCATTTGCACATTTTCACGTTTGAGGATCACTGAGCAGTCTGGATTAAATGTTACAAATTGAATTAATAATCTGGACTGCAATAAATTAATATATAAACTGTTGCAGCTCATTTATGTGGGGATGAGACAATGTTTACAGCTGCCTTAGATTCAGAACTGAACATTGATCAATATATTTGATGTATGTTTTCAATGATGGCATTTGACAAAATGTAATGTTTATTGTTTGTTTCATAATTGTTGACTGTATGATGTTTGTGATGTGCATCACTTTGCCTGGTTGCTGAAATGTTCTCTACAAATAAACTGGACTTGAACTTAATTAACAGAACCACGGCTTTACAAGCTGAAGCAAGTCAACCTCAGTGCAGTTCACTTCCACCGTGTTTCACCTTTGACCCCAGCTTCTTGTGACTAATGTGTCTCTGTCCTGCCCCTCCCCCCTTCACAGTTTGTCCAATGGGCAGCAGCAGCAGTAGCAGGTTGTTTGGGACGATGGCCCAGGCGTTGAGCAGTTCCTCTCTGACCCAGCCCGACCCGGACCTGGATGAGGACCAGGACTTGGTGGAGGTGGAGCCGGAGCAGCTGCTCAGAGAGTGTGAGGAGGCGCTGCGGCGGCGCCCGGCCCGGCCTCACCGGGACCTGGTCCAGCCCAAGCTGCTGGCGCCCTGCAGCCACCAGCACAACCCGTCCATACGGGTCCTGCAGTGGAACATCCTGGCCCAAGGTAAGGTTCTGTATGCTGAGAGGAGCTGTGTTCTGTTAACTACTGTGTGTTCATGGTGTGAGTTCATGCTATGTGTGTGTGTGTGCAGCTCTCGGTGAGGGGAAGGACAGCTTCATCCGCTGCCCCCTAGAGGCTCTCAGCTGGCATGAGAGGAAGTACCAAATCCTGGAGGAGATCCTCACCTACCGACCCGACATCGTGTGTCTGCAGGAAGTAGACCACTACTATGACACTTTCCAGCCCATTATGGCCCGCCTCGGTTATCATGGCAACTTCCTACCTAAACCCTGGTCTCCCTGTCTGGATGTGGAGCACAACAACGGCCCTGACGGCTGTGCGCTGTTCTACCGCCGCTCGCGCTTCCACCTGCACTCCACAGCCCACCTGCGGCTGTCAGCCATGATGCTGCCCACCAACCAGGTGGCCATCGCTCAGACGCTGCGCTGCCTGGCCACGGGCCGCCAGCTGTGTGTGGCCGTCACACACTTGAAGGCCCGCAGCGGCTGGGAGAGGCTGCGGAGCGCGCAAGGCGCCGACCTGCTGCAGAGCCTGCAGGGCATCACGGCCCCTGGCTCAGGGGCCGGGCCGGGGCCCGTCCCTCTGGTGGTATGCGGGGACTTCAACGCCGAGCCCTCGGAGGATGTCTACAGGCGCTTTAGCTCCTCCCCTCTGGGCCTGAGCTCCGCCTACAAGCTGCTGAGCGGTGACGGGCAGATGGAGCCGGCGTACACCAGCTGGAAGATCCGCCCATCTGGAGAGAGCTGCAGCACTCTGGACTACATCTGGTACAGCGAGCGCGCCCTGAGGGTGGAGGCGCTGCTGGACATCCCCACAGAGCAGCAGATCGGACCCGACCGCCTGCCCTCATACCACTACCCCTCAGACCACCTGGCCCTGCTCTGTGACATCAGCTTCAGGGAGGGGCCTCACAGGCTGCTATAGGCAGCCAATCACAGCTCTAGCTGAAACCGGGACAGCCACATCAGAGGAACCTGACCTTTGACCTGATGCTGAGCTTCTCTTAAACCTTCCTGTTTATGTGAAGCTGACTGCTGTAGAATCTCTTCTGCTGGAACTCAGATGGTGAGACTGAACAGCCGGAGGGGGGAGGGGCTCCTGGGTATCTGGCTCTATGAGGACCTGAGGGTTTAATTTCCTGACATTTGATCACTGCAGTTATTTATAAATAGCCTGACTGTCTTAAATTATTCCTTATACTCCATAAGGTTCTCCTGTACTGGGTAGTGATGTGGGTGGGCACTGGGGGGTCATGTTGTCATGACGGCAACAACACTTCATGATTGCTATTGGTAATAAAGTGATTGTTTTTACTCTGAATGGTGTCTACCTGATCCTGCCTTCAATCACTTCCTGTCTCAATCTGCAGGCAGTTGGATTAAAAAAATGTTTTAATGGATCAGTAGTGCTCTATTAAGTTACTTATGAACTGGCATTAAACAAGAAAAGAATATTTGTTGAATTCTTGCAATACTGCAATTTTTGATGTTAATCCGATACCAGTAGTGCCAGTACCGTTGATACCAACACTTCAGATTTAAGTTTAATTTGTCATCAAACTTCTGAACTTAAAGTGTTTTTGTGGTTTTTCTTTTTAATTATTTCGTTCAAACCTGGGATAGAATTTGGACAAAGTTTATAGGTGTTTGTAACATATTAACATGACAATAGAAATGCAAAAATGAGAGTGCAAAAATTTATCATGAAAGCTAATCAAGACAAACTCTTTTCTGAGGTATTGTTCAGAGACTACAGTACAAAAACAAAATTACATGAGAAAATCTGAAACTCAAGAATTGACCCAATACTGATACTGATGTGGTATCAATATTTTCCATTCACCTCTGCTCAGCAGATGAAACATTCTTGAGCTCCTTGAGAATCTTGGAGAATCTGCTCCCTGGATTCCAGCTTTGTTTATTAGTCATAGACAGAACATGTCCAGGCAAGACAAGTCATATATTCATTTCTAAAGAAATTCTCTACAATGGATACAATATGCAAACCAGCGAGCTGTGAAGAGGATGTACTGGAACCCACAGGAGGGAAAATGTGGAGCTGGTTCAACTTTCTGAGTGTAAACAAGTGGAATGAAGGTGAAGTCAGTCTGACGGGTTAGAAACTGAAAGCAGAATGCTCTGAAATGAAGACAATGAGACCTAACACTAAGAGGGAAAACATCAGCAACAGCCAGAGGACAAACAAAGGTTCTGGTGGGTTAAAGAGGAGCAGACATGTCCTGTTTGATTGGATCAAAGGCATGTTCAGCTGATGAATCACTAATCTGCATTAGAGAAGTTAATTCCCAAGTCCTTAGAGATTTCAGCACATTAAGTCTAAACTCAGTTTGACTTAAGTCAACACCTCTTAATAATCAAGCTGATTATGACTTATTCTTTTGTTGTAGCCATTGTTTCTTCTACTCACCTGTTATTCTCTTACACGTGAAAACTTTTCAGGTGAAGCAAACATCAGTCAGTGACTCAGTTCATGTTGACATCATTCTGTCCTTCTGTTTGTCCAAGCAGACCCACAGACCTTCTGTTTGATCCACGATGAAACCACAGAAAGTTCTGCTGATTATTTCAGCATCATGGCTGCAGGAGCAACAGAAGACAGTCCAGTGAACTCAGTCACATCAGAGGAGGACAGACAGGGAGACGTTTCATTCTGAGAGAAAGAAGATCTGAAAGTGGACTTTTGAAATTCAGATCTGCAGTCACATCATCTATGGAATTCTCTTAAATACTGCAGAATTATACAGTTCAGGTGTTTTTGGAACCAGCAGGTGGCACAAAACATCACTGACTGGAATCTTAACACTGGACTTCATTTCTGTGCCTCTCCACTCTTCCTGAAGACTGTGGCACCTTGATCTCCAAATGAAATGAAAACTTTACTTTTGTCTGAAATGAAGAGACTTCTCTATATCACATGACCTGGATATGAGTGAATGGGACTTGAAAATTTCCACCAAACTCCTAAACGGCCTTTGCTCTTCATTTTTTTTAAACCACACTTTTTTTCTTCCGTTCAACTTTCCATCAATGTGCTTTTGTCCAGCAGTATGAACAGTCAGCTTCTTTAGCCTTCTGTTCTCTGCTCTCTTTGTGGAAGGTGTCTGACCTGCATGAACAGAATTTCTCATGGGTCTGATGGAGTATTTGACTTGGGACAATGGTGGTGACAGTGGGAGGAGTTCATCCCTCAGTCAATGGGTTGCCAGTTTAACTCCTGCTGTCTGCCTGCATCTGTTGTTTACTTGGGCAAGACGCTTCACCCACCTTTCCTGCTGGTGAAGGTCAGAGGGCCTGGTGGTGTTGGAGCATGGCAGCCTGGCCTCTGGGACCTAGACAAGTACAATTCCAGTTTTCTTAAACTGACTTTGGGTTTTCACTGACCATAAGCCAGAAGAAATAAAATTCATGAAAATCGTCTTCTTTTGGCTTTTCCCTTTATTTGATTTCTTTGTTTCAATAAATAACTTCTCATCAAAGCAGACAGAAGTCACATGCTCTCTACATTACAATGTCACCAAGTGACTGAACCCATCCAAGCACTGACCAGATGCTTAGAACAGATACATATCTGGATGTGCCATAACTTTCTCCAGCTAAACAGAAACAAAGCTGAAGTTATAATTTTTGGACCTAAAGAGGAACGATCTAAAGTCAACACACAGCTGGAATTTACCTGACCATGCATGTGTCTGAACTGTTGGAAGGAGCCAGAGTACCTGGAGAGAACCCATGCATGCACAAGAACATGCAAGCTCCATGGCCGGGATTCAAACCCAGGACCTTTTTGCTGCAAGGCAGTAGAGCCTGAACTGTATAGTGCATCCCTTCTCCAAAACACCTGAATCAGATAAACTGCTTCAGCTGCTGGAGTGAGGAAGCATCTCAAAGTCCCAGGACAGAAGGGGCTGGACTTGGTCATCCTGGAATAGACTATTACCAGTGGCGCCATCTTCTGGGGAAACCCTGATTGTGCAAAGAAAACTATAAGTTCTTGTCATCTACTGTATGTTACACCTACAGCATGTAGGTTTGTAAAAAGGCAAAAAAATTAAAAATACTTTCAAACAAATTCTGAAAATCTGCAACATTAAGCAACACTTGCGGTTGTAAAAGGGATAAATTATATTCTACGTTACTGACATGACGTACAGCCGCTGGTAAAGATGCTCCATCTTTTCATTTCTCAGAACTAAAGGCTGAGAAGTCATTTCTACACACCTGAATAAAAAAGGCACACTGTTTTCTTTCACATTTGTATTTTTTATAATACATATTTCAGTAAAATCTACTTCAATACACTGATAGTACAAGAAAAAAAATAGTATATTATGCTTCAAATGCAGGGCTTACTTAGTTCACTGACATGGATGCAGACATCCTATTGATCCCTTTTAAGGAAGAGTAAAAAAAGAGAAGCAGAGAGACCGACAGCGCTGAGAAAAAACCATGGACTGCAGAAGCTGATGTAGCCTCTGACTGGACAATAAAGAGATAAGTCCCACTAACCTGTGTTTATGGCCAGCAGGGGGCAGAGTCAGATGATTTTATTTATTTTTTCAGTTTGGTCTCTGCTCAGAGTGAGATAAACCTCTCTTCAGGCTTTGCATAGTGTTCTCTGCTCTTCACTCTGAAGTCAAGCAGCTGAAGCAGAGGGGCTGTGTGTGTTTGTGTGTGTGTGTGACCCAGAGGGACCCAGAAGGGCCGTGTGTGTGTGTGGGACTCAGAGGGACGTCTGGAGACTGAACCAACGTCTGATTCCACATTTAAGCTGCTGAGTATCAAAAATGTTTTTACACCACAAAGTCTTTATATCAGGGCTGATTACAAAAAGACAGATTTTCATTTACAATCTAAGGCTGCTCATGTTGTTTGAGCACTGAGGGAACTTAGGGTGTGTGTGTGTGTGTGTGTGTGTGTGTGTGTGTGTGTGTGTGTGTGTACACAATCGTCCCTTTGATCCTCTAGGGGGAGCGCTGTGACGACAGCCAATCATAAAGCAGCTCTCATCTGAAGGTGTAGAGAGAGGACGTGTCCTTCATTTCCTGAGCAGTCTACAGTCACTTCCTGCAGTACCCCCACTCCATTGCCCAGCCTCCCCCACCCCCCAGCTCAGGTCAGGTTTTCAGGACGATGCCTCTGCTGCTGCTGCTGCTGGGCTGGAGAGGGGTGGAGGCTCCGCCCCCTCTGATTGTGCTGCTTGGGGCTGGGGGTGCAGCTGTGTGAGGGTGGTGGGGGGTGCAGGGCGAGGCTGGCCCACCTGCACCGAGAGCTGCGGCAGAGCCTGGGCGACTGCGGCCGGTTTGGCCAGGATGAGCTGCGGCGCGGTCCGGCCGGGCGCCAGCTGGATGCCGGCCGGCTTGATGGCGGCTGGAGTCAGCTGGGTGGCCACCGGCTTGGCCTGGATGATCTGAGCCACCTGGCCTGGGGGGTTAGTCTGCATTAGCGTGGCCAGCTGGTTGGCTGGGATGGTGATGATGGTGATCTTCTCTCCGGCCTTGGAGCCGGCGGGCAGCATGGTGGGCAGCGCCTGGATCACCAGCTTGGGCGGAGCGCTGGTGGAGGCCTTCGCTACGGTCACTGGGACGCCTGTGGTGGTGAGGATGGGGGAGGAGTTTAGCGTCACCTGGCCTAGAGAGTTGGTCATGACCAGTGGCATGGCTCGGAGGGGTCTGTGGGAGGAGAACGGGAGAGGTCAGGGGTCATGAAGCTGAGGCACATCAGCTTCTATCATGTAAGTGAGAAGCAGCTGACAGACTGAGACACACGGTCAGGTCACTTTGGGTCATTGTGGCACCACTAGAGTTACTACTGAGGCCCGTTTACACTGAGCCGGTTTTCATTCAAACTGGAACATCTTTGTTGATTTCATACGTCGTTCATATGTCTGCTGATCAAAGTCTCTGACATGGTCACTGTTGGAAACCAGGACTGAGTTTAACTTTTAAGGACATCCCACATGGAGATGTGAAAGCAAACACAGAACACACAGCTGTAGGGTTTGTTCTAGGCATGAACAAAAACAATGGTGGCCAGCATTGTACTGTGTGCTACTTAACCTGTTCAGTTTAATAACTTCTGATATGGAGCATCTGAGTTATATGAGCACCTCATTTCTAAATGAGGTGGAAGCTAAAGGTCAAAGAGCATTCACGTTTCAATGATGTGCTAAATCACAGTGCCAACTAGTGGCCTGACATGATAACTAGAACACTCAATGTTTTGTCTAAACATGAAACTTTTCACCAATCAACATCTGAAAATACCAGCAGTGTAAGAAGAATAGTCTAAAGTTCCTTCTTTGTTACGCAGAGTCACTCCAGCTTGCTAACGTCTTATTAGCTTCTAGCCCAGTTGGTTGTTTCTCCACTGGCAGTGTGTGTCTGTAAGTATGGGCAGATCTCGACAGGGTTTGAAAACAGTGGTGGAGATGCTGTTTGTTGACTTATTGGCCAATCAAATAATAAACTGATTTTATAGATTAGTCAAATTTTTTGTTTCTGAAGATTTAATATTTGGAACATGGTGATCGTTTTTCACCAATGCACTCCTTGGGTTCCATGGTTCGGAGTGATTGTGCTCCATGTTGTTTTGCCTTAATGTTTTTCAGCTTGTGTTTATTTTGACTTGGTATTCAGATCAAGCCAACATTTGTAACGTCTTTTTAAGACAATAAAAATTGATTCAAATCCAAATAAAAAAAAAAAAAAACATTTCTTTTTTTTAACACCACGCCCTAAAGTGAGACAGCGCAGTGTGTCAGACCTGGTGGAGGCGTTGCTGGGGATGACTGTGACGTAGGTCTGCTGGGGCTGGGTGCTAACAGGGGTGCTTAGGCTGGCAGGGCTCTGCTGGTGAACCGGGAGCTGGCCGGACATAATGACGTCGCTGTCCTCCATCTTTATGTCCATGCCTCCCTCGTCGTCGTCGATCACACGGATGTTTTTGGGCATTTCTTTAAACTGGTAAGCAAGTCGCTGACCCTCGACCTTTGCGAGGATCCCTCGCTGGTAGTAATACCTACAACGAAAAGGTAAAAACTAGATTATCAAGAAAGTAGATCATTCCAACCAATTAACAAATAAAAAGAAAATGGAAGCAACTTCATATCAGCCAGTCATAAGTGACTTGTGTGTGTGTGAGGGTGCGTGTGTGTGTGTAGCAGGAGCTGACCTCAGGGCGCGGCCCATGGTCTCATAGTTCATGTCGGGCTTGTTCTTGTGCTTCCCCCACAGCCTGGACACGGCCTTGGAGTCCACCAGCTTGAAGATGCCTTTGTCTCTCTGCATCCACTTGATGTACCTGGGACAGGTGTTTTTATCCTGCAGCAGCTCCAGCAGGAACTCCCACAGATATGTGGTGTTTCCTGGAGAGCGCGCGTGCATACACACACACACACACACACACACACACACACACACACACACACACACACACACACACACACACACACATACACAGAGAACAACATGAAAACCAGATGAAAGGAACATTCCTGCAGAATGAGGCTTAGGATGTGAAACTAGAGATAACCTTTTCCTTCCCTCGGCCTCTTCTTGATCCCCAGGTCATAGGAGCCGTTGGAGGCAGGCTGCTGCGTTTTAGGTTTACGTCCACCTGCGGTCAACGCACACCAATATCAGTTTTTATTTCCTCTCTTCTCTCCTCCTGCTGTTGAATGAGGCCTTGAGCAGAAATTGATTTAGGGGCCCCTCTTGTTGCTAAGTACATCAGCACCGCTAAGAGCATTTCAACATGGATCTAGTGAAATCTTGGAGAAGAGGGCCTAGTTTAATTGGCTGAACAGTCAAATATAATTGTAGTTTACTACGATATATTTGTGAACATATTTGTGATTTTAAAACTCAAAGATTAAACTCACAGCATCAGATTGTAGCTGTGGTAGTAAAACAATCTAACTATGAAGGTTGTTCTTTGAACTTTTACTAAGTAAACTTGCCAGCTCCTTAAAATATTAAATTTAAATGTCAAACAATTTAAAATCATTTAACTTGGATGTGCTGTGGTGGCGCAGGGGTTAAGCACAACCCACATAAGGAGGCCTTAGTCCTCGACGCGGCTGTCGCAGGTTCGATTCCCGGCCTGGCGACCTTTGCCGCATGTCTTCCCCCTTCTCTCATTACCCACTTTCCTGTCAATTAACTATCAAATAAAGGCCACTAGAGCCAATAAAACCTTTAAAAAAAATAATTTGTTTAACTCAGTGGTTCCCAAATTGTGTGACGTGCCCCCTAGAGGGGGCGCTGTGCCATTGCAGGGGGGGCGCGGGAAGAAGTAAGGATTAATGAAAAAAAAAAAAAAAAAAAACAGTTACACAAAAGTGTTTCCTTATTACTTCATTTGGATTAAACAAAAGTGCAAATAATTGTATTTTTTTGATTTGATGTTGGTACGATTCAATAGTTGTGGGTTTAAGTATTGTCGGCAATATCTTCCAGTACCATAATTACTCAGTGATATTTTACATTTCCTATCAACTTTTAATACAAACCCCGGTGGACCGCCTCGTTGCCCCGACCACCGGGCTTAGCAAGTTTTCTGTTGAAGGCTTATTCACAATACTTTCACATTTTGGCAGTATTCATGTTTCTAAAAAGGTATCTGACATGTAGTTTATGTTCAAATATTGTTGACATCTTTTAATCAATTTGGGAACAAACGGTTCCTCTACCAGTAGATAATCGAATCTCTGCTATCAAAATACAAAAATGTCTGAACAGCTTTGAGTGCAACTCATCAGCGGCATTTAAAGAGATCCCACAAAATGAGTTGCTTTCAGATGCACCGGTGGAGCTACAGTCATGAGGAATTCAGACCGAAACAGTGATGTTCCACTTCATACAGATACTACTGAACCACTTCAATGGGGAAAGGAAGGATTTAAAAACATGATGCGACTGTAAAACAGTTGGTTTCCTGGAGCTAAATATCCAGAACATTCACACACTGACCTCCTCTCTTCTTCTTGGCTGCAGGCTCACAGTCAGGAGGGATGGGGAAGGAGTCCTCCTCGATGGGCCCACACTCAGTAGAAACCTCCACCACAGTCTCCATCATCACATCCTCTGCTGAACACATAAGACACATTCACATGCTTTACCTGCTGCACACCCCACACTTTACACTATGGCTAGCTTTCAACTCTGATTATTCAAGCAACGTGAGACAAACAACAAAATACAATATTATTTCTGTTTGGAACGATTCAGATAAAACAACCTCTGATTCAACGCAAACCGAGAAAACAACAAAAGAAAAAAAGATACTACAATTCATTTTCCAAACTTCTGTTTATGGATACAATATTGGTGCTATTCTTTGTGAAATGTCTGAATCTATCCTATAGCAGGATATGATATTCAGTCAGAGAGCTGGCAGGGTTTACCTGTGCTGCGGTCATTGTGAAGGCCTCCAGGTGATTCCATGTGCAGCAGAGCTTCAGCTGCCTCAAAGGTTTTGTCAAAGCACACCATGTCATGGCCTGACATCTCCACTGCAAACAGAGCAAGTAAGAGGTGATCAAAGCAACAACCCCTGGCTCACTGAACAGAGGCGCTCAGGTCAGACCTGGGCCATCCAGAAGCTGCTTCCTGACCTATTTGTTGTGAAAACAGCTGAATTCAGAAGCTGCAGCGATGCCAACCACTATTTTGAAATATTTACTTCCTGGTCTGAGGTTTGCAGAAGCAGTCTGCTCCTCCCTTCCTGTTTCCTGTAAGTGGGTCTGAATGGCGACACCTGCTTCCTGCCAGCAGAGGGCAGCCTAGGCCAGCAGTCAGAGAGTGGAGGACTCACCGGACTCGGCCACCTCCGTCACCACCTCCTGCTCCTCAGCCACGTCCTGCATCAGGTATGTCCCGTCGTCGTACACCAGGACCTGGGCCGAGTAGCACTCCTCCACCTGGGCGCTGGGCACCTCCTCCACGATGACGGCCGGAGATCCCTCCTCTTCTTGCAGGATCACCCCTTCCTCCTCCTCCTCCTCCTCCTCCACCATGATCACAGCCTCTCCATCCTGCTGCACCACCTCCTCGTCCTCCTCAGCAGCCTGCTGCACCAGGTTAGACAAAGAAAAGAAGAATGAGAGTTTCCAGAGTTATGATCTCCTCTGGCATGAAGTCCTGACTTCCTGCCGTCCGTCGGTGTTTCAGATGCAGGCGATAGATTGTGGAGCTGTGGCGCTAATCTGGGATCAGCATTTCCTTCCTCTGTGTCAGAGTGAAAAAGTCTCAACATAAACACCTCAGTGGATGCTCGGCCCCACAGAGCCGTCCACCCTGCCCAGCTTTTCACCACCGTTAGGTGGTGATGATGGGGATCAAACCACTGAGCTGATTCTAACCCAGAACATGCTAAAGACCCTGACCAGCTGCAGCAGCCCCACATCATAATGCTGCCACCACAGGCTTCCCTTCATCTGCCTCTCTTCTCTCTGGAAGGGGCTCTTTGCACGTGAGCTTCCGCATTCGGGGATAAGTGGCTTGGTCACTTCCGTCTATTGAAAATGGCATTTTACTGTATTTTATTTTACTTGTTTTATTGTATTTTATTGCATTTTACTTTTAGTGCTGGCAGGGCTTGCCCAAGGTAACAATTAATGATGTACATCGATCCAAAGCCCCAACAAGCAGCTGGAGAAAGGTTTTAAGATGTACGCCTCTTTATACATTCACAAATACGAAGGTGAGTTTTACTTTCTTTAAACTTTATGACTAACATTAACTTTAGCTTATGCTAGTAGGAAATATTCTCTGACATTTTTCTCATAAAAATGTGCTATTTAAGTATCTAAACATTTTAATCCATTCCAACGGACATTTTGTTACCTAATTTTGTATTTATTTTCAAGTATATTATGTGTATTTATTGTCGTTAGTGTCAGAGACTAGGTAACAGGAGAGGTTACGGTTCGGGCGTTTTGCTTCCGAATCATGAGGAAGCACAACAAGCCCATAGCTTAACAGTTAACAGGGCAACCCTGGTGTCAGAGTTCTAGTTCAGCTGACTGTTCAAGTTCAAAGTTGTTGTTTTTAGAAAAATATGGCCATGTTCCTTAAGATCTCCATGTTATTTAGTTTTGTTACTTTTTTATGCTCCTTGTGAAGAGCTCAAATAGGACGGTGTTTACAGCAGTGTGTACAGGCAGATCAGTTGCTCGGCTGTCTGGCTCTGGTCTGCTCACTCGTTCCCATAAACTGGCTCTTTCAGGCTGACTGCAGAAGTGATTCCATGGAAATAACACAGCGACGGCTCCTTTATTTATCATCCGTCTCCCCCAGGTGGTTTTAGGGTGAAGAAGCTGATCCAGAGTGAATTGAAGGCTGTAAACTTTCCTGTCGTGGTGAATATTTACAAGCCACCGTCTTCTTAATTCAGGATCGTTTGGAAATCCATGAAAACTTAAAAGTCCCATTATATTTGGAAGACAACAATGTTCATAGTATTGTTTTATTTGCTTCTGAAATACAACTTTGTCTTTTCATGGTAACTCAAAGCGGAAGCAAGAAAGCCGCTTTTCGCTCATGCAGATGTGACGCCGCCACCGTACGTGCAAAGAGCCCACAACCTTCCTACAGCGCTCCAGAGGACCAATCAGTGCGACTCTTAAAAAACTGAAGCCTTTCTGCTGTTTTCTTATTTCCTTACAGCGTTAAGACTCATTAGTCCCTTTGCGCTGTGAAAATATTCTGACTGTTACTAGTAAACCCAGCCTATTCTCTATTCTCTAACCTTGTCAAGATTTTCTCCATAACGACACGATGGGTCACTTCAGATATATTTGATTAAAATGAGAAGCTGCTCGTTGCATCACTTTGTGTTGAACCACCATCTGAAATATAATGCACTTCCAACTAAAACAGAGATTTCTGCTCCAGAATAAATAGCTTCAAGCATAGATTATATTAACTCTGATTGTTTTAAGCTCAAAATTATTCATTCTCTTGCCAGTTTTTATGAAACCGAGAAATAAGCAACAGAAAAGTAAAACATGAGTTACAACAATATTCAAATTTCACAAAAAACCAGAGGTGAATGATTTCTGATGACTAGCACTGTGAAGCTGCAGCTGACAGAACCGGCAGGTTTCTGCAGAAATGTACAGATTTTTAGATGAACCTGGATATGGACATTAATAATTTCATATTGATGCAGTGATTGGACATAACAGAGACATGTGAGACTCCTGTCATTTAGCTGAATACAGCTAAATGACAGGAGTCATTTATATTCTGTATGTTTTCAAAACATACAGAATATACATTTTGATGAGTCTCATTTGTCAGAATAAGCAAGTATTAAACATAATGTTAATTAGGGTAAAATTTCTGTTCTTAAAACCAGGTTGTGTTATTGGTCTGCTATTATATTCTAATTAAAAATGTCATGTTTTCATTAACTGTAAGCAGAAATTCATAATTAACAGACATAAAAACTTTCAAACATCCATCTGTGCTTACTTAATCTACATAATGCATTTCATATGTGATAAAGGTCCTGAAATGACTTTTCAGTGACATTCTAATGTATTGAAAGTGTCCGCTCTATATGCACACTGAGCACATGTGTCTGACTGAGAGTCAGCAGCTGGAAGCAGCTCTGATCCCCCCGGCTTGCCGTAGTGGGTCACTGGAAGAAAGGCTGATCTGCGCTGAGGCTTTGGAGCTCCATGCAGGGAAAACCAACCCACTGTATTGAAAAACAACTTCTATGTCCTCAGAGTATTTTAATTATGACAGATTCCCAGAGTTCCACCACACTCAAGATGCATTACCAAGGCAAAGACATTTTAAATATTCAAAATAAATAAACAAAACCACAAATAGAATGAATTATGAAGTCATTCAATAAAAGGGCTCGTTGACACCAAAGAACCAGACTGAAGACTTTTATCATCCAGTTTTTGGTAGAAGGACAGAAAAGAAAAAAGCGATAAGACAATTATTGATCTTGTAGATGACAGAGACTAGAAGAGGTTTACCTGCTGAGACTCTTCAACCACAGTGACATACTCCACTATGTTTCCTCCTCCATCTGACACCACCACAGAGTTCATCACTCATTCCTGTTAAAGAGGGAGAAGAGCATGCCAGAGGTCAGGAGGTCAACTCAAGCTGAGGGAAGTGTGCTGTTTGTGTTCTGAATGTGCTTGAACAAGATCAATGTCAAGGGGCTGGGGCTGATGTGAGACAGTAAGGTTACGGTCAAAGCCAACTACCGCTACAACAACTACAACTACCATTTCATTATCAACAACAACTCTCATTTTAAGTCAATAATGTCAAGAAAGTAGGACTGCCAACAACTAACTATTATTTTAGTGATCACTAATCTAAAAATATTTCTACAGATTTTTTTATTTAATCATTTGAGGTGGTTAAATGAATTTTAAAAAATACATAAAAAAGTAAAACAATTCAATTCTTTAAAGCAAGAAAAACATTTTATTTCTTAAAATGTAATAACAGCACTCCTTTATTGAACACTTGATCATTTGTAGCAAAGAATGCATCTGCAGCTAAAAAACACTTCAATACAGTGTAATAATAATAACTTTATTTATAAAGCGCTTTCATTCAAAGCAGCTAAGGGTTGCAAGGAAATAAAAGACTAAATAAAACAGCGTAGGTTAAAAACAGATAAAACACTAAGAAGGCAATAAAACAAGGAAGCAGAGTTTAAAGCAGAAACAAGTGGCTCTTTAACTTTAAAACCATCCAGAGACTCAGCCTGCCTGGTGTTTAGAGAAAGATTGTTCCACTGAAAAGGAGCATGAAAGGAAAAGATACGCCATCAGCTTTTCTTCACACTCAAGACATTTTTAAAAGGCTAAGGCTGATCTACTGACCAAGCAATTAATAACCGGATTAAAAGAGGTGATTAATTTGAAGGGGGCGGAGTTTGTTTTGATTTTTTTTACCCAATTTGAGCCAGGTGAAGGTAAAACTGTCACTAGAGGAGTTCCGGGTAGAACAGATTTATAAAGAATGTTTTTATCTAAATGTAAAATTAATAGATTTTTTTGTACAGTTTCAGTTTTCCAAGTGGTCTTTTTAGAATCTGTATACTCCAAATAACAATTAATTGATTACTAAATTAGTCAACTCAATGATCAATCTATATGATTAACCCAACTAATTGTTTCAGCCCTAAAAGAAAGTACATCCTAAGCTTCCTCAGCATCAACTCATTGCACTACAAGCACACAGGGAGCAAAGTGAGAACTGATCCAGAGGTAAGAAGAAGATTAATATCCAGCCATTGCACTTCAAGATCAGGTCAACAGAACTCCTGGCATCACAGTTTTCTGTCACTCCAACAGCTACGGACAGATCTTAGAGGACAGTCTGTCTTTGGGTTCTTCTGAACACACCAGCTCAGCCTCCCTGCTGTACCTGATCACTACCATGACCACGATAATCATCCGCTACTGCTGGACGTCCTGCATGAACGGACTCCAAACGGTACCAAAGCAAGCATGTGGTCGTTTGCGCTGGTTGTAGCTACAAGTTAATGTCGAGCACAAAATCACCATTTAATGGTGAGTCTGCACGAATCGAGTACCAGCTGAGCCTCCGTGTCCTCACAGCTTTACTGTAAACAAGGCAGCGACTCTGTAGCTAAGAGGAAACAGCAAAACAACATGTTAGCTGACTGCCTGCCAACACAAGCTATGCAAAACTGAAACTGTGATTTATTAAACTTTGAAGTCCATCAAACCAGAAGACGCTGATGGGTGAGGAACTCTAGTTAGTTCTCCATCTGCAGCTAGTGTTTACTTTCTGAGCGGGATCTGAGCTCAAGTGCGACCCGTCTGTCGCTGCAGTCTCCGCGGCTACAGTTAGCTCCTCTCTGCGCTTAGATACCAGGTCTGTTTACTCACTGCTGTTCAGAAAAAAAGTATTCAACTTTAAAAAGCAAGTCAACATTAATTTCTGCAGTAAAACACAACACTAAGGCACATAAAGAGCCTTGCTGTGGTTATTCTTATTCAGCTCCAGAGAGCTAGCAACTGCTTAGTTGCTAAAACACTGCTACTCGTTTTGAGACATTACATTTTAAGGCTATTCCAGCAAATACATCAACAACAGCGGGAACCGTGAGCTTTCAGAGTGATGTGCCCGTGTTGTGGGTTTTCTTCTCTTACCTTGTTTTGCTTTTGCTTGCGGGAAGTGAGCTCCACTGCTAGCAGCAGCTAGGGCCCAAGTTAGCTTGTTAGCCCACTTGACGGGACCAAAACGCTCCTTTCGCTCGCTTCTGCAGGTGTTTTCAAGGCCTCGTTGCCGCGGAAGTCCCTACGCAGGCACCTATTAATGTTCTGGAGACTGAATGTACAGGTCGATATGCCACACAGATTTCAAACTCAGGCTTCTATTTCCGATGGAGTTCTGCTACCCGTTAGCTTTCCGGTGTGCCGCCTCTCTTTGCTACAAATGATCCAACGGGTCAAAGCACAGACCGCCTTGACGTCAGACGAACGGACGCAGAAACAAACGCTCCCGATCTGGGCAGCAGCTCAAGCGCCATCTAGTGGAGTGTGAAGAAGAACGCCTTAATTTATGGCAAATCTAAGCGTTTTAGGAAGCTTTTTCGAAAGTAAATGATGATCAATTTGACTGCGAAAATCATAAATTAACAAAAATAATCCCCAACCGTAGTTACTGCAGTGAGAGTTATAAGGGGAATTTAAAGGACAAATGTAAACCCTCAAATTTTAGTCTCTTTTCATTGGCACTCTGGGTCAAGTAGTCATACCATCGCACAAACACACACACAATCATACCCAAGAGTAATTTAGAGTATTCAATCAACCTAATGATTTAATACTCAATAGTCATGGTTTGGACTGTGGGAAAAAGCTAGAGTATCCATCATTCTTCACCTTTCTTATGATTAAGATCCAATGTCGTGTGAGCCTGTCCCAAACCAGTCCCCTTGTTTTGTCAACGTTAAAAGGGACAGAGGATGTTTACACCTCATTGCTACTACTTCCATAGGCTTCTATCACAGTCATTTCAATTCCATTTGAATATTTCAGAAGACTTCAAAGAAGTCCTAAAGAGATCCTAGAAGGTCTTCCAGTGTTTTAGAAAAAGTAAACACACTTTAACAAGAGCATCAGTGTTTAGAAGTAAACTACAAAGCATTTATGACAAGTTACAAGACTGTATCTATTAGCTATCACTGGGGATAGGCACCACAGGAAAGTACTGCTTTGCAGTAACAAGGTCATGGGCTTGAATCTCAAACTGGGTCTTCCTGCAGAGATTGCAAGTTCTCCCTGATCATGGGTTCTCATCAGAACATCCTAACCAAACAGCTGTATCACCCGGAACATCCTGACAATCTGAACTTGTCCTACTGACCTTGTTAGCACTTGTAGAGTGATCAGGACCCTACAAGTGTCCTGGTCACTTGTAGAGTGGGGATTTATCCCAAATAAATTTGGGGAATAAATCCCCAAATTGGGGATAAATCTCCAAATCTTCCCAATTTGGAGATTTATCTAGGCAGAGAGAGATCTAAAGAAAAACTGAGAGAGGGTTTCAACTTTAATTATCAGGCATACTTTCATTAAACAGAGGGAGGGTTTTGAGTTGGGTGGTTTGGAGCACCAATCCTTCTACACAAAGATAAAACGCCTAACTGAAGCTGACCATGGTTAGTCACCAAGGGTACAACCTGTGGTCCAATCCAACAGATAAGTTACTGTGGTCCAAATTCTTAAGCACTTCATGTTGGTTCTGATAAAATATAGAATACACAAGGCATCAGTGTGTAGCCACAGAACAGTCAATGAATTCATTCTGACCCCTTTCCACTGCCAACAATGGGCATGTCAACATTTACCTGGACCTTAGAGAATTGGAAGTAGCTGGACCAATTTTATATGAGTCATGTTTTCTTACCTCACATGGATGGCCAAGTGTGTGTGTGTGTGTGTGTGTGTGTGTGTGTGTGTGTGTGTGTGTGTGCGTGTGTGTGTGTGCGTGTCACTCCCTGTAGAAGGCATGGCCCCCACAATGAACTATGGGAACAAGGTAAGCCAGCAGAGGTGGTGTGATGGTTTGGCAAACATTTGGTCTCATCATCCATGTGGAGTTTACCGACATGTCACCTAATTAAGCTTTGTTGAAGACCATGTAGAGTGTATAACAAAATGGCTGTGGCCTTCTTAATCAGGAAAACGAACACTGCTTTGACGCAGAAATGGGACTGGAGCATCAATTTGATCTACAAATCGACGCTCAGGGCTCAGTTTCAGCCGGTCCCTATGCCACTGGATGGGCAAGAATCTCCAATACACAGAGGGCTCAGCTCGCAACGTCTTTGGTGCCAGATCCCATCCCACACATTCACGCAACGGATTCAAGAAAAATAATTAAAACAATTAGGCAGATGACATTATGCTTTGTTTTCTGATATATGTTCAAACGTAATAAAAAAATAAATAACAGCTACTTTTATTAGTGTAAACCCACCACCCTGAAGTGTGGTGGATAAATACTGAGATATATGAGTTTCAGATACATTTAATTGTTCACACTTAAAACATATTAAGCAATGCAATAAATGAAATTCTGTTTTCAAATTCTTTATTTTGAAAAACAAGAGTACATTTTCACAGTATCTGCTATTTAATGGCAACCATTTAGAGTCTAATAGAGAAAGCCAACTGAAAGCATAGAGGACAGTGTGTAACATCCCATTTAAAAACATCTATTCTATCAGTTCAGCTTCAGTGATCCCTGCTGCCCTATGAAATAAAGAAATTCACAAAGAGGAAGAAAAATCTGAAGGAAGGAAAACCACAACAGAGTTGTCAAAGCTTTTCACACTGGAGGCCTTCTTTCAGACATACTGAAACATTGACACATTAAAAATCACAATCCCTTAACATACAGTTTGTCACATGTTTGTACATGCTGGAAGCCTTTAAGGTCCACTTAAATACAGGGTTAACTCTAGAAAAATAGAAAAACAAGACAGGATAGAAACACAAAGAGTGAAAGAACAGGATGCTGCTTTATTTCCCCATTTAACTCAGTGATTCAATGATGATTCCAATATGTTTAAATTAGAGATGATACTGACTATAGTTACAGTTCCCTTACTGGTTTCCTTTTTCAATCTTAATCTATGTCTATAACATCAGGTACCTGGTGCTGATTATTCTTTTTTCATATAACTTCCTTGGAGTGTTTTTAAAAATGACCCCATTACAATTTAATGGGACCATTGTGAAGGTAATGGTTTAAGTGCTATGTTGCAGAGCAAGAAACCTAACACTGATTGGATTGCACAGAGCTGTAAGGGTTTGTTTTAAAATGATGAACATGAGGGAAAACAGTGAGGTAGAAGGTCATACTCATGGGTTCATGTGTTTGTTCATAAACATAAAGTACAGTCAGAGTGATTCCACATGGAACCAGAAGCACCAGAGAAAAAAGCCTGAGGCTGGTTTCTATAACGTGATGCTGGTGGATCTGAACGCTCCTCGCTGTGAGAGCTAATACTGTGGCGGCGGGGCAATGTTTGGAGATGCTCAATGTCAACATATTCCACTGGAGTGGTCGTTAAAGCTTTAACGTGTAACAATAAAAGCTTTGGGATGTTTGAAAGGCTCAGTTTAGTCAAAAGCTGTAAACAGATTGTAGTTCACAGAGGAGACAATAAGTGTTCCTAACAACACAACAAAAACCATATTCCCAAAACAATCTGGCTACAATGCAACTGTTACACATGTGACGTTTCACAGTAATGGGCTATGTGGGCTCAATAAAGCAGCTGGTGATCTAAACACTGTACCATGTCAGTAATGCGTAACCAGTTACTCCCTTTGTATTTCAGAGCTGAAGGATGAAGTGCAGGAGAAAGGCACATCCTCCGTCTTCTAGTGGAGGACTGAAAATCATCATTTAGGAGTGCTTTACTGCAACAAATAAAAGCAACATGTTAGTGTTGTACAGATGATGAAAACTCCAAAACATTCCTTTATGTCTACATCCCTAGAGTGGGAAGTACACACATACAGGAGGAATCTACATTTTACTTGGAAGCACATAGTGTTCATAACCTAATCTAAAATAATCCAAATAATTACAGGCTAAATACCTTTGTTGGATACTACTGCATTTGAATCCTAAGAAGACGTCGCCTACCCTGAATAGCAAAGTTTAAAGAGCTATGTTAATTCTTTTCCAGACTACACTACATGTTGTAAGGACAAACAATGTAGTAATCCTTTTTATAGTTTAAGTACCACTTAAAAGTAAATCATTAAACATTTTCTTGTGGAGATGCACGGAGCAGGGTTTTAGAAGCCGAAATTCATTTCAGGTAATTTTATCATTTTGGTTGACTAGCAGGTTCATTGGTAGGTACAGTAACTTTTATATATAACATTTATTTCTAAAAGTTAATCTCCCTAAACTTAAGATGCTCTTCATCTGTTTATCTTATAAGTGCACCAGAGAAAACTGTTTTTCTTAAACACCAATGAAACCAGAGTTCTTGGCTGACATATTTGATGAGAAGGAGAATGAAATCAGACTTTCCAGTATCTGACCTGCCACTGACCACTGGTTAGAGAAGGTTAGAAAAAATTAGTCAATTTTAATCTCTTGCCAAAGGAGTAATGCATTGCCATTTACTAGTTAAAATAGTTGCATGTTTCTTAAAATTTTAAAAACAAACTGTTACCTCAGAGGCAGGGGTACTGTCATCTTCTGGAGCAGGGATGATTCTACCGGTCATAGGGCCAACTCCTAGGACCTTGAGTCTTTTCTCTTCTTTGGGTGTTCCTTCCAGGACAACAACAATGTATTCTTTGCTAGAATCTACTCGTGCTGGAGTTTCCTGCATGACTGGAGCAACCTCTGTGGGTGCAGGGGCCTCCTCGACAACCGGTGCAACCTCTGCTGGTGTCAAAGTCTCCTCAACAACTGACACAACCTCTACGAGTGCAGGGCCCTCATCGACAACTGGTGCAACTTCTATGGCTACAGGGGCCTCCTCAACAACTGCCTCAACCTCTGGTAGTTTTGAAGTCTCCTCAACAATTGGCGCAACCTCTGCTGGTATCAAAGTCTTCTCGACAACTGCTGCAGTCTCTATGGGTGCATGGGCCTCCATGGCAACTACCTCAACCTCTATGGGTGCAGGGGCCTCCTCGACAACTGGTGCAACTTCTACGGGTACAAGAGTATCCTCAACAATTGCAGCAACCTCTGCTGGTGTTAAAGTCTCTTCAACAACTGGCGCAACCTCTACAAGTGCAGGAGCCTCATCGACAATTGATGCAACTTCTATAGCTACAGGAGCCTCCTCAACAACTGCTGAAAACTCTATGGGTACAGGGACCTCCTCAACAACTGGTGCAACTTCTGCTGGTGTCAAAGTCTCCTCGACAACTGCTGCAACCTCAATGGTTGGAGGGGCCTCCACGGCAACTGCTGAAACCTCTATGGGTACAGGGACCTCCTCAACAACTGGTGCAACCTCTGCTGGTGTAGGGAGCACCTCAGCAACTGGCGAAACTTCTGCTGATTCTTCTATTGACACTACCTCTAGTGGTATAGGAGACTCTGTGGCTGGTGATACTTCTACAGTTCCAGAAACTTTTCCATCTTCCTCTGGTGCAACAATCTCACTAACTGCTATAGCTTTGACTGAAGTATCTCCATCTGATGTCGAGACCTCTGTAACAGTAGGGGTCACTTTTTCAGCAGGTGTTTCCACTTCTGGTGGTAGGGGTTCTTGATCGTTGGATGCAAAGTCATCTTTTCCTTCGGCTTTCTTCAGTAACTCTAATGCAGAGGCAGCTGCTAGTGGCACTGCAACACAAAATCCAACCATCTAAACATCACAACTACTCAAGTTGTATTTTCTTCACAATTAGCACACAAGTTGAGGTGATAATGCAATTTACAGAACATCTGCTAAAGTCTTCCAATGACTCATGATTATGAAGTGGACAGCACATACATGCAGTTTTAGTGTTAACTGTGAAAAAGGGGATTCGTTTAGCAAAAATTAGATATGGGCTCAATCAAATGGGTTCAGGCTCAAAGACAAACATCATGCAATGTATGCAAACATGTGGTCTCAAGTGTAAATACTGGACAGTGCCAGCATAAATGTAGATTAGAAACATATCAGACAAATCAAAGACGGCAGTAAATATTTTAGTTTAACAAAAAGCTTTATTGTAGGACCTCATGAAATATCTGTTCACAGTGCTCATTGTCCAGTTATAAGCAAAATAAAAATATGATCACATATAATTTGAATTAGTTTGTAAACTATTAAAATTAATGATTCACAGCATTTCTGACACTTATTTCTCTAGACAATCTGACATGACAGTTATTACAGAGTTGGAACATAGCTTTGCATTTAGACACCCACACATGTATCACAGTAGGAGATAAACATACATACATGAACTCTGTGTGATACTTAGAACAGCAGGGCAACATTACAGATGCTTAAAGCAAAGAAAAACAGAGTTTGGTCAAATCAGAAAATAGCATTAAAGGTTTTAGAACAAAATGGTACCATTATTATTACAGCATCTACTCTGGCTTAGCATTTTGTTGTTGGTTTATACTGTTTGAACTTTGGGCTCATATACCGGATGAGGGTTAACTTGAATGAATAAGGTTTATACTTGTTGAGTGATCACATTTATTTCACCCATAACTGCAAATGAGCATTGATTGAGAGCTCACAGCCACATGGGGAGGTGAAGATATACTTCAGTTTGTAGTTTCTGACGGGCCAAGTAAGAACCTGAACAAAAATCAGACACACAACCATCTACACGAAACACCCTGCAGATTTCAAGTTACTTTCAGCAGCCTCTGCCCGTTCAAACCCGCTCCAATAAATAAAAAAGCAAATATACACTTTCAGGACAACAAGAGAGAATGTGCAGTAAGAGGTGAGGCCAGACACCTGGGGAGAAGCAGCTAGCCTTTAGAGGTTCTACAGACTGGGACAGGTCTTATTGCTCCCTGTGATGTTAGACGACTACTGATGTAGTCTTTGCAGTAATCCAGAAATAATCAGGTGTGTGTGGTGGTGTGTATGTCTCCCTGCAGTTAATGTGTGTGGCATCAGGTTTCCTCAGATTAAGAGCTCGTACCATCGCTTTGCGTCTCCTCTGCGCTGACAGCGGCAGGTTCGGCCACAGCCTGAGCAGCCTCTTCCACTGCCTCAGCCACTTTGGCTACTTCCTCTGCAGCTGCCTCCACTTCCTGTGCCACCTGGGCGACTGCCTCGGCGGCCTCTGAAACTGCCTCGGCGGCCTCTGCAACCACCTCAGCTGCTTCCTCCACTATGGTTTCTGCCTCATCAGCAGCAGTAGCAGCAGCTTCCTCTTCCCCAGCGTCAGCCTCTCCGTCTGCAATGTACAGAAATACACACACCGGCTTACTAGAGGAACTCTCCTAATGTTACATACACAGAGAATCTTTCAGATTAATGAATTAGATCAGAATATGTAGAATTGGATCTGAATCTTTCTGTAAGATTAGGTTGAAGTGATTGCTTTGTATCAATTTGGGCCAAACTGAATTTGCTGTTGATCATTCCAGATTCAGTCTAAGAGATTTATTATATCTGGATCTTTAGAGCCCTGTATATTACTGCTTAATGTATATAATGGATTACTGTAAAGAACATTACACATTGTTATGATTTTGCTCTTTGTAGAGCAACACAATTAAGCATTATGCATTTCATCAACTGCTTTGTTGCTGAATTTTTTTTTGCTACAATATGCTTATATCGTTTGATTTCAGGTTCAAACTCTTAAAGTTGGGGGCAGGAGAGCAAATGACTTGTCATTGTTCAGATATAATTACTTATAGTTGATATTTTGGTCCAGATTTTTAACAGCGCCCTCTAGAGTCGCAATGTTGTCCATGCCTAATACAGATCTTGATACTGAATGGATTAAACACATCCACATTGGTGTATTATCACTGATTAATGATGATTCAATTCATGTCAGTAGTCATGAAATCTAGCATGTTTTCCACTTGCTCTTGGTGTTTAACAGCCTGCAGAGGTGACACAACCACTGCTTCAATCTACACTTAAGTTAATAAAATTAAAGCCTTTCCTGCAATAAGCAAAAACAATTGATGAAGGTTAAAAATATTACATCTTTCACCCATGTTTGACTGTCCAACCAAATTACTAGCAACCAAAATAGGCTTGTTTTTATTAATGTATCCCAACACATCCTTCATTCTAATTTGCCCATATTGTCAGTATTAAGTCATTTTTCCTTTTTAACACATTCTTAAAATTTACACAGATCGGCCATTTTGATTTCTGACAGGTGAAGCACAAAAAAAAAGATCATTGCAATGGGACCCAGAAGTGAATGGGATTTATAATGCAACAAGCAAATCTTTGATATGACTGTGCAGGACAACATTAGTCCTTAAGATTTACGGTCCTGCAGGTTATAGATGGAATCCTGCTCTAACACACCTGTATCAGATGATTGAATTTCCTCTTCAGTGTGCCATCAACTTTGGCAAAAGCCTGGTAAAGAGCCATTAATTTGATTCAGGTGTGTTGGAGCAGGGATGCATCCCAATCTTTGCAGGGCAGCAAATTCTGAGGTCAGGGGATTGAGTCTCCTGGTGTAGGAAATAGGAGCAAGTTGAAGAATCTCAGCAACTTTCACCAGGCCCAAAACATGAGTAGACAGACTCTTTACATCTGTGAACTAGATGTTTTTGAAGTTACAGAAACTAGTGAACTGGCAACAAAATTGTGAGCAATCAAGGTTCACTGATAGGTGTAGAGGCTACACTGGGCTGTACTGGTTGTGCTCCTAAATGGCCCGACAGCAGACCAACAATCTGAAGAGTTCTTGCCTCTGCAGCTCTGGCTTCTTGTGGAAGCGAAAGGGGATGGTTTCACAGGGTGGAAACCTTGATACCCTAAGGGTGTCTAAAGGGTGAAACCCAGTTTGAGGGATCTACAATGTTCAGGAATAGCATCATGACAATCTGCCCAATGGCCTGCTGGTCCCTCTTTTGCAACCTAATTAGCCCAGACATGTTGAGGCATTCGCTCCCCTTCTGTAACTTCTGGTACCATTATAGACACTTTGCCACTGGATTGACTTTAACCTGCTCTGCCCCAGTCTGTCCCAGGCAGATTCACTTCTATCACCAGATCCTGCACGACTCTTACCCCATTTTTCATATAGTCCAAGCTTCTCAAAGCCAAGTACTATGAGCAAGCAATTTGATTGACAGCATTCCCTGACTGAACCATGATCTATCAATCAAACAACATTGAAGCTCCGTAGTGGAGTGGCAGACATGCAGACTGATGCCAAAGAGCTGCTCAGTCTGGAGGAGCGTAATTATGAGTTTAATCTTGAGCGGTGCAGGAGTACACACGTCCACTTATGGCGCAAACCACATCATGGAAGAGTCGACCACAGTATACCCATCCACACCGACGCCCACAATAGTAGGGAACAGACCATAGTGATGGTGCTTCAAACCGGGGTAGAACCAAACCAGACATTAACCGGATAGAGAGAGACTTGACAATGGAGAAATCAATTTTTAAAGGCTATTTTAGATCCTGCAAGTTGCAAGATGAGGACTCCATAGTTTGGACTTGTTTATCCATGGTTTCTCAACTGGATTAGAATCTGCCAGCATATAGAGGGCAAGTCAACACTTTAAACTTGTCCAGAACCATCTCTGCTTTGCAATAGGATGATTTACTCTGATGATGAAGCCACAGTCATAGGTCTGCTCCTATGATCCTGTCACCAGTTCACTAGTATTCCTTCCTTGGCTGAGTACTGGGAACACCCCAGAGGAGTCTAACAGCTTTGAGGGCAATCCCACTCACCAACAGGTGCCATAATGACGTGATCAGTGTCAATAACGTTACAGAGTTGTAGGGATTACCTTCCCCTGCTCTTGAAATATTATTTATTGATGGCATTTAAAGACCTGCCTCATCTCCAAAATATTATAAAGGCAAGTAGATAAAGACATGCACAGAACAAACTGCATGCAAACTCAAAGGCAGGAAAGAGGACGACCCAAGTGGGGGGAAGGGGGGGGGGTAAAGAAGGAGGAGCAGGCAGGGAGTGGGGTTAAGTGCAGGGTAGAAAGGGTCAAGTGGAAAGTTGGTTCTTACCATCAAATTAACAAGTTAGGGTTATCTGGAACTGTGAAAGCACGTCTGACAGTGAGGCATACAGACACTGAGACAGGCCAGGTAGGTTGTGCGTCTTTAATCTGTGACTGAGGAATCCTCCCATTGCTTCACATTAAATCACAAAGTACACAAAACTGTTGGGCACAGTAGGCTTACTCCTTCAGTGAGAACAGTGTGTGAGAACAGCTGTGGGTCTGTTGACTATCAAAGGAAAGTCTTGAACATTTCAGTCTGTTGGCTCATTGTTCTATGTAGTCATTTTAATAGAAGTCATAAATGAAATGGGCAGAGCTCTGGGGAACAGGAACACTGAACCCTACAGCAGTGTATGAAAAGTGTGTTTGTCTGAATGGCCTTCAACAGCATTTGGTACAACAATGGCCTAGAGTCCCACAACCACAGCGGTTAACAATAGCACAGTCCAGAAAAATCTCTCAAAGTCCCTCAGTCAGATCCATAAGAGACTGTTCCGAAGTTCTCTATGGGAGAGGAGGAAAGGAGGAGGAGGAGGAGAAGGAAGAGGAGAAGGGGTTTCACATCCAGTTCTAGGACGGATATCCAAGCGGTCACAGAGGACCTTAGCTTTAAGCATTATGCTGAAAGAGTAGAGACACAAAGTGTTAGAGAGTTTGGAGGAGGAAATTCTGGTTTTTAAAGAGCTACATTCACTTATCATCTCTGTCTAAGTTTATCCACTCTAGCCGTGGGAATGCAGGTGGAACATGAACAAGGCCTGCTAGCATTGATGATGTCACACAGGGAAGTAAGAACCTGGCCGTCTTGCATAGAGAAAACAGAGGGAAGTGAGTGAAACGGAGGGGAGGAATTTATTATTGCATCACTGAAGCTTGGATTAAGACTGTGTTTGTTAGAAGGTCAGCTTTTGGTTTAGTTTATGAGGAACACACACTGACATCATGCTAGCTTCTGATTTCTGTACAATCAGGTTCCTTTCCTGTTTTCTACACTTATCGAAACAAAAGTGACCTTTTTGGGTTAGAGATTTGGTTTATTACTAAACACACAGTCACAATAAAAACATGTGTACAACCTCTAAATTCTAAGTATTTTCAAATCAGGACCAAACATTTTTGTTTCTTCAGTCAAAAAAGAAAGAAAGAAAAAGAACTGTTGATCCAGGTTGACCTGATCAATTCAGTAGCTAATCATGATGATGCTGATCACTTATGAGGCGCTGAAGTGAATATACATTTGAGAGGAATGGTGAGGCACAACTGATACAGTAGTAACAGTTTTAAAAGTATGTGTCCAGCATAGTAATATGAACCCAGTCTGACCTCAGAGCAGGCTAAACATTTGTATCTGTAACACCATCTGTCTTCAGGTAACAAGAAAGCTGAGCATGGTGTTCTGCAGTAGAGGCCTGTTGAGGCTCGTCCAGATCGTTTCATTACCATCAGAGTCATCTTTGCTCTCACTGAGAGAGAGAGCAGGTTGAGCAGGGCTGACTGGGGGAGCAGCTGCAGGACTCTGCAGGAATTTAGGCATCAAGCCTGTTCAAGCAGATATTCTGAACTCAAACAACACAAATTACAGTAAAACTACTAAGACATAATGTTTCCTACTTATTTCATCACATAGAAACATAACTGTGTTATAAAGGAGACTCATGCTCTGCTTTCAGTGTGGACTTCCTCTTCTGTGGAGGAACCAGGTGGATCAGTGGGATTATTTGTGCTGACAGCAGGTTGGTTAAACCAGGTGTTTGCAGCATGTTTACACCCAAGCTCACATTTCATTCAAGCCGTGTCTGAGTTCTCAGGCAGGCACACTACTCACCTTCATCTGTATCTTTGCCTGCAAACAAACAAAACAAACAGAAAGTTAGAGTTTCGTATGCATCACTATACGCCGACACATTAACACAACTCAGACCTGCTCTATACATCATGGATTTATCTCCTGTCATGCTTTAATTCCTGTCCAGTACAACAACTGATGCTATCAGCCAGAATTTCCACTTGGATCCAACAGCCTAATCTGGTCCATCTACAGCAGCAGACATGGGCTGCTGAGAGTCAGTCAGCTGAATATGTAAACAGTCCCAACCAGGGCTGCTGTAGGCTGTGGAGGAGGTTTGTCATTAAGATCCCAGTTACGCTGCAGCCTTGTCTCCTGGCTGCATGGAGTAAACTCCGTTTCTAAGAACTAAATGAAGCACATGGTGAAAAGCAGAAAGACGTGCATCCATAATGCTGCAGTCTGGATTCCCTAACAAATACCTTCACAGGTCTGCATGTGGATCAGTGGTAAGGAACGGTGGATGGGAGCGTTCACTACATCAGAACCTATTCAGCAAATGTGTTTCCATCTTCCATTTACCGCATTAACTCCTTTTCAAGAAAGACAAAAACCACCTCAAGCAAGGGTTAAAACGTTTTTGCAAAACTGACAAAGTCATTTCAAAATTTGCAATTTCCATCAAACTTTTCTAACGTGATGCTTCACAATCCCCATAAAAACCACTGAAGGAAACACAACTAGTAAGGTAACTCTGTGTGGAACAGATGGTGGTCGTTCCCAGTCAGCTGTGCCTAAACGTTGGTGTGATGTTGACACTCTGCACTTTCTGAAATTCAAAATGGCTCCTCTATTAACCCTTTAACGTTTTTACCAGCGTTGCACTGGTAAAAACCAGTGCAACCAGAGAATTCGCTTGTATAATAAACTCAGGTCAACCTGAGTTTAGAGCTGAATAGGAAAACAGCTGATTCAACTGTTTTCTGGTGAAACTGGCAAAAACCAGTTCCACTGGGTGTTTGCTAACTGCTGCTGGCTAGTCTGAAGGAACTGAATGGGGAAGTTGCGGTCTCTGTGAGACAGAAGCTTGGAGACTGCAGCTCTACACAGGAACTGCATCTCAAAGGTTATGGACAGTTAATGGTTTCCATGGAGATTAAAGAATTTCTCAAACATGCATGGAAGGACCAAATCCACACTTCATGAGGTAATAACATTATATCATTATGTAAACTTCATAAAAGGTTGATTTTACATGATACTGCCCCTTTAAACATTAAGATCCCAGTTACACTGCAGCCTTGTCTCCTGGCTGCACGGAGAGAACTCTGTTTCTAAGTGCATATTGCCTGATCACACTGATTCTGATTCTCTCACTGAATGAAACACATAACACACATTTCTATACACATTTTAAATTATGTGGTACAAAAGTAATCCGGTTAAAATGTTACTACTATTGTTTTAAATGGATCCAAAAGCAAGTAAATTCCTCATGAGGAGCTAAAGATGGGGGAGACTTGCCTTTAGGTGGCCAGGGTTTAGGGGTCCATTCAGCCTTGGGTCTGGCTCTGAGTTGACTTATGCGGTCATTATACCGATCGCGATCTGAGGTCACAGTCTTATATCCCTGTTAGAAAACCCCCCCCAAAAAAACAGAACATCTGTGAGATACAGTTAGAGATCACATCTCTGTTCATGTTAACTCAACTGTCTGACAAACCTCTGATGGAAAGCAGATAACTTACATATGACAGAGTGCCGACCAGAACTCCACCACACAGCACCGTGTACAGGATGTTCTGCCCAGAGCCTCCAGGGACTGACGACATGGGCCGCCGCTGCACACCTGCACAGGAAATCATGGGCATGTTAGATAATTCACTGAGTTTGATTCACTTTGATCCCAAAATGCTGCGTCTCCATCCCCCACCCCCCTCCCCCCAGCCATGAGTCAGGCTCTTGCTGACTGGTGGCTCTGCAGAGCTCCAGCAGGGCAAGAATAATGTGTAGACGAGCGCTAAGCTGTTAATGTGAAACGGATTTAAAGGGCTCAACTAACTCTGATACACCAAGTGAAAGGATCATTTCCCATTGTCTTGTGAAGAAATAGCAAGACATGGCTGTCCAGAAGCTTCACCTTCACCATTTCATTCCCTGATGGAATTACTGAGTTGTCTCAGGTTCCCAAAACTAACCTAGAAATCAGCATTTATTGGCAGAACTCTACCAAAGAGGAGGCAGCTGTGAATGAGGAAATGCTGAACAACCAATTAAGCAATCAGAATATTTAATTATTTTTAAAATAGAATTTATTTTTATATATAGATATTATTTTTCATTTGGACTCTTGGTTTTGTGTCCTGGAGAGCAAGCAGATATTTACAATCTTTTCTCCTTCAGAGAAGATGAGAGGAACCGTTTAAGTAACTAACGTGTGTTTTAACATCGCATTTATTCTCTTTTTGATTTTCTTTACATTTCCATCCCTAACTGTACCTACGTTATTTCCAAAGAGAAAAACTGAAAACCTGGCATACAGCAGAGAAACAGATGCACGTCTCAGGTTCTGTCAGGTCGCGTTTCTTTTTTTTTCTTCCTCCATTTATTTAAAAAGGTTCAAATTAGGGGTGGGCATTGATTGTATCAAGGTATTGTGATTTTTTTTTCATAAGACTTTTGATTTATTGTGGTCATGATCACGTTCAATTAATGTTGTTTAAAATCCCCCAAAACTGCCTGTATTGTCGGGATTGTCCTGTTACTATTTTCCCCACTATTTGTCCAAAGAGAGAATTAATACTTTTTAAAATATGATTAAATGCAAATACTGTGTGCAGTTTAGTGATATAATACATGCTACTTTATGTGACTGGTAGCCTAAAGAAGCACATTACAACTGGTTATGTTTTTTTACATTATTATCTGTGTTCACTGGGCTTTGGTTGCTGTACAATTAAGTAATTTCCCTGCTGGGATGAATAAAGTACTTCTATTCTATTCTATTCTATTCTATTCTATTCTATTCTATTCAATACAGTCACAGTTATACAATTACATAAAAATAAGTAATAAATTGTTATTTTGTCATAATTTTCATTATTTTCACAACAGTACCATAAAACATCATGATAAAAGTCTAAGTCCATATCGTCCACTCCTGGCCATACGGTATACATATCAGTGTTTCCTTTCTCTTTTTTTCCCTACTTCATTATCCAAAATAAAAACAAACACACATATGAAGAGTTAAATATGAAAAAAATTGGGTAGAAAAAAAACAAAACATGTCCAATGTACAAAAGAAAACTGACCTAACCACGAGGATCGGTGGACGATAAGCATGAAGGAGTTCAGGTTCGTGTTAACCTTTCTCACATCACAGTATGTATATATTGTGCAAAACGTACACAAACGAGACCAAGATAAAGAGCTCACTCCACTGTCTCCATGTTCCATGGGGCTCACGCTGTCAAATCATTAACCAGTTGCTGCAGTAGAAGCCAAGGTCTGAGGAACCTGGTCCTGTCCAGTGTTACGATATTAACCTGTTCACTCATCCAGAGCTAATCCTACATGCTGGCAAATGACCTCTCAAACCTGTTATTTATACACTCTAATCGGCTCAGGTCTACAAAAGTAGGAGGACATGGAGAGAACACTTCTAAACACTGTAGGGGACGCAGGTCAGAAAGTCATTGGATTTGAATGTTACACCCTCCTCTGTTTAAGTGAGAGGACATTAGAGAAAGGAGCTGAAGAAATTACAACCATGGGGTCACTTTGAGATTTTCACCAGTTAATATTTCCAAAATAAAACTTCTCTAGCTGCCATGCTTTTAAGTGCTGTCATTTTCTGTCTAGTTCGATGTTGTAGTGTTTGGAAAATGACAGAAAGTGTGATACTTTCTCGTCTTTTGATTGGATATGTCTAGATGGACCTGTCACCCTAAATGTAGTTTTGAACCCAGTGAGTGTGGGGCTTCGCGAAATACCTCACGTGGACACGCAAACGCTGACGGCGGTATTATTGGCTGGTTGTAGTAAGTCATAATGAAGCATTTAAAGCAGAGCTGACGTCACACGCTGACCTTCCTTCCTCTAGCAGCGCGAGCTGCAGTGCTCCGACTCGTGCCTCAGCATTCTCTCTCTCTACATTTGTTCACTGTCACACGCGCACGCCACGTGACTGACAGCGGTAACCATGTTTCCACGTTTACCCACACGTTCATGAAGGTCATTTTTTAAGAGTCAGTGACGCTCAGCTGGCAGAGGTCACTATGGTTCCCATACAGGCCATGCTAGCTGCTAGTCCGACAAGAACATCTGGTAAAAGGCTGTTAAAACACCGACTTCTAAGGTTGTAGATGTGTTGTTTGTAGAATTACAAACAGTGCAAAAGACCAATATTGTCTTGTCACATGAGGAGACACTTAAATGTTCAGTCAACATTCCACAACGGAGTCAAATTATTCTAAAAACTACAGAGCGACAATTAAACTTAAGCCAAAATTCCATTCTGACAGTCATGTAACATCCTGAGTCATTGCTTTTTACCCAGGTATTGACATTCGCATGGGGACAGTGTGTCCTATCACGTCTGTTACGACAGAAAGCAGACAGTACATCACAGACACACACTGTGGAGAGAAGACAGACATCCAGAGCTGCTCTCTGGTGAAACTCACCGTCCAGTGGCAGCCTGTAGGCCGCTGTCCGAGCCAGAGGCCCACACCTCTGCCAGGCCGCTCTGCAGGAAAACATCGCTGCAGCTTCAGTAAGTGCTGAGTGGAAGAAGCACGGCGTGGTGTAGTGTCAGCAACGCACAGAGAGGCGGAGACCAGACCTGCCCACTGTGGTGCGCTGTAGAGTCTTCTTCTTCTTCTTCTTCTTCTTCTTCTTGAGTTTATTGGCGGCTGACAACAAACTTTAAGTAGCATTACCGCCACATACTGGTATGGAGTGTGGTTCGAGATGGACTTTCTATTTATATAATATATATATATACTCCTACAAATAACAATAATGAATAAACTAAATAAATAAATCATACATATATATATATATATACACACCCATTCATCCATTTTTATACTTAACTTTATATTATACCCCTCTAGATCATGCACATATTCACAAACACACCTACTATAATCAAATTCTGTGAAACAATTTAGTTTTCTTTAAATATTTAATAATTATTTGTATGTGTTTACTCCCCAAATTCTTCCTCAAAATATCTAATAAATTAATCTTTTCCTTTATACATTCAAACTCTCTTCTCATGTATCTTCTTTCTCTTTCATACTTATGACATTCTAATATAACATGCTCTATTGTTTCATATTTTCCACAGTAATCACATTTGCCATTATCATGCTTTTTTATTTTAAAAAGTGTATAATTAAGTCCTGTATGCCCAAATCTTAATCTTGTTATCACCCTTTCCTCCTTTCTATTTCGTCTTCCATTTCTTCTCTCTCCTACTATTTTCTGAATTTTATAAAACCATCTTCCTGTTTTTTCTTCATCCCACCTTTTTTGCCATTTTTCCATCAGTTTTCCTTTAACCATACTCTTTCCCTCAGATTTACTTGTTTTAACTGTAAAACTAATAGGATTTTGAATTGCCCTCTTTGCCATTTTATCTGCTCTCTCGTTTCCTTCAACCCCAATATGTGCTGGAACCCACACAAATATAACTATTAAACCCATATTTTGTATCCTAAATAATGTATGAAATATTTCAAATAAAATGTCCATCCTACTATCTGATTGAGTGTTCTTTAAACTTAATAGTGCAGAGCTTGAATCTGAACATATCACTGTTTTTAATGGTTTTATGTCTTCTACCCATTGTAAAGCTAATAATATTGCCAACATTGCTCCTGTGTATACTGACAATCCATCTGTAATTCGTTTTCCTATTGTTAAATTGAATTCTGGTACTACAAAAGCTATTCCTATTTTTCCATTTATTTTTGATGCATCTGTATAAATTTGCATATATTGATAATAATTGTTTAAATGTATCTGTACTGAATAACTATCTGCTATGTAAGATTTATCTTGTTTCTTTTCCATTATTGACATGTCTACTGTTGCTTCTGGTAGAATCCATGGTGGTGTTATTGATATTGGTGTCTGACTTATTTCTAAACTATTCATTTTAAATTCTTTTATTTTATTTTCAATTGTCCATCCAAAACTCCTCATTTCTTTCTTTTCTTTTTCCCAACATGGACTTAAAATTTCTCTAGTTGGATGATCAAATTTATTGCTTTGTACACTTAACCAGTAATTTATTTCTAGTTTTGTTCTTCTTAAATCTAATGGCATTTCTCCCATTTCCACTTCTATTGCTGCTGTTGGTGTGGTTTTAAATGCTCCAGTACATAATCTTAATGCCTGATGTTGAATAATGTCTAATTTGACCAGATGTGTTTTAGCTGCTGAACCATAAACTATACAACCAAAGTCTATGTTAGATCTTATCACTCCAATGTAAATCTGTTTTAGAGATTTTCTATCTGCTCCCCAGTCACTGCCAGCCAAGCATCTTAAAATATTTAAGATTTTTTTACATTTATCTACCACTTTTTGAATATGAATATTCCATTTTAGTTTTTCATCGAACCATATTCCTAAAAATTTTATACACTTTACTTGCTCTAATTCTTGATTATATAATTTTAATTTTATTTCCTTGTTTAATTTTTTCTGAGTAAATATCATTACTTTTGTTTTTTCAACTGAAAACTTAAATCCCCAGTGCAACGCCCATTTTTCTATTTCAATAATAACCTTTTGTAATTTTCTTACAATGAAATCTACATTTTTCCCTCTTTTCCAAACAGCTCCATCATCTGTAAAAAGTGAACATCCAATTTCTTTTCCAATATCTTTAAATACATCATTTATCATAATTAAGAACAATAACGGACTTATAATACTTCCTTGCGGAGTTCCATTTTCTACTTTATATTTTCCTGAGATTACGTCACCAATTCTAACTTGTATTTTTCTATTTGTTAAAAAGTCTTTAATCCATTTAAATAATTTTCCTTTAATGTCCAACATACATAGTTTAATTAATAATCCCTCAACCCACATCATATCGTATGCTTTTTCTATGTCAAAAAATACTGCCACTACACTTTCTTTATTTACTTGTGCTTTTCTAATTTCATGCTCTAGACATAACGTTGGATCATTAGTGCTCCTCCCTTTTCTAAAACCACTCTGAAACTTTGATATATATCCTTTACTATTTAAATAATATACGATCCTATTGTTAATCATTCTTTCCATTATTTTACATACATTGGATGTTAAAGCTATTGGTCTGTAGTTTTCTGGGTTTGAATTATCTTTTCCTGGTTTTGCTATTGGTATTATAATTGATTCCTTCCAGTTCAATGGTAGTTTTCCCTCCTCCCAAATTTTATTATATAATTGCAATATTATATCTTTTGATTTTTCACTAAGTTGTCTTATCATTCTATAATAAATCCGATCTTTACCTGGTGCTGTATTTTTTGTCTTCCTAAGTGCAGAATTCAATTCAGCTTTTGTAAACTCAACATTTAACAGATTATTTGTTTCTTCAACACTCTCTACTAACTCTTTATATTTAAGTTTTGTATTTTCTCTCCCTTTTCTTCCCTCTTCACTAATATTATTTGAACTATGAATTTTACTAAATGTTCTTGCCAATATTTCAACTTTATCTTCATCTCTTACTATATTCATATTATCCATTTTTAATATAGGATATTCAAACTCTCTCCTTATGCCATTCATTCTTTTAATTATTTTCCAAATTTTTTCTATTTTGGTTTCTTTCCCTATTGTGCTACAGAAATTCCTCCAATATTCTCTTTTAGCATTCTTAATAGTTCTTCTTACCATTGCTTGCTTTCTTTTATAATCAATTAAATTCTTATAAATTGGGTTACCTTTTAGTACTTTAAATGCTTTATTTCTTAACTTTATTGCTTTTTTACATTCATTTGTCCACCATGGCACCATTTTCTTATCATTTCTACACCTTGTTTTCTTTATAGAATTATCTGCTGCTTCCATAATTATTTCACTAATTTCTAAATTTATATCATTTATATCCATTGTCATATCTACTTTCTCTAAATTTATTTGACTCAAGTATCTAAATTTAATCCAGTCTGCCTTATTAAAATTCAGTTTTTTATTGACCTTTATATTCTTATTTAAATTTAATCCTACTCTTATTATAATGGGATAATGATCACTACCTATTGTTGAATTTTTATCAATGAACCACTCACAAATACCAGCTAAAACATCTGAAACAATTGTTAAATCAATAACTGATTCCATCCCTGTTCTTACATTGATTCTTGTTCCCCTCCCATCATTAATACATATAAGATTTTTCATTCCCATTAATTCTTCTATAACTTGTCCATTTCTATCATTACTTTTACCCCACAATGTACTATTTGCATTAAAATCCCCACACCAAATTATTTTCCCTTCCAAATATTCGGTTAACTCCTCCAATATTTCAATTGATAATGTTTTGCATGGATTATAAAAATTTATTATTTTAAATTTGCCTTCTTGTTCCCATATTTCAATTACTATATATTCAAGTTCTTTCCCTTTCCCTAATACCTGATATTGAATCCCTTGTTTTATAAATATTCCACATCCTCCTCCACCTCTCTCCTCCTGTCGGTCTCTTCTAACACTATTATATCCTTTAATCACAAAATCTAATGTTGTTTTTAACCATGTTTCCTGAACACAAATGATTTCTGGTTTATCCTCAAGACTATCAACATAACCTTTAAGTTCCTGTCCGTTAGCAATTAAGCTTCTTGCATTCCATTGTAATATTAGCATTAATTATTTTCACCTGGTGGTCCTGATCTACCATCTACCTCCAGCTTTTTGTTTATGTTCTCCCATGATCCCTCTTTAAACCCCAAAAACTTTTCAGCTCCTCTCACTATTATTTTAATTTTCTCAGTTTTATGCTTGGCTTGGTCCGTGCAGTTGATAACATATGCTACAAATAATATTAGTTTTTCTACTGATACTGTGATATTATCTTCTGATTGTACTTTGTTTTGCTGTGGGATTTGGCTCGCTATTTGTTCACTCTTTCTTGTTGTCTGCTCCTTCACATTTTTAACAGCTTCCGCATAACTAATGTTTTTAGTTGTTTTAATCTGTATAATTTCTTTTGCCTTCTTCCTTACCTCACATCCTCCATACGTAACTCTATGTTGCCCTCCACAGTTACAACATTTTTCTTGTGCTTCTTCTTTACACTCTTCTAATTTGTGATCTTCACCACATTTTGGACATCTTTGCTTCCCTTTACAAACTGCTGCTATGCGTCCATATCTTTGACACTTGAAACAACAAAGTGGTGGAGGGATATAAGGTCTGACCTGAAAACTGAGATAACCTATTTTGATGTTTTGTGGCAATTCTTTTCCTTCAAATTCAATGAGGATTGACAAACTTCCTACTCTTTCTCCATTTATTGTTCTTGACAATCTCTTCAAGTTATTTGCTTTTGCTCCTACAATACTTCGCTTAATTTTATCAAGATCTTCATCTAAAGGGATCCCATAAATCACTCCTCTAGTTTTTTTATTTTCTCCCACAATTTTTTTCTCCAACACAGTTTTTTTTACATATATTATCCACATTTAAAGCCTTATTTTTTTGTTCTTCATTTTTACAAACTACCAATAGGTTTCCATCTCTCAAAATCTTTACCATTTCAACATCTCCAATTTTCTTTTTTATTTCTCTTGACACCACAATGGGGCTGATGTTATCCTGTTCTTCTTCGTTCTTAAGTTTTAATATTATTTTAAATTCCTCCCTCACAACTTTCCTCCTAACTATCCTTTCTTCTTCGGAACTACTTCCTTCCAGTTCTCGTTTATTTCCTTGAATATCACCCATTTCCTTTCCTTCATCTGTTTTATGCCTTCCCCGTCCTCTCCCTCTTCCTCTCCCCACTGGCGTCCACCCTTCAAAATCCATGTCTTCCTCATTTCCTGTCTCCATTTCCAACCAAACCATTCACATACCAGTTTATGCCAAAATCAGCCTTTTCCGATATGTGTTTTGTTTTTGCCGCACTCCGTCTCCGCTCCGTCTCTTTGCCAAAAAAAAACAAAAACAAATCTCGTCAGCAGAGCTGCGCTGTAGAGTCAAGTGGATAGAGGACTGTTGAGAAACTGCAGCAGGAATGTATGACGGGCGAGTAATGACAGAGGACAGTGGAGATCTATGAGGGGTGCTTCCGAACCTGGAGCACTGTATTCAATTGGGGGCCCAGAAGGGTGCTTTTATAAATAAAAAAAGCTAATACAAGTAGATAGAGGAATTCCCACTAAGACCATTATGGTTGCCTGGGGTGGTGATGACTTTTTACAGCGGTCACTGGCTGAACGTGACCCAGTCCATCACTGGACAATATAAGCTTTCTTCATTGTCAGGTCTCACTCCAGCCGGTTAATGTCCGTCTCCATTGATAGTGTGGCCCTCACTGTTGTGGCCCCGAGTAAGGGCAGGAGAAAAAGAAATGAAACTGGAAATAAAGAAGAAATATACTTCTGAAAAGGAATTTAACCATCCTTGTAATTTTCATGCTCTACAGAAACACGTTCTCTGAATGTTGATGACATCAAATCTCTCCACACTATAATTCTTCAAAACAAGACTGAGTAGATCTACAATCTGCTTTATGTTCTGCCTCCCTACTGTCTGTTGAATCTGAAGCTGTTACCTCACACTGGCACTAATCACCCCCTATAAGTCATAGAGCCTCGATGCCTCCACACCTGTTTTAGGACGCAGCATGTGGAGATCATTTATTTGTCATACTTTTAAGCTCATGTTGAAGTAGATGAAGTCAAAGCGAACACTTGAATTTTGTTTTCATTTTGGATGACAGTTTCATAAATGAAATGTTAACAATCACTGTCAAGGAAAATCAAACATTTGCAGGGTGTTCATGTTTTGTCACCATAAGAATCACAAACCACATTTTAGATCAATTTTCTGTGACAACCAACTCAAAGTCACACAACTGTAAATACAAGTGACACATGGTTTTCAGTGTTTTTCAAAATCTGAAAAGTGTGAAGTGTATTTGAATTCATCCCCACTGAGTCAATACTTTGTTGATCCACCTTTGCTCTCCACTCTCATTTCAAGTAACTGTGAGATGAATTAATGATGTCAGATAAAGTCTTCGTTCAGATAAAAGCTCCCAGCATGCATCATCACGAACATGACTGCATCCTTTAACACGGGACAGTAATAAGAGTGTAAAGTTGATGAATAGAAGTACTGTACCACAGTGAAAACAGGCATAATGTCCTAGTGTCAGTCAAAGCTTTCTTAATTACATACGCAAAGTAATCAGGACTCCACAGTTCACACATGACATTTATTTATCTTATTTCATTGTATTTTACAGAGTTTAGGTTGGGGGGGTTACATGGAACAGAAGCAGATGTGTCCAACAGAGAGGATCCAAACGCTTCCTGTAAGAGAAGAGAAACGCATCAGGATTCCTCACACTGATATAAAGTCATAAACGGCAGCATTCACACCATGCTCACCTGCCTTCTGTACAGATCACTGAAGGCCTTTTTTCACTTCATACTCATGAACATCTGTGCTGTGCTGTTTGAAGAGCTGTGGGTGAAAGACACAGTCATTCACTGAGAAACAAACACTTAACAGGTTAAATCATCTTCAGAGATTCCTCCCTACATGTAACTTTTATCTTTTTTTGCAGTACCAGTATGCTGGAAGTAACTAATTTTAAAAACACATTAACATCCAGAAAGTTGTAAGATTTGTGATGAAGTCCACTGGGGGTGCACCTATTGCAGTCTTCTGACCAATCACCACTCTTTAGGCAGCCTGACCCGACGATTATACATTTTGCAGATAAAGATTTTTTTTAATCTGAAAAGTCTCTAAATATAGCAACAATGTTGTCAAGTTAGCAACAGTGGGGCAACTGCTGCTAACCACATAGATGCAGACGTGACCTGGTGGGCGGGTCTGTCAAGGCTCCCACTTACAGTGAGAACAGAAAGTATTCAGAACCCTTTCAATTTTTCACTCTTGGTTTGGTTGAAGCCATTTGCTAAAATCAAAAAACATTATTCACATTATTTATCATGAATGTACACTCAGCATTCAATCTTGATAGAAAATAACAGAAATGTAGACATATTTGCAAATTATTTAAAAAAGAAAAACTTAAATATTATATGGTCATAAGTATTAAAACACTTTGCTGTGACACTCATATTTAACTCACATGCTGTCCATTTCCTCTCATCCTCCTTGAGATGGTTCTACTAATTTATTGGAGTCCAGCTGTGTTTAATTAAACTGATTGAACTTGATTAGGAAAGGCACACAACTGTCTACATAAGAGCTCAAAGCAAATGAGAATCATGAGGTGGGAGGAAATGCCCCAGGAGCTCAGAGACAGAACTGTGGCAAGGCACAGATCTGACCAAGGTTCCAAAAGAATTTCTGCAGCAAAGGTCTGAAATTCTCTGATGGCAGAGAGAGATGAGATCAGTTTCACATCTAAGTATCGGCCAATCACGTGTCTCCTAAATTTAAAGAAATCAGAGCTGATTTATAGGTGCACCCCTACGTTTTACTACGTGTACATCACTTTATGACCTGTCTCATTCTCATCTACGGTCACCATCATGTAGCTGCCATGCTAACTTATGTCTCTTAGTGCACAAACATTGGTCCTCACCAGGCCCCAGATAAAAGCCGCTGTTCCAAACGCAAGACCCACTTGCAGCCAGTTGGGGCTGGCTGTGTCCGTCTTGGAGCTAGTGAAGGCTGATCTGGATCCGGCTGAAATACACACACACACACACACACACACACACACTGCGTTTAATGAACAATAAATACTACCATGAAACAGAAATATAGCACAAGAAAAAAGTTTTGGGGACAAGGAAAGCAAAATGTCTTCAAAATAAGTGTAAACATAGAAGCAACCTGAATGGGGGGTTGGTATGACCTTTGTTTTGACCCCCATTAAAAATACAGCATTTAAAATGTTAGTAAAAATAGACTGGACAAATGATAAATCAGAGTAGAACCAAATCACTTCTGAACAATGTAAAGGAGATCAGTGCATAGTGTAATAAAATGATCTGTTGTTGCCAGTTAATTTATTTTAATAAGATTTAAACTTAAATTGTGTGTGTTTATATAGGTGCAATCAAATGTGGATGTACGTCCCATCTCTAAATCAGTTCAGAAAATACAATCAGAATTCAACTAAAGTCCAGTTAAAGAACCATAACCCAATTCATTAATAACACAATACTACATCCTGATCAGTAGATTCTGTAAGTTAGTAAATCTGAGTCTAAACCAGCAGACATGACAGCAAACGGAATGAAAGGGCAGCTGTGATAGGATTGAAACAATGGACCCGGGATTTCAATGATCTAGTGGTTAAACTAGCTGCAATAAATGCATCACGGTTACCACTAAATTCTAATCTTTGCAGTGAGAAAAGAAGTCATCCGTGAGAAAACGACGCGCTAATGCTAAGCTAAGGTCAGACTGGAAAACAACCTCGGTGTTTTAATTAAGAATAACCAAATTAAACTTTAGTCATTCTTAAATACCACGCTGTGACTAACTCACCCCTGTTAATGAGAACAGCTCGGGATAACAAGCGGCTGAACGTCATTTTAGCCCTGACTGCTGCCTCGGTGCTGCGTTTAACGCCGCCTGCCTGAGACTGGCTGTCGACTGCGATGGATTTGAAAGCCTGGAAGGCCTGACTGATAGAGCGCCGAAAACTCGAACAAGCTCGTTTTAGCTCGGTTTAATGAACATTTGAAATATCTTGTTTGATATTGCTGACATTCAAAAAAACAAGCAGGAAAATAAAATATTTACTGCGGTATCAAATATTTTACCGATCTTGCTTTTGTTTTTTTAAAGTAACTTTCTTTCAGGTTATTTGAGAAAAACAAGGAACAGTAAACACTTGAACATATAAGAAACAATGCAAAGTGGCGACTATTGTTTTACTAGGACTGTGCATAATTTATAATATAATTTGGCAATTGGAGCTTTTGATGGTTTCAAAACACAAAATATGACATTGCCACAAATATTTATTTGTTGAAGACAAAATGCAAAGTAAGAGAAAGGTTAATTTGTCTTTCTTTTCATATTTAATATTAATAACGCAAAATCCTTGGAATCGAGAAACGAAAGACGACTTTGTAAATAACTAGTAGTGCTTTTATTACAGAAAATTTGAAAGTGTTTTATTTTGCCAGTAATTTTTGACTTCTGCTTTGAGCTGTATACGTTTAATTTTGGATTTAGCCCTTTCTGTCTAGTGCTGTTGTATAACAGATAGTTTGTTTTCTCCCAAATTTAGCTGTTAGTAAGTTACAGCAGTTAATACAACAGTTATTACAGTACGGCACTTTGTTTTTCACGGAGCAAGAAACATTATTTTATACTGACAGCCTCTCCGAAGGGTCAAAAGGTGCGTTGATTGTAAAAAAGTATTTACTTTTAATATATCTTGTCTGTCAACATGATTATTTGTCATAGTCGTAAAGTAATGTAAATTGAAACATTGTAAAGTGGATTATAATGCTAGGACGTATGGAATGCGCTCTTTGAAGGAATTAAATGTCATAAAACCATCAGTAAAGCTTCATCCTTGCTCGGAGCGGCACGCTACAGTTAAAAAAATCAAATAAAAGCAGGAATGTAATCGTGAAAGTGTAATACAGCTATTTTGACTTTACGAGGCGCTATTGTGAAGCATCAAAACAGTTCATCACTTCTTGTGATGGTTGTTATCACCAGTGATGTATCCTCAAGTAAACCGTTATTTAATTCACGCCTTTCTCTCTGCTCCATATTTAAAACCAGTCACTCTTCATCGAAACATCTCATGTTAGTGTTTGACATCAGAGTTGGGTCGCAACTAGTTACATAAACTCAACTTGTAACTAATTTGAAAAAAAACCCCCAGTACTTTCAGGAGTATTTTACTACGCTGAACTTTTTACTTTTACTTGAGTAATTTTATAAGTATCACTACTTTTACTTGAGTAACATTTCTGGATTCTCTACCCACTGTGAGTAACTTCACTGAATGAAGGACAGACATGTTTTAACCAAAATTCACCAGACAGATACACACACACACACACACACACACACACACACACACACACACACACACACACACACACACACACACACACACACACACACACACGCACGCACGCACACACACACACACACACACACACACACACACACACACGCACGCACGCACACACACACACACACACACCTGCAAGTTTAGTAAGAATTTCATCAGTTTTTAATTGAAAGAAACTGACTTTTTTAACTCTTACCTGAGTAATTTCTTGGATGGCAACTTTTTACTTTTACTTGAAAAAAAATATGTTCAAGTAGTGCTACTCTTATTTGAATAGACTATCATTACAAACTCAACCAAAGCACATTCCTGTTTTTAAGTACAACGTACAGGAGAAACAGCGCCACCTCAAGACGTATGGGGGAATTTTTCTGCCATAATCACACATGTTCAGTCTGAGAACAGGACTTCATGTCTTTCTTCTCAAAACTTGTAATGATTGTACTCAAAACGTCTCCTCGCGCTCACACTAAGTCTCTGCTCGGAGCAATGAACATGTGTGCTCTTGGATTATGGCAGAAAAATTCCCCCATATATTTATGCCCTGCAGAATTTGTTAAGGCTCAGACTTTTGAAGTCATTCCTGTGCGTCCACGGACCGTTGCTACTATTGAATGCTAGCCGGTCGTTTGACAGTGGGTGCGCACTATTTAACAGTCGGCGTGAAGAGAGGCGCGCCGGGCAGGTGGAGCTTGCACTGAATTTCAGTCACACTATCAACACAGACAGACTAATACGAAGCACACTCTGCTAACAACGACGACCGCACAAACCATACTGTTGATGTGAACAAAATGGGATTGTGTCGATGCCAAAAAGAAACGGCTGTTTTAAATGTAATAAATAATTCCGATAATTCTGCAGATAAATTCCAGACTTTATAAATATATATGTATAATCTGTTGCTAATATATTTATATAATTTATTTTATTATTATTATTTTATTATTTATTTATTTATTTGCCGAACATATAATGTAGAAACTCTTAGTTTCGCCGCTTATCATTTCTTACATTCAGGCCTCCCACCGGCTAGCTTGTAAGGAATGAACTCAGGAATTCAACATGACCCGGAGGAGAAGTGTAGCGGCCATTTTGCTCGGAAGGGGGGCCTCGGTTTAAACACGTGAGAAAGAGGAGCCTGAAGGTCCAGATAAAGTCCAATATCTCTGTTTCTAAAGGCGTTTCGTTCATGTGCAAACCAACAGTGGAGTAGGAAACCACCGCCATGCCCTCAGTGACTCTGCCGCAGAAGGAGAATGCTCTCTTCAAAAGGATTTTGGTAAGCACTTGGCGTTAGCTTATTGCAGTGCTAAGCAGTGGCCCGTTGTAGCACATATAAAGCAGGTTGCTAACTCATCAGGAGCCCAGCAATTATGAAGTCTGTGTTGTTAACTATCAGCTGTGATAGAGCAGCAGAGAAACAGCACCGCTGGATGGTTATTGTGGGATGCTGCAGATGTCTTTTGACCTGTCAATAGAGCCGAAGTGTATCAATGAATAGTTGACACATGACAGCCATGCCCAAGTTGAAGAGGAAAGCTGCGGCAGTTTGTCCGCCTAAAGTTGGCTTGTTGACTCGTGAGTGACGCTGAAGAGCAGCGGGGTGTTGTGGTTCTGTTTAGCACTGTTGTCACAGAGAAGTGAAGTCAGTTAAGTTAAACTCCAACTTGATACACTTCCCCTAACCAATAGTAAGAAACAGTTTAGAGTTTAATTAAAACTCGACAGCAGAGCTAGACCGTTGCTCCAGATGTGCTGACATCTCTGTCCCATCAGGATGAGGACTGTTCCCCTGTCAGCAACAGCTGGAGGAAAACTCCTGGAACGGTTTAGCTCATGGCGGCATGGTGCGATTCTTTTCTCTCTCTCTCTCTCCTTCCAGAGGTGTTACGAACACAAACAGTACAGAAACGGGCTGAAGTTCTGCAAACAGATCCTGAGCAACCCCAAATTTGCAGAGCATGGAGGTAAGAGACACCCTCTTCTTTCTTTTCCCTTTAACTCAGAGATTGTCTAGAAGTTTTTAACAGTTGCAAAGTCATGTTCCATGACAGGTGTCGCACACTAAAAGACAAAACAAACTTTGTTGTTCTTCCGTCAGCCTTCCTGTTATCTACTGAAAGTTTCTTTCTCTCCGGCAGCCAAAATAAACCACAGACGGATCCTGGAGAATCCAGCTTCTTTTTAAAAGCCTTTGATAGTTTACGCCTTTGTGTCTGTCTGTCTGTCTGTCTGTGGTTTTTTAATAACTATGAGACTCGGTTGTACAGTGGCACTGTTGATAGAAATGTTGTCTTTCAGAAAGAAGATCCAGCCTGAGTCTTCTTTCTGAACGACCCAGGCTGAAGGGACAGATGTTCTTGCTGTGATTTGCTATCAGTGTAAAACACTTCCTACTCTGATCACATCCAGCTACAGAATGAGGGACACGTTAAGGGAACAGAAAGCTAAAATAATGTGTGGAATAGCTTGAAGTCAGGGTGTTATCCACACATACAGCGTCTCTCCAGAAGGTAACCTGCTGTGTGTTCATGCCTGACATTACAGCTACAGTAGTAGGATAAGGTTGATGGCCGATCTCATCTGCCTCCAAAGGTCTGAAAATCAGCAGCTCTGCTGTTAGAGGCTGACACAGACCTGCCCATCAGGTCATGCTAACAATAATCACCCACTGTTAACTTAGCACCTTTGTCACTATACACATTGAAAGTGTGTTGTGATCTCTTAACACCTGACAGTGTTGGTTATAAAAAAACAAAATCAGCTAGAAAACTGCAATCAGTGCACCCCTACTAAGATAAATATTAAACTTAAATAAGGTAAAATCAGCTTATTTCTAGCCTGGTTAAAACCTTGTTCTACACTTTGCTTCGTTTAGAGGGTCGGGGCCCTTGACTGTTGTGCAGGGTTTGCTTCTTGGAGATGTGAACTGTGTTGAAGATTTAAATTTTTCCCAGTTGCTAACATTTGGCCGTGACGTATGTAATGTGCCAGTTTGACACTCTGAAGCTTACTGGAAATTCCCCGTGTTGTAAACAACCATTCTTCACTGAAGAGAGAAGAGTTGATCTGAACTTGTCAGCTCTTAACGTTAATCTGATATTTGGACGCTTGACCAACATGGACTGAACGGCTTCCTTCACTTCCTCTGCTGCCAGAAAATCAACAACATCGCTCACTTCTCCTTCTGTTCATTGATTGGCCCGTAAGAACTCTACCGTAGGAATATAAGTAAATGGAAGAAATCCCAGACAGATTACTGAAGGGAGATGAGAAGCTAACGGAATTGGGCAAGAAGCTTATTATGCAGACTGGCTTATTTCATGACTTCCCTTCTTTTTATTTACATAGAGGCTAATGGATGTTTGGACCACTGACTGCAGCAGACCTGTGAACTGCTGCCGTCATGGTAACAGACCACCAGAGCAGTCAGTTCATTTGAGTCTGTTCAGATATTCAGAGTTCAGTTTAAAGTTCAGCTGTGTCTTCTGTCGCTGTTGCTTCATGATGTCGTTTTACGGGCATACCACAAACACATGAATACGTGAATTAGTACTTAGCTATGAAAGCATGGCTGGACTCCACCAAATCAAATCTTACTTCACCATGTGTAGTGTTACTGAGGGCCTATGGACCAATTCATCTAGCTGTTGTCATGGTAATATCAGATGTAGTCTGCTTGTTAATTAAACTGGAATTAACAGATTGAATCGTGCTTCAATAAGAATGTTTGGGCCGTTTCTCTCTAACCCTGTGATATGAACGCTGCCCTGGTTGACTCTGGGCTGCAGAGACGCTGGCCATGAAGGGGTTAACCCTCAACTGCCTGGGCAAGAAGGAGGACGCCTACGAGCTGGTGAGACGAGGCCTACGCAACGACCTGAAGAGCCATGTCTGTATCCTTCACCCTGCTGCCCCCCAGGGCGCCTGCTCTCCTCTGACTGACTAACCCTCACCAGGGCTCAGTTCTGATCGGTGCTGTTCCTGAACTCAGACTCCTTCCAGGCTGGCATGTCTACGGCCTGCTGCAGCGCTCTGATAAGAAATATGACGAGGCCATCAAGTGTTACCGCAACGCTCTGAAGTGGGACAAGGACAACCTGCAGATCCTCAGAGACCTGTCCCTGCTGCAGATCCAGATGAGGGACCTGGAGGGCTACAGGGTGAGAGACACGCGCACACACACACACACACACACACACACCCACACACACACACACACACACACACTGCTCAGAGTCTCATACCTGCAGGTACAAGGAGCTGATGGGTTCATTAGAGAAGCTCAGCGGTGGACAGTGTCTAATCTACTTCAAACTGATTGTTAAATATTTAAAGTCAGCCAATGACAGAGCTCTCCAGTCAGACAGTTCAGGTCAAACAATCAGCTGCAGGATGGTAGTATGGAGAGACTACAAACAGAAATCCAGGACCCAGCAGTGAGGGTGGCCTGGTTGGTCAGCCCAGCAGGAGCATGATGTGGTGACCCCCTGCGTCTGTCTGTAGGAGACCCGCTACCAGCTGTTGCAGCTGCGTCCTGGCCAGCGGGCCTCATGGATTGGCTATGCTGTCGCTTATCACCTCTTGGAAGACTTTGAGATGGCGGCTAAGATCGTGGAGGAGTTCCGGAAAACCCAGCAGGTACGCTAGGGCTGAATGAGCTGAAGTAAAAATCATGATGACTGCAGAGCAGATGGAGGATTTACTTTGAGCTGCTGTTAGCTCCTGTATGGAGGAGAGATGACTCCTTTCCTCCATACTTGTGTTATGGAGGAGAAGACTGGTTACGTTACTGGGCCAAGTTTAGTATTATTTTACTCATTGAGTATTCTGTCCATTGTTCTGATGATTAATCCGATTTAAAATATTGTCACATTGTGCAGTTCTTTTTATTAAACCACTTATACCTATTTTGTACAACATCAAATATATAATTCCTGTTTTTAATTTAAGAAAACAAACATTTTATTGCCCAAAAGTTAATAACATGATTCCTTTAATGAACACTGGATTATATGCAGCAGAAAGGACTGTATTGATGTTAGGGTTAGATGTTCCACTGGACTGAACATCAATACAACAGCTGATCTGTTGATTATCCATTCATTGATTAATAATTGGATAACATAAGGTGATTAATTGAAGATTTTTCTCCAAAATCTGAAACAGGTGAAGTTAAAACTGCGACTTGGGGAGTTCTGAGTAAAACATATTTACAGACAAAGAATGTTTTATCAAATGAAACATATATATTTGTCGTAGATTTTGGATTCACATATTGTTCTTTCTGCAAACAGTCTTTCTTTAGTCTGTGTGCTCCAGTTAACGATTATTTGATTACTAAATTAGTTTACTATTATTTCAATAATTGTTTCATCCCTAAAGTTTAGTTCTGAAAGGTTGACTGAACAGTCACTTTACTTGGACTTATATATTTCCACGTGGTTTACCAGTGTTTCTGGGTCTAGTTCATCTGGAACCCTATTTGTAAGGTCAGACACTGATGTGGGGCGAGAAGCATCAGGCTCAACTCCAAATCGTCTCTGGGGTGTTCTGATGGATTGGCAGGTTGAATCATTGCTGCTCAAAGCTGTCCTGTATCTTTACCTGCTGCTTCAGTTTGGTGGCTGGAACCACATTTGTTGTGCGGCTGCAGTTACCAGGCAGACATGTTGTCAGAAAGCTGCTGTGGCAATGATCCCAGTCAGTGTTATCACTATCATAACCAGCGATCAGGAGGTTCAATACAGGCTGAAATGGTTCCCCTGTGTGTGTGGGCGTGTGTGTGTTTTGGTGTCCAGACGTCTCCAGACAAGGTGGACTATGAGTACAGTGAGCTGCTGCTGTATCAGAACCAGATCCTGAGGGAGGCTGGCCTGCACAAAGAGGCACTGGAGCACCTGAACAGCTATGAGAAGCAGATGTGTGACAAGCTGGCTGTGGAGGAGACCAGAGGTGAGCACGCTGCCTCTGCAGGCTGCAGTGGAGCCCATCTGAAGGCTGCTGAGGCTCTTAATGCACAGCTGTGCAGCGTGAACATGTGTGTGTTTGTAGGAGAGCTACTGTTGAAGCTGGAGAGGCCAGAGGAAGCTTCAGAGATCTACACAAGACTTCTGGAGAGGAACCCAGAGAACTGGGCCTACTACAAGGGCCTGGAGAACGCCTTAAAACCAGGTGCACACAGCATATAGCAAGAATTCATTCCCATTAGAATGAAAAGTCTCTCTGCATGGATAATTGTATACTGAGGGGCACCAATGAATCGGCTGTGATTTCCTTCATTCTGGTGATTGGCCGATACTTGCATGTAAAACTGATCTTATCTTCCTCCACCAAGGTCTGAAAGTCAGCCACTGTCCTCTTTTGCTCTGCAGTTAGAGAGGATCACATACAGGCCCACCAGGTCATGTCTGCAATCAAGCTGAAAATGGTCCTAGTCCAATCATGAGCCAATTACTTCAGACTTCTCTACTCTTTACAGATCTTTTATTTTGAATCCTAAATCTCTGTCTTGGGATTCTGTTCACATCATATCTCACATCCCTCTAGCTGCTCTAACACCCATATTTCCACTGGGTCAGTCGGCATCACCATGCCAACATTGTTTACGTTACCAAAGCCGCTGCTGGCTAGCAGAGGCAGAGAACTAGTTAGCCTGGATGTTAGCATGTCATAAAAGCAACCTTCTGCGTATGACATTCTGTTTGTGCCACCTACCTGAGACTGATGTGAGCGGATATAACTTTGTGAACAAACATTAATGTGTGTGTTATGCGTTTACAATTCACACACGTTTAGCTTGGTGTCATCACCAGCCAATCATCATTATCATCTGAATTCTGGTTGTGACTTTTCAATCACAACCAATAAATCAAAACACTGCATCACATAACAAACAAACAGCAGGATTTAGGAAAACAAGAATGGTAACTACTGTAAATGGTTTAATGTTGTACCATCGGAATATTTACTTAAGCAGACAAACTTACTCATTGTCCATTTTAGATAATATCTCTTTTCATTGATTTTACTTTTAAATGTGACTAGTATTTCATAGCTTACCCACTGGCAGATAACTAAGTTAGGATTTAAGTGAAGTGAAAAAAAACTACAGGCCTTTAGTAGGTTTTCTCAAGCTAACCATAGAAACCGTATTGTATTCCAATGTATTGTATTCCATATATTACAGTCTGGTGTTTCCTCACAATTCAGGATAGATTCAGGATAAATCCTCTTAGTGTGTTTCTCGCATGAAAACTACGTTCTGTGCAGTGTTAGAAGCACTAACAAAAACAACTCTAAAGATCAAACGGCGTTAACATGTTAGCATTAAGTGTCTGTGTGTGTGTCTTCAGGCAGTGTAGAAGAGCACCAGAAGATCTATGAGGAGTCCTGGACGAAGTTTCCCAGGGGTCTGGTTCCTCGAAGGCTGCCTCTTAACTTCCTCACAGGTAAACGCAGGGCAGCCTGCTGCTAGATCCATTAGCACTCTTAGCCCAGCCTTTGGGTCGTACTGATATCAGCATGGCTGCAGCAGCTCCCCCTGTTGGCAACATCAACATTAGCATTACATTAGTAGTTCTCAGGTGGGGTACAGCAGGAGACGGATCAGGTGGTTAAGTTGAACCAAACATCCTGGCTCCATGTTCAGTGTCATCCTCTCCTCTGGGAATCAGACAGGGTGTAATATTCTGGGCTGATAACTCTATATTGCCATTCCAGCATCACATTCCTGTCTCCTTCCTGTTTGTTGTGCCGGTCAGGGGAGAAGTTCCGGGAATGTCTGGACATCTACCTGAGGATGAACTTCACTAAAGGCTGCCCTCCTGTCTTCACCACACTCAAATCCTTGTACACAGACAGAGAAAAGGTTAGCAGAACTGTTCTGCTGGAAAGTTTCTGGCTGAGTATGAATGTATTAACGTATTTTGTTCATTTTTCCATTTTAGGTAGAGCTAACTTATTGTGTTTTTTTTTTTTATGTTTTTGGGGCATGCAGGTTACGATAATAGAAGAATTAGTACTTGGCTATGAAAGCTGTTTAAAAAGCAGTCGAATGTTTAGTGAAGATGGTAAGTGTTTAGATGTCCTAATGCATCACTCTGATTGGTTTCATTCTAGCTGTCTCTAAATGCAGGAGTTGTGTGTGTTACGGGTGTGTGCAGATGATGGGAAGGAGGAGCCTCCGACCACCCTCCTCTGGGTGCAGTACTTCCTGGCCCAGCACTTTGGCTTCATCGACAAGGCCAGCCAGGCACTGGAGTACATCAACGCTGCCATCGACAGCACACCCACACTGATCGAGCTCTTCCTGGTCAAGGCCAAGATCTACAAGGTATGACGGTGCACTCAGAGTGACACGCGGCACCGAGACGACACAACTTCCTCTAACTGTCCGGCCTGATCTGCAGCATGCAGGCAACATCAAGGAGGCGGCTCGATGGATGGACGAGGCCCAGGCGCTGGACACTGCCGACCGATTCATCAACTCCAAGTGTGCCAAGTACATGCTGAAGGCCGGCCTCATAAAGGAGGCAGAGGAGATGTGCTCCAAGTTTACAAGGGTACACTTACACTGGTCACTGTTTTCCTAAAGGTGGTTAGGCTGGAAGAATAGCCTGTCTCAAAGGATTTAGGGACCAAAACATCCTGACTGCAGAGTGTCCACGCATCCTAAAAAGCTTTAGGTTCATGTATCTAAAATTAAGGCCTTAAAATGTCTTGAATCCATGAAAAAGATGTAGGTTGGCCTTAAATACATTAATTTTAAATGTTGTCATTCCAGATCTATTTAATCTCATATAGTGTATGGGGGTTTTGTTTTCTTTCAGGCAAAAGTTTAAGTCATCATAAACATGATTGTTAGGCGGTTCCCTTAATATACCCTCCTGGCTGGCTAGCTAGCTTTGTTCCATTCATCATGCAAATGTATCTCCAGTTGGATGTATGACTTTGGTTTTTGCCACTGGCTCACTTCTGTTTCAAACTCATATGATGCTAAGAGCTTTCTGTGCAAAAAAAACAACTTTTAGGCTTTGCACTGTGGGGGTTGAAGGTTCAGAGAGCCACATGCAGTGTGAGACACAAACCAAGAGGGTGTGAATGTTAAAGTGGACATATCAAGCAAAATTCACTCTTTAAAATACAGTAGTAACACCACTGTGATGAATTAATTTGAATACATATTTCTGTTGTTTTATCGTCTTTATTCTCCTGCTCTGGAGTAATGAAAACGTGTTTGAACTCTTTTTTTCCCATTCACTTTGTATTTTTATTGTCTAAAAGGTTTAAAATGTATAAATGTAAAGTTTTTCTATACCACATGGCTAATTAGCATATGAGAACAATCACACATTTCCACTGGTTTTCCTCAAACTTGCAGGTCATAATTGTTACTAATAATATACATGCAGCACAAAACTCCTCAGCAGTCTGTCTCTCTGTTCTGTCCACACAAACAGACAGATTTTTAAAAGGAGCAGCAGAAGCAAATGAGGTGCATCAGCAGAGCTGTTTAGTTGTTTCTGCTGCCTGCATATTGAGCTGTTAGTCTGTCATGAGACTGTCATATAGCAACACACTTCAGTCAGAGGCTTCTTCAGATTTGTAGCAGACAGACTGCTACTGGAAATCTTCCTGTCCATGCTGGCACCACCAAAATGACTCTTTGAAAATGTAATATTTCTCTGGGATAAAGTAATTGTGAGTTGAATTGAATCGACTCACAGGGCCTTAAAGTTGACTTGTAAGCTGTTTCTGGTGCAGAGTGTTATTCTGGCCTCAGGGCTGATGCTCTTCTAACAGGCTTCATTCACCTCCTGTGTTTGTGACTCTTGTGTCTCCAGGAGGGGACATCTGCAGTGGAGAACCTGAATGAGATGCAGTGCATGTGGTTCCAGACAGAATGCGCTTTGGCCTACAAGGCCATGAACAAGTTTGGTGAGGCCCTGAAGAAGTGCCATGAGATCGAGAGGGTACGTTGGTTATTCACTCTGTCATCGCAGGCGTCCATTATTGTGAAGAAGTCTAAAACCACCAATCATGTTTCATTTTTGCTCGGTTGCTGTTCCTGTTATTCTTGAAGTCAGAATCGCTTCTTTTTCCGGATTGAACAGTTACTTGTTCTACATCTATTAACGTGTTAATCTGCTGCATTGTTCAGGTTTCTCAGCGTATCAGCTGGATTCATGGAACTCTGAATCTGTCCTCTCCTTGTGTCTCTCAGCATTTTGTGGAGATCACAGACGACCAGTTTGATTTCCACACCTACTGCATGAGGAAGATGACGCTGCGCTCCTATGTGGACCTGCTGAAGCTGGAGGACGTCCTACGACAGCATCCCTTCTACTACAAAGCCGCTCGCACCGCCATCCAGATCTACCTGGACCTACATGACAAGCCACTGACCGATGACAACAAAGAGAGACAGGCGGACGCAGGTCTGACGCCGTGTTTCCTCTGGCTTTAGTAGAGAGCTACATAGTGGGTGTGGAAAAAACACATGAACAAATAAAACTTTTCTTTTCATGCAGAAAACCTAACAGACAAGGAGCTGAAGAAGCTGCGGAACAAACAACGAAGAGCGCAGAAGAAGGCTCAGTTAGAGGAGGAGAAGAAGAATGCAGAGAAGGAAAAGCAGCTGAAGAACCAGAAGAAGAAAAAGGAGGACGATGATGAGGAAATTGGAGGGCCCAAGGAGGAGCTAATACCAGATAAGTTAGCTAAGGTGGGTTCAGGGGTTCTTGTGTTCTGTCAGCTTGAAGGAACGTTTTTGGAGTTTAAAAATAAATAATAAAAACTTGTTCTGATTGTGTGTTCCCAGCCAGAGAACCCCTTAGAGGAGGCAGTCAAGTTCCTCATCCCTCTGAAGAACCTGGTGCGCAACAAGATCGAGACTCACCTGTTGGCCTTTGAGATCTACTTCAGGAAAGGTTGGCAGCTCAGAGGAAGGATGGGATTGGTCAGCCACATCTGCTGCCTCATGGCAACTTCAGATTGGCAGTCAGAAATTTCTGTTTAAATATGTCTGACTGCTGTGATTAATTCAGCCTTTAAGCCTTTCTAAGTCTGTTCTGTAATAACTATATAATAGATAGACTGACTCTTTACTGACCTATACCTGCTGACTGTAACTTAGATGACCAATCCCCAGGATTTGTAAAAATCTGACCTGCTGATACAGTTTTGAACTGATTCCAGATTCTCTTTAGGGAAATCTCTCAGAGGTTCTATAGCAGCGGTCCCCAACCTTTTTAGTCGCGCGGACCGGTCAGCCCTTCGCAATTTTGCTGGGGGGGGCAGTACTCCGATGTTGTTTTGTTACTCATTCTGCTGCAAGTTGGCTCAATTTTGACGCGCAAGACGTAACCGGTAAAATCCGGTTTAGGATTTTCAAAATAAAAGATCCCGAAGTAGTTCATTATTTCTTGCACGGC